>NC_080178.1:65180572-65480572 GCF_950295315.1 Erinaceus europaeus
ATCTCTTGTGCTGAAATGGCTCAGTTGGGAGAGCATTAGACTTAAGATCTAAGATTAAACTCCTGACTGACTAAAATTATCTGGAAAATTGGCATATTCCTTTAGGGGAGGGAATCTTATCCTCCTTCCTTCCTTCCTTCCTCCCTCCCTCCCTCCCTCCCTCCCTCCTTCCCTTCCTTCCTTCCTTCCTCCCTTCCTCCCTCCCTCCCTCCCTCCCTTCCTCCCTTCTTTCCTTCCTTCCTTCTTTCCTTCCTCTCTCCCTCCCTCCCTCCCTCCCTTTTTCTTCCTTTTGAAATTTTAGCAGAGCACTGCTCAGCTCTGGCTGATTGTGTGGGAACTGTAGCTGGGACCTCCAGTGATAGTATAATGGAGCTATCTCCCTGGTCTCAGGGTCTCTGTCTCTCTCTCTCCATCTGACGTATTCAACAACTCTAAGGGCTTTTTGAGTCCAAAGGGGTCAGTATTAGTTCCAAACAGAATCATAACATCATACTAGTTTGCTAGTGGACTCCATTTCCTGACATCTGTTGACATACAGTGTGAATTTTTTTTTATCATCACTGAGGCTTTATTGCTATGAACTGGCTACTTCTCCCAATCGGCTTCCCCCCAAGATAGAAATAGGGAGAGAGTTTTCAGGCTTGAACCTGGGTCTTTGTGCTTTGTAACATGCGCACTCAAACAGGTGTGCCACTACCTAGTCCCTGCAGAAGTAAGTCTTCAAGGCTGTAGTAAATAACAAAATAGCATACTATAAGAGATTCTCTTTCTTTCTTCCTTTCTTCCTTCCTTCCTTCCTTCCTTCCTTCCTTCCTTCCTTCCTTCCTTCCTTCCTTTCTTTCTTTCTTTCTTTCTTTCTTTCTTTCTTTCTTTCGAAAACACAGCATCACTGTACTGATTGTGAAGCTTCCCCTTAGTGTGGTGTTCCCAGATGGTGGACGGGCTCAAACCCAGGGTCTCAATAGTGTAATGTGTGCACTCAACAGGGAGGGAGAGCTAAGTCCTAGAGTCCAGAAATTTGTTTTTAAAGCCACACCATGTAAGGCCAACCAGATAGCTTACCTGGACTGTGCCCCAGCTTCATCCCGGCCGCCACTGTACTGGAGAAAGTTTAGTGCTATGAAATTCTCTCACAAGAATTTCCTAAAAAGATTCATGATTAGCAGTAGGAAAACAGAGTTATTGAAACATAATAGTTTGACTTGCAAATGTTTTATTTTCAGGGCTCTCAGAGGATAGCCATATAGGTAAGTGTATCACAATTATCTGATGACAAGCGGGTGAAAAAGATGGGAGGTGGGTGTACCTTAGAGTGAGTTGGCCTCTAGTGAGCCTTCCAGTATTGAAAGTCTGTGTTTCTTCTCAGCCTTTCCAACCTGGGAATTCTAGAACTGACTTTGTGCTGTTGTGACCCAAGAGGGATCAGTAGGTGGGTAGCTGTGATGCAGGGGAGGTTGTCCCCAGTCTCACGCGCACGAGTCCTCTAACCACTGCACTTCTCTCCGGCCAGAGGGTAGAGATCGTTTCCCTTACTCTCTTTATTCCTCGTCTTATGTGCTTGTTGAACTGTTTGTAGAGTTGAGGGAATTGAGGTCCAGAAGAACTGAGCAACTTGGCCATCCATAGTACACGCCAGATCAGTTTCCTTCATGCTCTCAGCAAATACTTGTTTAGCACATAAATGAATCCCAGCTAGAGCTCAGAGTCACGTTTTCCTTGGCCAGTATTTTTTGCTGTTACATTATCTTGAGTCCTCTTGAGAGTGGGGCTTTTCTGTGAGTGTCTCTAGGACTGCCTGGGTCCTGCTTGCTTTCTCTTTGCAACACACTCATTCTGTAGCTGAAGCTGTGTGCTCTTGTTAGCATTACCCCAAGTGTGTTCCCCTCAGAGTGGGAAGGGAGAAACACTCCACCCACTACAATTCTTTTTTTTGATACTTGTTTTCTGGGATCTTCATATCATTGCTGACAAGAGTGACTCATAGACCTCACTATGTAGTTTTCTTGGTTAGGAGAACTTTTTCCTTATCTCTAGAAGAAACTAATAATGATTATATATGGTTAAGGCTCAGGTGGTTATCAGCTTTCCTGCCTTCTCCCTGAACCCAGACCTATTACTGTGGATTGGTAAACTGCAGCCACTGTGTGCTTAACCCAGCCATGTGAGGGAAATCCTGAGGTGCGAGGAGCTCAGAATCTAGTTAGAGAGATAAGACACTGTGTAAACAGAAACATAGGTCAAGACAGCTTTTATAAAACATGAAGTCAAGGACCAAGGAGGTGATTCAGCATGAGAGTACATACTTTGCATGGGCTTCAGCGCTAACACTGCATGAAAACAAAATGCAAATGACAGAGCAGTTCTGGCCTCTTTCTGTATTTCCCACTCATATAATAACACAAAATCAAATACTGTACTTACAAGATTTTAAATCTGGGGGAATAGGTCAAATGAGTTAGTATAGTGACAATGACCTTATAAAAGTCAGAAGTGGAGGGTGAGGTCCTGTGATTGTATCAATCTGGTGGGAATGAGACAAAGAAGAAACAATGACAGGTAAAGCTAAAACACACTCTCTCTCTCTCTCTCTCTTCTCTTTCCTCTCTCCATGTATGCATGCCCTTTGTGTACTCTGCATGTAGTCTAATAACTAAGACATAGAACTCTAGAGCCAGATTACCTATTTCTAAATTTCACCTGTTTACTTCTGTGTGTCTTTAGTTCTTTTTAAAGGTTTATATTTGGGGGGGGGCAGGTAGTGGTGCGCCTGGTTGAGCGCACCTGTTACAATGTGCAAGGACCTGGATTCAAGCCCCCTGTTCCCACCTGCAGTGGTGAAGCAGCGTTGCATGTATCTCTCTGTCTCTCTCATTCCCTTCCCTGTTGATTTCTGGATGTCTCTGTCCAATAAAGATCATTAAAAAAATTTAAAAAAAAGAAAAAGAGAGAGGGGAGAAGTTGGGGGGGGGCAGTGAGGTGGATCCGGAAGGAGAGAACCAGAGCGTCACTTTGACACATGAGATGAGATCAAACTCAGGACTTAATGCTTTTTTCCCCCCTTATTTTTACTCATGTCTTTTCTCAGAAACATATCCCAGTATTATTATTATCCTTGGGCACACAAATACACAGTTCTGTGAGTCTGTAAAGAGTGTTTCCTATGTTTTTAAAAAATTTTTTATTATCGGGAGTTGGGTGGTAGCACATGGGGTTAAGTGCACGTGGCGCAAAGCACAAGGACCAGCATCAGGATCCCAGTTCGAGCCCCCGGCTCCCCACCTGCAGGGGAGTCGCTTCACAGGTGGTGAAGCAGGTCTGTAGGTGTCTATCTTTCTCTCCCCCCTCTGTCTTCCCCTCCTCTCTCCATTTATCTCTGTTCTGTCCACGAACGACTACATCAGTAATAACTATAGCAATAAAACAACAAGGGCAACAAAAGGGAATAAAGAAATATTAATAAAAAATAATAAATTTTTTAAATTATCTTTATTCATTGGATACAGACAGTCAGAAATTGAGAGGGAAGGGAGGGATAGAGAGGGTGAGAGACAGAGAGACACCTCAGCACTGTTTTTACCACTTGTGAAGCTTTCCTCCTGCAGGTGGGGACTGGGGGCTCAAACCCAGGTCCTTGTACATTGTAACGTGTGCACTTAACCAGGTGCGCCACCACCTGGCCCCGTGTTTCCTATGTTTTAAGAATAGATTTGTAGTCCAGGAGGTGGCGCAGTGGCTAAGGCACTAGACTCTCAAGCGTGAGGTCCTGAGTTTAATCCCTGGTAGCACACGTACCAGAGTGATGTCTGGTTCTTTCTCTCTCTGTCCTATCTTTCTCATTAATAAATAAATAAATTTTTTTAAAAAAAGAATAGATCTAGCTGTGATTAAGTTCCTGCATTGCCTGCACTTGGATGCTTTAATTTTTTTTTTTTTTTTACTATCTTTATCATTTATTGGACAGAGACAGCCAGAGATTGAGAGGAGGGGAAGCTAGAAAGGGAGAGAGACGACACCTGCAGTCGTGCTTTCACTCGAAAAGCTTTCTCCTGTAAGTGGTGACCAGGGGCTCGAACTTGGGTCCTTGTGCACTGTAGCATGTGTGCTCAACCCAGGTGTGCTACCACCCGGTCCCAGGACTTAATGCTTTTAAGTACAAAGCTCCAGCCACTGTGCCACTTCCCAGGCTGCATGTTTTAGTTTCTTGATCTGAAAAGTGGAGATGACATTAGTGACTCCTTGTAGAGTTATGAGAATAAATGAGATAGTAAATGTCAAGAGCTTAGAATGGTGTCCAAGAATGTGCTATGTAAACATTAGCTGCTGTAGATATTATTTAAATGAAACAAAACTTTTGTGAAATAGCACATGCCCCTACTAATGAATCTGGCAATTAAAAAAAAAAAAACGTTTCACTGACTTGAGGGATTGATATCTGCAGTTTGAAAGTTTGAAGACCTGTCATATAGGCAGTGAGGGGTCATTAATATAGTGAGCAAGGTGAGGCCTGCATACAGTGATGGTAAATAAGATCTGATCAGCAGGTGCGCCGCCATGTTCCATCGCTGGGGAGCCAGAGGTGACCCGAACTGCCCCTGCGGCTCCAGACAGACTATGACCCACATAGTCAACGACTGCCATCTCTCCAGATTCAAAGGAGGTCTCGAAACTTTACATCAGGCTCAACCTGACGCTGTTGACTGGCTATGGAAGAAGGGCAAATGCTAGAAGCAGCAGCAGCAGCAGCAGCAGCAGCAGCAGCAGCAGCAGCAGCAGCAGGTGTGGGGAAAGTTATAGGGAGGAGGACTGGTTTTGGCTCTTGAGATAGGGCGTGTTTATGTTATGTCACCCAGCATAGTGCGCTTGTTGCATCTGGAGGTAACTCCTGGTAGGTTTAGATAGAGGATAAATGTATGTACGGCTTGGATAGCTTTGTCAAGGAATTTGTGTTCCGGTGAGGGAAACGCAGCGGTACTACAGCAGATAGTGCCACTGTGGAAAACCACTGCTATATATGTACTTAGTGGACAAAATGTCCAACTAAAAGAGAATGGTTTCCTCAGAGGAGGTAGTTTCTGGATTGTGCTTGAAGGTAGGGTGCATTTAGTCATTGGAGGACTGACTACATGGAGGTGAGACTGGGTATGGTGTGTATGATCAAGTTTGAAGCCAAATTTCAACCCACTTTCTCTATCCCAGTGAGTTCTGCTGAGCAGTTCTCTGTAAATGAGCACTTATCTGTATCATGCCTGGCACATTCATCATGTGGACTGCATAAAAAGTCCTCATTTCCTGGGCAGAGTGGTCTATGGTATTTGAGTGGCACACTGTCATTTTATAGATTGGCAAGTCCTACAAAGGTTAGGGTGAGTTGACATTCTGTGGAGTTGGGTAAGGGATGGGAAGTACGCTACAGGCAGTTCCTCATCATTGTGGACCTTACTGCAGGACAGGACCTACCTTTCTTTTCCTTTTTGTTTTTCCTCCAGGGTTATCGAGGGAGCTCAGTGTCTGCACTTTGACTCCACTGCTCCTGGAGGCCATCTATTGTTGTTGCTGCTGCTGTTACTGCTCTTAGGCATGAGAGTCCATTTGCATAAGCATTATACTAGCTACCTCTGCTGCTGTTACTGTTCTTATTGTTGTTGCATAGAACAGAGAGAAATTGAGAGAGGAGGGGAAGACGGAGTGGGAGAAAAGATATACTGCAGACCTGCTTCACCACTTACAAAGTGACCCCTTGTAAGGTGGGGAGCTGGAGGCTGGAACCAGGATCTTTGCTCTGGTCCCTGCACTTTGCACTGTGTGCACTTAACCTGGTACACCAATGCCTGGCCCCTGCCTTTCTTTCCACTGCCTCCTGTCCTGTGTGTCTAGACTAGATTTCTCTGGACCTTGGGCTTTGTGATGGGTGGGTGAGGTGACTGGGATTGCTGGATTTGAGACTTTAATGAATGGATTGTGGTTTGTTTGGAACCGTTTCTTGGTGTAGCATTAAAGGTTCTCCTAAGTTGTAGAAACAGATCAATAAAAAATGATTTCACCTGTAATAAACTAAAAGATGAGAATTTAGAGATTAATAGTTCTATTTGTTTTTTAGGTAATCTTGACTACAGATGTTCTAGAAGTACAGTTTCTCACCTCTTCTAAATTTGTTAACCAAGCTTTGCCCCTCACCAAAACACCAATATTCCTTTGCCAGAGTTCACTGACTCTGCCATCTTTGCAACCCACTTTCCACTACCAGCCCTTTTTGATAACCTCATTTCTGTGGTCTGAAATCAAAGGCTTACTGTTTTCATTTGACTTCACTTTTTCCCTTGCTTTGTTTCTTTACTTCCTCAACATGAGGCCGAATAATTAGTATTTTTCTTTTATAGAATTCCTGTTAGTATTTCTCATAGGCTGGTTTAATGATAGTTCCTTTAACTGTTGCTTGTTTGAAGAGCTCTTTATCGGGGACCGGGCGATAATGCAGTGGATTAAGTGCACATGGCGCCAAGTGCAAGGACTGTAGTAAGGATCCTGATTCGAGCCCTCGGCTTCCCACCTGCAGGGGAGTCGCTTCACAAGTGGTGAAGCAGGTCTGTAGGTATCTTTCTCTCTCCCTCTGTCTTCCCCTCTTTTCTCCATTTCTCTCTGTCCTATAAAATAAAAACACTGATAAACAATAAGGGCAACAAAAGGGAAAAAAATAGCCTCCAGGAGCAGTGGATTCATAGTGCAGGCACCGAGCACTTGCAATAACCCCCCGAGGCAAAGGGGGGAAAAACCTGATTAACAGTGTAGCTGGATAGAGAATTCTTTCTTTGTTTTTAATATTTTATTCATTTGAGTAAGTGAGAGAGACATAGAGAGATTGACATCAGAGCACTGCTCAGCTCTGGTTTATAGTGGTGCTGGGGATTGAACCTGGGACCTGGGAATCACGAAAGTCTTTTTGTATAGCCATTATGCTGTTTCCCTAGCCCTCTTTTTTATGTTTTAAGATTTATTTATTTTATGAAAGATGTAAGAGGGAGGGAGAGAGGGAAACACCAGAGCACCACTCAACTCTGACTGATGGCGTGTCAGAGATTGAATCTGGGACTTCTGGGACCTGAGGCATGCAATTTCTGTGCCCTAATACATTGAGCAGTCTCCCAGTACTGGATGAAGAGTCACTGGCAGGTGTCTTTTCCATGCAAATTCTGTGCCCTAATACATTGAGCAGTCTCCCAGTACTGGATGAAGAGTCACTGGCAGGTGTCTTTTCCATGCAAATTCTGTGCCCTAATACATTGAGCAGTCTCCCAGTACTGGATGAAGAGTCACTGGCAGGTGTCTTTTCCATGCAATTTCTGTGCCCTAATACACTGAGCAGTCTCCCAGTACTGGATGAAGAGTCACTGGCAGGTGTCTTTTCCATTCAAAACTTTGAATATGTTAAAAGTTAATTTTTGAAGGCACGAGTTTGTTTGTTTTAATTGAGTAGTTTTCACACATTTGTTTACATGAGAAACATAGTAATGAATCAGTAAATGGATTTTTAGTATTTTTCCTTCTTATTAGGAATTCAAGCAAATTGATTTGATGGTGGACATCAGTTGGGTCCAAATAAAATGTTTTCTGTGATTATATGAAATGTTCTCTATCGGTGTTTTTCCTGGCTTTCCCTCTGTACCTTTCCTCTCTTTTCTTTAATAGCCATTTAAAGACTACAAGCTGAGGGTGTGTTGGTAGAGGGCAGAGTTTCTCTGAGGACATGATGTCTAATGGCAGCCAAGATTTCGTGGTGATTTAGCCAGTGAATCACTCATTGAGGCATTACTGGATGGAGCATGGCATGCAAAGTTTAAAAAAGTTTGTGTGTTGTGGAGGGGCTGGATGGTGGCGCGCCTGGTTGAGCATACATATTATAGTGCACAAGGACCTAGGTTCAGGCCCTTGGGGAAAGCTTTGCGAGTAGCGAAGCAGTGCTGCAGGTGTCTCTCTATCTCTCTCCCTCTCTATTTCCCCCGTCCCTCTCAATTTCTGGCTGTCTCTATCCAATAAATAAAGATAATTTTTTTAAAAGTTTGTGTGCATGTACAGTGAGCAGTAAAGGGAAGAGTTGTATTTGCTTGTTTGTTTTGGTCATTAATAGGGTTTTATCACTCTGAGCCAACTTTTTCAGATAGGAAGACAGACCGAGGGGCTGGGTGATGGTACACCCAGTAGAGAGTGTGCAAAGATCTGAGTTCAAGCCCCCATTTCCCATCTACAGTGGGGAAGCTTCATGTGTGGTGCAGCAATGCTGTAGGTATCATTCTCCCTATCTCCCCCTTCCTTCTTATTTCCTCTCTGTCTCTATCCAATACCAACATATTATATATATATATATATATATATATATATAGAGAGAGAGAGAGAGAGAGAGAGAGAGAGAGAGAGAGGGAGGGAGAAAGAGCAGTGCTGCAGGGGGTGCAGTGCTAGAGTGTTGTATCTGAAAGCATGAGGTGCCAAATGCTGTCCTCAGCACCACATATTATCAATAAATAAATCTTTTTAAAAATCCAGAAGGGGCCGGGTGGTGGTGTACTTGGCTGAGCACACGTGTTTCCGAGGCTCAAGCCCCCAGTCTCTTCAGGGAGTCAGTCTCAGGAGCGGTGAGGCGGTACTGCTGGTGGCATTGTCTCTCTCCCCTTTCTTCTTCTTCTTCTTTTCTCCTCCAGGGTTATCGCTGGGGCTCGGTGCCTGCACCATGAATCCTCTGCTCCTGGAGGCCATTTTTTCCCATTTTTGTTGCCCTTGTTGTTGTTTTTATTGTTACTGTTGTTATAACTGTTGTTGGATAGGACAGAGAGAAATGGAGAGAGGAAGGGAAGACAGAGAGGAGGAGAGAAAGACACCCGCAGACCTACTTCACCGCCTGTGAAGCGACTCCCTACAGGTGGGGAGCCAAGGGCTGGAACCGGGATCCTTAATGCCAGTCCTTGCGCTTTGCACCATGTGCGCTTAACCCTCTGTGCCACCACCCAGCCCCCCTCTCCCCTTTCTGTCATCCCATTTCATCTCAGTTTACTCTGTCTTTATCCAACAAATAAATAAATCAACACAATTAAAAAAAGAAAAATTAAGGAACAAAGACTGGAGGTAGGGTGAAACTTCCCCCAGTGCTGTAGTAAGAGAAATCTAGTTTTTAACTGTTCATCAGTGCCACATTTTACAGTTTCCTTTTTGTGATCCAGTGTTACAGTAGTCTAATAGAAAGCAGGTTTCCTCTTGCCACCAAATTACTGTGCCACCTAAGATGAGCCCCTGCTGCTCTGCTCGGCTCATTTTCCTCACCTGTCAGGTGGGATCAGGACTTTCGACTCCCTGGACTGTAGTAAGGGCTGGTGAGATGCTGGAGACAAAAGTTCTACTAACAAAGCTGATGGCACCCTGCTCAGAGCTAGAAGAGAATACAGTGACTTCGGCTCCCGGTCTGTCTTTTCTCTAGTTCTTCCTGTTTGTGGAGGCATCAGCTGTTGTCACCCTGTGCTTTGTGCTCTGGCTCCTCTGACCTTTCTGTTCTTCCCAGCCTCCAGATAACCATTCCTCCTTATGTATATCCCAGCAAGGCCCTCCATTGTCTCTGACTTGCCACTGTCTACTTGGAGGTGTATTAGAGTTAAGTGCTAGGATGGGGACAGGGCAGCAGAACATTGCTGCCCATGAGAACAACGAAGACGAAAGGCGTAGAACAGTGCTTTGCCCCTGTAGCTTGCTTACTTAAAAAGTAAAAGTCCACCTTCTGCACCCACAGTGACCTGGGTCCAGACTCCCAGAGGTTAAAGAACAGGAAAGCTATCGGGGAGGGGATGGGATACAGAGGTCTGGTGGTGGGGATTGTGCGAAGTTGTACCCCCTGTATCCTATGGTTTTGTCAGAGTTTCCTTTTTATAAATAAAAAATTAAAAAAAAAAAGTTTTGTTGGGACACACACACAAAAAAGAAAAAAGTGAAAGTACAGGCAGAAGTTGAAAAAACGAGATCAGAAGAGACAAACACAAGTAGAACCTGAGCTGCAGTTGGTGTATTGCTCCAAAGTCAGAGTCAAAGAACAGGCCCTGGAAAAGGACGACAGAGGACCTAGTGGGGCTGTACTGTTACATGGAAAACAGAAATGTTACGCATGTACAAACTGTGTTATTACCATCAACCGTGAAACATTAATCCCCCAATAAAGAAATTAAAATAAATAAAATGAAAAGTAAAAGTACAGATTCTAGGTAGGGCTGGGGAGATAGCATAATGGTTATGCAAAAAGACTTTAATGCCTGAGCCTCCAAGGCCCCAGATTCAACTCCCAGTAACACACGCACACACGCACGCACGCACGCACACACACACGCACGCATGCACGCTTTAGAATTAGGCTATCTGGGTTTGAATTCTCAGTTTTACAACTTACTGGCTGTGTACTCTTGATCAAATTACTTCTGTGTTTCAGAGCATAATACTAATTGCCTTGTAGTATTATTGTGAGAATTAAGTGAGGCAGTATATACAAAGCACTGAGAATGGTGTCTGGCACATAGTAAGCATTAAAAATTGTACTATGATAATTGCGTCATTTACTCGCTTTCCTGATTGGAATATCTATTAACCACAGACGATGCCCATTTCTGCACTGTATTCTTTGTGCTCAGCACAGGATTAGAACAGCAAGCACTTGCTAAAGATGTTTTGAAAGCCCTACATTCTGTGTCTTTTAAATGGGAATAGTAACCCTTGTTTTGGAGAGCACTAAACAGCAGGCATGTATCAATGTGTTTCCCCTTTCTGTTTGCCGTTTGTATGGCACATGGGCGCAGTAATCTGCTCATTATTATAGCACCCCCGTAGAGTGCTGAGCTCAGCTGCTTCTGGGTGATCTTTTTTGGATATTTTTTTCTAGGACAGAAGAAGGAAATTTTGCCTTAGGATTTCTATCTTAGGCCTACCCTGTTTTTTTCCCCATAGAGTCTAGGTTTCTAGAATAGCCAGATTATTTTTCTGCCTCTTGGTTTTCCAAGTGTCCTAAGCCCTTTTGTCAGATTCCTTTAAGCTCATTCTATGTGGGCTTTGCCACCCTTGGGTAACTGCTAGCATATGCCCCTTATTTTCAGTTCCCTGGCCTCCTCAGTACCCCCAGGCCACGTGGCCCCGCGCCATTGAGACTAAGTGCTGCATCTCGCTCAGGCCCTTAGGAATGCTCTTTTCCTTCTCCTTAAGAAAACGAAGGAGTCAAAGCCTGTAGGTGATTTTTAAGGGTCTCAATTTTTTCTTTTCTTTTTAGTGAATGATGGCAAAGCATTTTTGGGCATGGGTTGGGTTGGAGTGGGTGTGATTCTTAGCTTCCTCATCTGTAAGACAAAGTGTGTTGACCCGAATGGTCTCTTCTCAAGTCATTATATATTTCTCTCGCCATTCTTAGTTTTTCTTTTCTGTAATTTGTTTTTCCAGCTCCATATCGCTTTCTGAAATTTATTTGTTTTTTAATTTTATTTATTATTATTATTTTTTTTGTGACGGTTAACAGCTGGGGACAGGAAACACTTGAACACTTGTAACTTGGCAAAGGTTGCGGCTCCCTCTGAACCTCCTCCTAGCTCATTTCCTGTGTTTACAGTACTTGGGTTTTTCACTTAGTGTCAGGCCTGACAGGTCATACTCAATTCTCCTTCGTAGCCTGGGGCAGAGTAGACCAACACAGGTTTGGGAGCTGGGGAGCCAGAGTCTCACAATCTGTTTAGCTGTGTGACCTTCCATCAGAGACCTCCCCTCTCCCCTTAGGGTTTGGTTTCCTCATCTGTAAAACCAGAGTAACTAGTGGGTCTTTCTGGCGTGGCTCCTTTAGTATGTGAGCACTTGCATCCCTCTTGTTCTTCCTAAAGGGTTGTTTACCCTGTTTCTTTCACATACTCCACCCTGGAAGGAACTCAGGGAACTCCCTCTGCGTTTCCTCAGTGGGACAAAATAAGAGGGAGAAAGGAAGTCGAATTGCTTTCTCAGACCCGCACTGGCAGCAGAGAGGAGTTCAGGCGAGGAATTGATGTGACCTAGTTGCTCAACAAATCTGCCACGTAGTTGGTAACCAGGTGAGCACCGGTATATATTTCTTCTTTATCGAGATTGGAGACTTATAATATCCCAGTTCAGCCCTACGGGCCTCAGTTTGCTCACTTATCCTGTGTACAATACAAATATAGTCTCCACAGCGTTGTAAGAGATAGCATCTGTGGGTGTCTCAGTGCAGTTTCTGACATGTTCGTTCTCTCTTTCTCTGTCAGATAGGTGTAGTATAGTTAGCTCTGTTCTGGTGGAGATAGCAGAAAGGCATTCAAGTCCCACTCCAGTGGAGAACAGCTGGGCTTGTTAGAAAAAGCTGTGTTTCTCCTCTCTGTCTCTGTCTCTGTCTCCTCTCCCCCCTCCCCCCTTCCTCCCTCCCTCCTTCCCTCCAGGGTTTGCTGGGGCTCTGTGCCTGCACTATGAATCCACTGCTCCTGGAGGCCATTTTCCCCATTTTGTTGGCCTTGTTATTGTTGCCATAGCTGCTGTTGTTGTATAGGACAGAGAGAAATCGAGATGGGGAAGACAGAGCAGGGGAGAGAAAGATAGATACCTGTAGACCTGCTTCACCACTCGAGAAGTGACCCCCCCCCCCCCGCAGATGGGGAGCCAGGGGCTCGAACTGGGAACCTTACACGGTCCTTGCACTTGGCACCATGTGTGCTTAACCCACTGTGCTACAGCCAGCCCCCTGAAGCTGTGTTTCTTTTGGTCAGAAGAAACCATGTGATGTGGGTGGTGCCTGGGCCACACTGGGCTGAGTACTCAGTGCTCAGCTCTCAGGAGGAAAGATTTATAGGATCCAGAGTGGTTACAGGTTTGTGGGTGGAAGCAGGATTTTGCCTGGGCTCTGAAGGGCAGATCTTCTATGTGAGGATATAGATGAGGAACTGGAGAAAGAATGATTTTAGGTCCCCATCTACCCTTCTTCAAGTGCTGATGGTTTGTACAGGTCAGTTCTATTTACATCTCCTCTTCTAGTCATCTGGGTAGTTATTAACTGAGGGAATGTCATTTTTCCCTTTAGAATTTTAAGAAGAAAATTAAGACAAGGAGAATACAACATTTATTAAGACAGCTCTTAATAAATGTAGTAGTTCTTAATAAATAGTTTTACTTTAAAGTGTCAGTGGACTAGGTAGTTTACAGAGTCTCCTATATCAGAAAGTTGTACTATGTCACCTTTTACAGATGTAGAAACAGTGCATCCAGAAGGTAAGCAGCTTTTCCAGCTCAATTTCAACAAGTCCCAGTAAGCAAAGAGCACTACACAACAGTGGAGTGTAGTTTAGAAGGTTGTGAAAGCCAGCAGTTTTCCTTAGAGTTTATAGACTCCAATTCTCGCTATTCCTTAATAGTCTTCTTGGGCTGATCTTCCCAGGATGGCTATCTTATTCCTGCATTCTGCCTTTTTTTTTTTTTTTTTTTTTTTACCTCTTAGAGCTAAGTTCCTCAGGGCAGGGACATAGTGCCTCAGTGGTGCTTAGGACTTGTATGTAAGAGCTACTGGGTTCAGTCCCTTGAGCAGTTCCTTGGCTAATAACTGTTGTTTTCGCCGGGCTGGCTTCACGGGCGGGTAACAGACGACCAGGGACTCATGGTTGAGCTGTAGGCAGTATCTCTTTATTCATGCAGGATGCAGCACAATCTAAGATGAGCTAAGCTAAACTCAAGTACCCTCAAAACTCACAATGCTGTCTTTATATATACTTGCCAAGTAGGGTGGAAACAGGATGTGACACAGAGAGGGTGGAGAGAAAAGTGACTGGTGAAAATCAGAGTGTGACAAGGAGGGGGCAGAGCAGGCGAGAATCCTATCACTGAACCACCAATGCCCTGGAGTGCTTTATGTAAATGTAAAAGTGATTTATGTAAATAGACCAAAGCTTTGAATGGGATTAAATCTATCCCTATATAGGCATATGGTTAAGCAGAAGCCAGGGGGAGGTGGCATAGTATCCAACAAATAACAAGAAGAATAGGATAAGAATAATAAGAGATTTCCATCTCTCTAGATTGCCAGTTCTGTCACTGACTTGGATTCTTCACCTACCCCACCCGTACACCCTTCAATTCCCCCACCTCCCCGTTATTTACCAAGCACTTAAATAAACCAGACCAGAGACAGGTACAAATGCCAGTTGCTGTGTGCACCTTTCAGTGAAGGGTTGGGTAGACACCTTCAACAAAAGAAACCCAGTAGTTTGGTTTGTTTGTTTGTTTTTATTATATTGGATAGAGACACATAGGCAATAGGGAGGTAGAGAGGGAGAGATAAAGACACCTACAGCACTCTTCCCCACTTGTGAAGCTTCTCCTGCTGTAGAGCTGGGCACTGGGGGTCCTGCACATGTGTACCACCACCAGACTCCTGTTTGGCTTATTTTCAGACTTATTTATGGGTTAGGGAGAGACAACCAGAACATCACTGTGGCATATGTGATGCCCGGGATCAAATTGAGGGCCTCATGCTTATTAGTCCAATACTTTAGCCATTGTACCCCTCCTAGGCTGTAGAAACTCGGTACTTAGCGAAAGCTTACAACCCACGTTCTGTTTGAAGCACTTTATTTGTATTAACTCACATCTTTTTGTTGTTGTCTTCACTGGGGCTTCACCTCTCCAGGTTGACGTTTTCAGATAGACAGAGAGAGACACGGAGAGAGGGAACCAGCACCATAGCACTGAAGCTTCCTCAGTCCAGGCTTGAGTCTGTGTCATCCACACGGCAGAGCAGACACTTTTCCAGGGGAACTACTTTGCTGGTGCTTATGAACTCTCTTCATTCGCATGCAACTGTGATGTAGGTACTGCATTCTTCTTATAGCTGATGCTGAGACATACAGCATTTAGGGAATTGGTCTAAGCTGTGATAGAAACACAGGGGTCATGAGAGCACAGAGGGGCTGCTAATTCAACATGAGAGTCAGTGCCTAAATGACTTCAGGGAGGAGTTAGGAAAAGCCTGAGCAAAATCTTGAAACTTGAGTAGGAATTAGTCAGGAGTAGAGTGGCGCAAAGATCTTGTGGGCTGAGGGAATATGTGTACAAAGCCACAGAGAGTTCGTCATGTTTTTGGAACTGGAAGGAGTTTATTGTGATGGGAAGAGGAATGTATGAATGAGTGGCTTGGGGCAAGGCTAGAAAAGTCAGTAGGGGCCACCTTTTTGAAAAACTTTGTATGCTTTGCAACATTATATTTATTAGACGGGGCATCGGTTTCCCAGTGTTGGGGATTTAAAATTCTGGGACTCTGGTCTCTGCACGTGATAATGCGTGTACTTAACTAGGTGCGCCACCACCTGGCCATGCAAAGGATACTTAATTAAAACTTACTGAGATAATTCTAGATTTGCATATAGTTTCCAGAATGATGAGATCGCTGATAAACTGAGTACATTTTCCCCAACAGTAATAGATTGAAAAAAATTGTGGTGCTATATCTATCACATGCAGAAAATTGACATTTTACTGCCCAGTGATTGTGTTCAGATTAGGCACGCTTGCAGATAGTAAGTCCTATGCCAACATCTCGAGGATGCTTCAAGTTGCCCTTTTAGTGCCGCACCCTTCCCTCTCACATTCTTCCCTATGCCCAGCGACTCAGTCCTCCACGGCTAGATTTGGTCTATTTAAAAATGCAATATAAATAGATTCATGGAGTCTGTGACCTTTTGGAATTGATTTTTCTTTGCTCAGCATAATTCCCTGGAAATTCATTTTTGTAGTTGTACCTTTACATTCCTTTTTAAATTTCTGAGTATCCCATTGTATGCAAGTACCAGAGTCTAGCCATTCAGTTATTAAAGGTCTTATGGACTGATCCTACTCTTTTAGCTAATTCCATAGAAAGCTTCTGTGGGGGCCAGATGGTGGTGCACCTAGTTAAGTGCACACATTACAGTGCTCAAGGATCCGGGTTCAAGCCCCTGGTTTCACCTGCAGGGGAAAGCTTCATGAGTGGTGAAGTAGGGCTGCAGGTGTCTCTCTCTCTCCCTGTCTCTACCTCCCACTCCCTTCTCAATTTCTGTCTGTCTCTATTCAATAATAAATAATTAAAAATAAAATTTTTGAAAAAGAAAGAAAGCTTCTGTGAACAATGCATTCAGAATTTTGTGTAAACCCATGGAGTGACAAACTTGAAATATCATACTGGAGGCCTTAGGAGAGAATGAGTTAGGAGCAGAGACAATGAGGAAATTAGGGTATTAGCCCAGGCAAGAAATGTTGAAACTTAAGCTTCATTTTCTGTGATCTTAAAGGTGGTTTGCCATGAAGGCCTTTCCTCAGAGATCACATCAGGTTTGTGTAGGTAAGGGAGCAGGTTAAGGAAGACTGGCTGTGGGGACTTGAGGCAGGTACATCGCATTCTGAATGACGACTCCCTGTTCTGGGGAGGTGCTCTGTCACTGGAGCTGACAACTCCACCACGTGAGAAGCTACTGTCCAACAGCAGGAAGAAGGCATCAGAGGAAGGATCATCCTGACTACAAGCTTTCCAGTAGATGTTTCTGGGTCTCTTCTTTCAAGAGCAGAATGGTATGTGTGTGTGTGTGTGTGTGTGTGTGTGTGTGTGTGTGTTCGTTCTTCCTTGTTTTGTTTGAGCACTGGTTTATATGGGGCTGAAAGATGGTGTGAAGTGCTCTACTAGTTCTGGAGCCCAGGAATGTGTTCTCTGGTGAGCCAGCCAGCAGTGGGCCTGGAAGACTTGAGGATGATCCCTTGTTACTATAGAAACTGGAATTCCAGTTGTTTTTACCCCATGCAGTGGTGTGCCTGGCTCCTCAGTGTTTATATCTTGGCTGCATTTATCACTGTGTTTCTTGGACTCCTGTGATCAGGACTGATTTTTGAGAGCCAGCCCCACTTTGAACTTTAAAGGGATTATCCTAGAGCGCCCACTTATAGGTTGGACACCTCCCCATGGCACTATGTAAAGGACCTTTCTGGGCAAGTTCTTGAAGTTAAATCCACCTTCAAACTTTCAGAGCACTGCCCAGCAGAAAGCTGATTTGAATTGCCTGTAAATTTTTTGGCCATCTTAAGCACTCACAAGTGCTGGCCAAGACTCAAGAATGTTTGGATTAGGTGCCAGGCCAGAGAATTTGGGGGTGACTTTTAGACAGGCATGTGTGGATTTAATTTCTTAAGGATTATCACACTTTTGGGCACAGGCACCTTTCAGATGTGAAGACCTGTAGTGTATGGTATCCCAAAGCTGAGGAACCAGATCTTCAAAATCTAGGAGCAACTTTCAGCGTAGACCCTAGACTAGGTGTGGTACTGCTCAGCACTGAGCCTCTTACAGTAGCTGGAAAACAAAACTCACAGCTAAAGAAAAGATGAGGGAGTCGGGCGGTAGCGCAGTGAGTTAAGCGCAGGTGGTGCAAAGCACAAGGACCGGCATAAGGATCCTGGTTCGAGCCCCCGGCTCCCCACCTGCAGGGGAGTCACTTCACAGGCGGTGAAGCAGGTCTGCAGGTGTCTATCTTTCTCTGCCCCTCTCTGTCTTCCCCATCTCTCTCCATTTCTCTCTGTCCTATCCAACAACAATGACATCAATAGCAACATCAATAATTACTACAACAATAAAACAACAAGGGCAACAAAAGGGAATAAATAATTTTTTTTAAAAAAAGAAAAGCCAAGTGGTCCGGGAGGTGGTGCAGTGGTAAAGCCTTGGACACTGAAGCATGAGGTTCTGAGTTTGATCCCCGGCAGTACATGTGCCAGAGTGATGTCTGATTCTTTCTCTCTCCTCCTATCTTTCTCATAAATAAATAAAATCTTTAAAAAAAAGAAAAAGAAAAGCCAAGACAGCTGACAAACGTCTAACAATTATTTTTATCTTATTATTTTTTATTTATTTTTTCCCTTTTGTTGCCCCCCCCTTTTATTGTTGTTGATGATGTCGTTGTTGTCCCTGCTCCCCACCTGCAGAGGGGGAACTTCGTTAGCAGTGAAGCAAGTACTGTAGGTGTCTCTCTCTGTCTCTCTGTCTCTCTGTCTCTCTCTCCCTCTCTCCCTCTCTTCCTCTCTCCCCCTTCCCTCTCAGTTTTTCTCTGTCCTATCAAATTAAAAAAATAAAAGAGTAGGGGCTGGGCTGTGGCACACCCAGTTAAGTGCACAAAGTATATCATGTGCAAGATCTGCGTAAGGATGCAGGTTCAAGATCTCACTCCCCACCTGCAGCGGAGACACTTCATAAGCAGTGAAGCAGGTTGAAACCCAAAGACCCATATCTACCACCTTCTCAGTTCAGCACACATTTTAGTAATAGGATACAGGGGTGGAGACAGAAACTTGTCTCACTGCTTTGTATTCCCAGCACCTTTAGCTAGTGCAGCTGGTTTAATTTAATAGTCAGCAAATAGCTGTTTGAAATTGTGAATGTCGGGAGTTGGGCGGTAGCACAGTGGGATAAGCGCAGGTGGTGCAAAGCACAAGGACCGTTGTAAGGATCCCGGTTCAAGCCCCCGACTCCCCACCTGCAGGGGGGTCACTTCACAAGTGGTGAAGTAGGTCTGCAAGTGTCTCTCTTTCTCTTCCCCTCTCTGTCATCCCCTCTTCTCTCTATTTCTCTATGTCCTATCTAACAACAATGACATCAATAATAACTACAACAATAAAACAAGGGCAACAAAAGGGAATAAATAAATATTAAAAAAAGAAAATTGTGAATGTTGAAGTGACAGTATTTAAGCATCACAACCTGCCGATCATATACTTTTTTATTTTGTTGATTTATTGGCTGAAAACGGAGGAATTTAGAGGGAAGGGAGAAGGAGAGAGACACACACCTGCAGCACTGCTTCACTGCCTCAATTTTTCCCCCTGCAGGTGGGGACTGGGGGCTTGAACCCAGGTCCTTGCACATGGCAATGTGGGCACTCAACGAGGTGAGTCACCATCCAGCCCTTTGATCAGACACTTTCAATTTAGTCAGACAGTTCATAAAATTAATGGGATCGGTTGTGAGCAGGTGGACTAAATTGAGTTGAAAACCTTAAGCAGAATCTGAAGCCCTGTAGAAGATTCAGGAATAGGGATGAGGGGTCCGAACAGCTAGGCGGCTCATGAGATATCCAGGTTGTCATCTACTTGGTGAGGCTTCTCGTGACAACAAAACTTGAAGAACACCGAGAGGAGGAAGAAGAGAGAAAGTGTGTCTACCTCTCTGGGAGACAGGGTGAAGATGTCTTTATAGCTTCTGGCAGATAGTTTGGGTTGACATACTTAAGCATAAACATTAAGCATTTGCTTTTTTGTGTTTTTCTCATTTCAGTAGAGTTTACTGTGGCCCCAGTATTCCTTCTCAAGTGTTTTTTTAAATAAAATAATATTAATAAAATAATAGAGGTTTGGAATTGTTTATAAAATCAAAATACTTCAGGGGTGTATTCACACTGTGCCCACTACTAAAGTTCTGCACACCCCCTTCCTCAGTAACCACCGTAGTTCTCACAAAACCTGAAACTGTTGTTTCCTTTTTTCCCTTTTTTTTTTTGCAAGTTTGTGAACTTTAATCTCTATATTCCACTGATGAGCAAAACCATCCAGTAGTTGTCTTTTACTTCCTTACTTCACTATGCATAATCACTTCAAGTTAGTTTAAACTTTTTTTTTTCCTGACATAACACCATCTTTTTAAATTGCAGAGTAGTATTCCACTGAATGTATTCTGTAACTTCTTTATCCAGTCTTCTGTTGATGGCATTTAGGTTGCTTCCACTTCTTGGCTGTGAACATAGAGGTAACACTTGCCCCTTCAAATTAATGTTTTCATGTTCTTTGGATTTATCCCAAGGAGTGGACTTGCTGGATCATAAGGTATTTTCATGTTTTTTTTTTTTTGTTGTTGTTGTTTTTTGTTTAAGGACTGTATACTTTTTTTCCATAGGGCTTCACCAGTTTGCATTACCACCAACAGTGTGTCAAATGCCTTTTCAAATTTGTTTCAAATTCCTAATAAGAAAACAGTCACTGGCTAATTCTGGATGGGAGAAATTAAAGAGAAACCAGAAATTTCTGTTTTATCCTTCTTTGGGAATGGTATGATCCCAGTTTGGACTTGTATGTTTGCCCTGCTGGCTTTGGAGAGAGCCTGTAACTCCAGGGTGCTCTTTTGCATAATCGCATCTCCATCTCCCAGGCCTAGCCTTGCCACAGGACAGGCAGAGGACGTTAGGGAGGCTTCCAGTGTGATTCTACCAGGACATTACCAGCAAAACAACTCCATTTCATAGCTGCAGTTTCCTTCTCTGACTAGAAAATGGCCCTATAGAAGCGGCCCATGTGCTGCTCCAGAATTTTTCAGTGCTGCCGCTTAGAGTGCAAATCTAATGAGGGATTCTTGCTTGTCAAGGTTTTTTTTTTTTTTAATTTATTTGTTTTCCCTTTTGTTGCCCATGTTGTTTTTCATTGTTGTTGTAGTTATTATTGTTGTTGTTACTGATTTCATCATTGTTGGATAGGACAGAGAGAAATGGAGAGAGGAGGGGAAGACAGAGAGGAGGAGAGAAAGATAGACACCTGCAGACCTGCTTCACTGCTTGTGAAGCGACTCCCCTATAGGTGGGGAGCTGGGGGCTCGAACCAGGATCCTTATGCTGGTCTTTACGTTTTGCGCCACCTGCAGTTAACCCTCTGTGCTACCGCTTGACTCCCTTAAGGTTTTTGTTTTTATTCCCCTGGGGCTTCATGCCTTCATGATTCCACTGCTCCTGGTGAACTTCCTACCCCCCCCTTAGATAGAGGTTGAGAGAGAAAGAGAGGGAGAGAGAGAGATACCACAGTACATTGCTTGTAAAGCTTCCTCAGTACAAATGCTCCCATGTGGTGACTTGGACTTGAATACTAGACCTTGTCATGGTTTATGGTTGTCCACTGTGCAGAGTGAGTGATCTCCTGACCTCCCATAAGGCCAGTTCTTTTCAGCTTTTTAAAAAATATTTATTTATTATTTATTTATTTATTCCCTTTAGTTGCCCTTGTTTTATTGTTGTAGTTATTATTGATGTCATCGTTGTTGGGTAGGACAGAGAGAAATGGAGAGAGAAGGGGAAGATAAAGAGAGACACCTGCGGACCTGCTTCACCGCTTGTGAAACAACTCCCCTGCAGGTGGGGAGCCAGGGCTCGAACCGGGATCCTTAGGCCGGTCCTTGTGCTTTGCGCCATGTGCGCTTAACCCACTGCGCTACCGCCCAGCTCCCTCTTCTCAGCTTTTTTAGCTTTGTCTAGAGGGCTCTTTCCCCTCTCCTCCTTCCAGTCCCCCACCCCCCATTCTAGGTCCCATGCTGTGTTATCTCTTGAGCCTCATGCTTCCTGACTGAACATAAGTCTTCCCAAGGCTAGTTCTCTCAGTCTTAAGGCTTTTGAACCTATCCTAAAGTGTAGAGTGGATCCTGAGTCCATCAGGAGTCACTGCAGATATTGGCAGTTCTGACTGGGGGAGGGTAGTATATAGCAGGAGAACTTTTATCCCTGCTGATAAAACTTCAGTGATTTCCACATTCCCCACAGGTTCCAGCTAAGCACTGAGGAACATTCTGATCTGGGCCCTTTGCCTCTAACTTGTGTCTTCTTCCTTCACTGCTATTTCACTCACTCCTTTTTTTTTTGGTGCTTGTGTCTGACAGCAAACAGTTCACTGTCATCCACCAGTGTTGTGACTCTGCTTGGCACGCCTATAGCCATATGTCCACAGGCAACTGAATTACTGTGATACTAGGAGGGCGGTGAATATTATCAGTGGGAATGGCATAGTTCTCAGGAATTCTCACAGGAGGGGAGATGGCTCAGCAGGTAGAGTGCAGGACTTACAATGTGAGACTCCCATCACCAGTATAAACCAGGGCAGAGTAGTTTTCTCTTCTCTCTCTTTCTCATGTGAAAGAAATCTTTTTATCTTTCTGGGCTGACAAAGTAGCTCATGGCTAGTGTGCAGCTTTTCCATGTGTGTAACTCAGGTTGGATGGAGCCTGGCCCCCATATCATGAAGGAAGCTTTTATGCTGGGGTCTCTTTTACTCTTTCTGTATCTCTGTCTCTATAAGAAGGAGAAACAGAGAGAGAGAGAGAGAGAGAGAGAGAATGGACGAACTATCTTGCCTTCAGGGGAGATATGATTTGCTACTCATTCATTCATTCATTCATTCATTCATTCATTCATGTAGAATTCCTGAGAACTATACCATTCCATTCCTATTCCCACTAATAATATTCAGCTTATGAGCCTATGTCACCTCTGCATCCCTGTAGAACTGAGCTCACATTCTGTGGTCATGAGTAGGTATGTTTCATGTTATTTTTATTATCACATAGAAGATTTAATGTTTTAAAATTAGTGACTATTAGAATTTGTATTTTAATGTCTTTAATTTTTTATTAGTGTTTTAATAATGATAAAAAAGATAACAAGATTGTGGGGTAAGAGGAGGAGTACAATCCCATACAATTCCCACCACCAGAATTCCGCATTCCATCCCCTCCATTGGAAAGTTCCCTACTCTTTATCCCTCTGGGGGTATGGACCAAAGATCTTTATGGGGAGCAGAAGGCGGGAAGTCTTGCTGGACAGGGTGTTGACTGGTCTACCCAAACTCCCAGCCTATTTCTGTATTTCCCTAGTGGGGCAGGGCTCTGGTATGGTGGGATTCCAGGACATATCGGTGAGGTCATCTGCCCAGGGAATTCAGGTTGGCGTCATGGTAGTATCTGCAACTTGGTGGCTGAAAAGCATTAAGATATAAAGCAGAACACATTGTTTAATAATCAGGAACCTAAAGGTAATAGCAGGTGAGATTTGGGGTCTTCATGTTGGAAGGAGCTAGGAAGTCTACCTTAGATATGTTCCACTGGACCCATGACTTTACTAATTTTGCCTGAGTCTGACATCTGACATACAGGTGGGCTAAAAGTATTGTCTGGGAAGATGGTGTACAAATTGGGAGGGGGTGGGGAGAGTAGATTTTCAGCTCCCCTGTAGTAGGGTTGGGGTAGGGACATAGACCTTTGGTGGTGGAAATGATGTTAATACATACTCCTGTTAACTTACAGTCTTATAAATCACTAATAGAATTTGCATTTTTAATTTCTTATATAGCAGTATCACAACAGTTTGAGATTTTCAATTATAAAGGGGTCCAAAGACCAAAACATTTAAAAACCTGTTCTGCTGCTTCCTTTACCCAGAGTACTTCTCTTCTGCCTAGGGTAGAGTCACTTGTCATTCAAAAGATCATTTACTGAATCTTGGCGGGAATCTGTTTGCTTCTAGGAGTGTGGTCCCAAGCTGGTTTGGAAAATATCATCTAATAGGGAAGACAAATCAAACACCTGCCACATAGTACGATTACGGTTACCATGACAGACACATCAGTGTGGGAGGACAGGCTATTTCCAGTGTCAACTGCCGACTGCCTGATCAGTTTGATTAGCCTGTACAGCTTGTTCTTGAGTCTTCATATTCCAACAGGGAACATGGCCAGGTTAGCAGAAGATGGAAACACACCAATGTCAACCTTATGCTAGGTGGTTTAACAAACGTGATCTTAATTTAATCTTATAAAAACCTGATATGGGGGGTCAGGTGGTAGCTCAGCGGGTTAAGTCACATGGTACAAAGTGCAAGAACCGGCGTAAGGATCCTGGTTCCAGCTCCCCACCCACGGCGGGGGGGGGCTCTTCACAAGTGGTGAAGCAGGTCTGTGGGTGTCTTTTTCTCCCCCCCTCTGTTTCCCCTCCTCTTGATTTCTCCGTGTTCTATCCAACAACAACAGCAACAAAAAATGGGGGGTGGGCCTCCGGGAGCAGTGAATTTGTAGTGCAGGCATTGAGCCCCAGCAATAACCCTGAAGGGGAAAAAAACCTGATATAGTAGAGAAAATTATCCTTGTTTTTGCAAATGAGTTATTGGAGACTCAGTAAAGTTAAATAATCATATAATTGTAATTGATGAAACTGTAAGTTTCTCCCTTCCCTTTTGTTTTGCTCTGGTTTATGGTAGTTCATGGGATGACAGTCTCTTTGCGTAACCATTATGCTATCTACCCCTACTGCAAACTGGAATTTTGACATATCTATTCTGGCTACAACTCCAGGGCTCTTTTCATTGCATTAATAGTGCTTTGTTGAATGGGTATATCCTTTAAGGTACATCCAGATGGCTCTGGGAAACCTCACCAGATTGAAATGTGTAAGAGAAATAAGAAAAAGTTCCCGGAAGGAGAAAGAGATGACATAGGAAATGCTTGTAGGGGTTATTTGTGAATTTTGGCTGCCACAGTTTTTCTGGACAGGATTCTCTGGCCATGTGGGACATTATGATTTTGTATTTCTTTATCCTCAAGTCCTTTCATCCTTCTTCATATCAGATGATGCCAGCAGCAAAGGTCACCTGTCTTATTGGATCAGGTTGCAAATCAGAGCCTGGTGTATAAAACCCAAAACTTCTTGAACCTGCCATAGTCATTTGGGGGAGAGCCTGGCTGACCCCAGTCCCTACTCCATACATTCTACCCCCCCCAGCCCCCACCCCCACCCCGTGCTGTACCTAGGGGGTCAGACCTTGGGCCTCATTTACAAAGCTTGTGTTCTCCTACGAAGTTACTTCCCTAACCCCTATTATCCCCCAAAACTATTTATTTTCTTTTAATTTTTTTTTAAATTTACTTATTTTCCCTTTTGTTGCCCTTGTTTTTTTACTGTTGTTGTAGTTATTATTGTTGTAGTTATTGATGTCATCGTTGTTAGATAGGACAGAGAGAAATGGAGAGAGGAGGGGAAGACAGAGAGGGGGAGAGAAAGACAGACACCTGCAGACCTGCTTCACCGCCTGTGAAGCGACTCCCCTGTTAGGTGGGGAGCCGGGGGCTTGAACCGGGATCCTTAAGCAGGCCTTGCACTTTGTGCCACGTGCGCTTAAACCGCTGTGCTACTGCCCATCTCCCCCCAAAAACTATTTGATATTGTGCTTTATTTAGGATAAATCTGTGTGTGGATACAGGTTAATGAAAGGATTGGCATTCTTTAGCTTGGATCAGGGAGCTGTCTGTTGAGTGTGCTTCAGATATACTACCGAAGGTCTTTTAGGGAAAAGGTCAGAAAGCTATGAATGACTCAGGGCCCAATTCAAGCCCACCACCTGTTTTTTTTTAAATTATTTATTTATTTTTATTTAATTAATTATTTTCCCTTTTGTTGCCCTTGTTTCTCATTGTTGTAGTAGTTATTATTGTTGTTATTGATGTCGTCATTGTTGGATAGGACAGAGGGAAATGGAGAGGGGAGGGGTAGATAGAGAGGGGGAGAGAAAGACAGACACCTGCAGACCTGCTTCACCGCCTGTGAAGCGACTCCCCTGCAGGTGGGGAGCCAGGGGCTTGAACCGGGATCCTTACGCCAGTCCTTGCACTTTGTGCCACCTGCGCGTATCCTGCTGCACTACCGCCCGACTCCCATAAACCACCTGTTTTTTATAAAAGTTTTATCAGCATGTAACTAAGCGTATTCACTTATTTATTTATTTTTTGTGTGCTTGTTTTTATGCTTCAGCCTAATGCTCTCCCAACTAAGCTATTTCAGCTCTTGTTTTTGTACTTAGTGACAGAAGTAAATAGGCATATATATATATATATATATAAACAGAGTCTAGATAGCCCATATACCCTAAATTCTCTATGGTTGGGCTTTTTGCAAAAAAAAAAAAAAAGAATGTTGCCTGACCTTGAGATTTTTTTTTCCCTGTCATAGCACTCAGCATATAGTGTTTTAATTGTCATCTCCATTTTTATATTCAAGCTCCTTGAGGACAATACTAATTACGAGGCTTAACATTTGAAGATCACTCAGTCATTGTTGTTTAAATGTTGTTTATATCACATGCTGACTCAACAGCTCTGGTACACAATTACATGTGCCTTTGAGTAATATGAAAATGGGAATGGGGGAAATTATTATATTGATTATATTAACCTCAAGGTTGTGTGCTTCACCTAAGAGCTTGTCATTATATACAATTTAGGGGAAAGTAAGTCACGAATAAGAGTTCACGATGGGGCCGGTTGGTGGCACACCTGGTTGAGCGCATGTTACAATACTAAATACCTGGGTTTGAGCCCCCAGTCCCCACCTGCAGAGAGAAAGCCTTGTAAATGGTTCAGCAGTGCTCCAGGTGTCTCTCTTTTCTCTCCATCTCTATCACCTCTTCCCTCTTGATTTCTGGCTGTTTATCCAATAAATAAATAAAGATTTTAAAAAAGAGAGTTAAGAGGAGGACCTATTGGGGGCTGAATTGCTGTGTGGAAAACTGGGAAATTTTATGCATGTACAAACTATTGTGCTTTGCTGTCCACTATAAACCATTAACCCCCCAATAAAGAAATTTTAAAGAAGTCAATGAATGAAATAATCACGCCAAGAGCTCTATTGGTCAGTAAGCTGAGAACTAATTCTTTTGTCTTTGCTTTATACTACTCCTTCCCTTGGCACCCACCACCTCTCCATCCCACTCTCCACTTCCCACTTCCACTCACCAGGACAAAGGCAGAAGAACATAAGATATCATGAAAGAGATTTCTTTTCTGTAATACTGTTCACCTTACCTGTTTTTCTTTTGTAAACTTGTTTGATCAAAAGGTTCTCATCAGGGGGGCCAGGTGGTGGTGCACCTGGTTGAGCCCATGAGCCCACATGTTATAGTGCCCAAGGACCCAGGTTTGAGTCCCCGGTCCCCACTTGCAGGGGGAAAGCTTCATGAGTGGTGAAGCAAGGTTGCAGGTGTTTATCTGTCTCTCTCCCTCTCTATCACTCCCTCCCTCTCAATTTCTGACTGTCTATCCAATAGATAAAGATTAAAAAAAAAAAAAAGCTTCTCATCAGTATTGCCATCTGTGGCTTCCAAAAGATGAAACCAGCCTAAAATGCCCTGGCCGCCTTGGCATAGAGGCAGTCAGGTGAAGCTGGCTGGGGAGTAGGCCTGGGCTCTCGCTAAGACTTCTCAGCTGCCCATGACTCCAGGCACCTCAGTTGACACCTAGAACTCCACCATTTAACATAATATCATTGAGTCTTATCTGGGATATATAAAATTAAGCCTACTCTTCTCTCATTTTGAAAATAATTTGAGCAGCTGATAAGTCATAGGGAAGTGACTTGCCCTGCCCTGTTGGCCCTAACCAGAAGACAAGCCATCGAGTGAATGCGTTACAGCATCTAGAGGACTTCACAGCCATCGCCTCTCTACCTGCTTTCCATCCTCCGGTACCTCTTACTACCCGAGAAATCAGGTCTTCCTTGTGTCTTCTTTGTGGGAAAGATATTTAGCTTAGAAGTGAATTATCAGGAGTCGGGCTGTAGCGCAGCAGGTTAAGCGCAGGTGGCGCAAAGCACAAGGACCGGCATAAGGATCCCGGTTCGAACCCCGGCTCCCCACCTGCAGGGGAGTCGCTTCACAGGCGGTGAAGCAGGTCTGCAGGTGTCTATCTTTCTCTCCCCCTCTCTGTCTTCCCCTCCTCTCTCCATTTCTCTCTGTCCTATCCAACAACGATAATAACTACAACAATAAAAAACAACAAGGGCAACAAAAGGGAATAAATAAATAAAATAAATTTTAAAAAAAGAAGTGAATTATCCTGATCAGGGCAAAAAGCAAAGGGGCATTTTAGAATCTGAGATTTGGAAGAAATACTAAAACCTTGTCAGGAAGTCTTTCTGGGAGCTGGGCGGTGGTGCACAGGGTTAAGCGCACATAGTACGAAGTGTAGGGATGTGATGCAAGGAACCTGCAGGGGGCCTCTGCGAGCAGTGAAGCAGGTCTCTCTCCCTCCCTCCTTCCCCCACCCCTCCCCCTCCGCCTCCCTCTCCACCTCTCTCTCTCTTTCTTCCTCCTCTCTCAAGAACAGCAGCAGCAACTGTAACAACAACAATGCAAAACAAAAAAAAAAGTCTTCTTTCAGAAAGTGAATCTGAGGTCTAGAAATAGCCTCCCTGGAGTCACAGGGTAAAACACCAGATTCCAGGCTCCTCACACGCTGTGTGTACAGGTCAGGCGAGGTGTTTTTTGGGTTTGTCACAGAGAACTAGGTGTTACGAAAGAGCTAGATAGAGTGACTAGGTTCTCGTGCTTCTTTACTCCTGCATGGCGGTGTGATAGTGGGCAGAGGGAGAAACCGCACTTCAGCCGCTCAGTACATGCTTGCTTACTCTGCCTGTGGGAAGACACAGATGATGAGGGGTGTGACTGGGGAAGCGGCTTAGCCAGAGGAGCACAGAATTCGGCTGCCTGAGGCGCCAGGTTCAAGCCATGGCATTGTATATGCCAGAGTGGTACTTTGGCCCCTGTCTCACAATGAAATAAATAAAATAAAACTTTTTTTTTTTTAATGTGAAAGGTAAGGACTGGGGAAATATCACTCTTGTTACACAAAAAGATTTTAGTGCCTGGGGATCTGACTTCCTGGTTCAATCCCCAGCACCATCATAAATTAGAACTGAGCAGTGCTCTGGTGGAAGGAAGGAAGGAAGGAAGGAAGGAAGGAAGGGAAGTTTTCCCAGGTAGCCTATAACTGGTATAATTCTTCTTCTTCTAGCGTTTGCCCTTCTTCCGTAGCCAGTCAACAGCGTCAGGTTGAGCCTGATGGAAAGTTTCAAGACCTCCTTTGAATCTGGAGAGGTGGCAGTCGTTGACTATGTGGGTCATAGTCTGTCTGGAGCCGCAGGGGCAGTTCGGGTCGTCTCTGGCTCCCCAGTGATGGAACATAGCGGCGCACCAGCCGTGGCCTGTTCGATAGCGATTGAGGAGGGCCCAATCATAACGTGCTAGGTCAAAGCCGGGTTGACGCTTGCAGGGGTCTGTGATGAGGTGTTTGTTCTTGACCTCAGCTGACTGCCAACTCTGTTTCCAAGAGACTGGAACAGAGAAGTTCAGTGTAGGCGTAGGGGACCAGATTGGGTGACGAGACGTCAAGCGTTGGACAGGGTGGGTGAAGATATCCGCGTATATTGGCAGGTCCGGTCGAGCGTAGACGTGGGAAATGAACTTAGATGATGCTGCATCCCGACGAATATCTGGCGGGGCGATGTTGCTAAGAACTGGCAGCCATGGAACCGGGGTGGAACGGTATAATAGGCACCAGTAATAACAATGGGAACAAAAAGAAAACTATGTATTATCTTAGCACTGGAACAAACAGCCTATATCCCTTTTTCTAGACATTTACATTTGTTTACTTGACAAAATGATATTTAATTTTGAACACACACATATTGTTGTTACTAGTAAGGCTAAATGTTTCTTTTTAAAAAAATATTATTTTGTTTTTATTTGTTGGATAGAGACAGCTAGGAACTGAGAGGGTAGGAAAAGATAGAGAGGGAGAGAGACAGAGAGACACCTGCATCACTGCTTCACCACTCAAAAAGCTTTCCCCCTGCAGGTGGGGACTGGGGGCTTGAACCCAGGTCCTTGCATATTGTTGACATTTGCCCTCAACCAGGTGCATCACCACCTGGTCTCATAAGGCTAAATATTTCTCTTGTAATAACTATTTGTATTTTCTCTCCATTTTTTCCTGGTGAATTAACTATTCATGTTCTTTGTCTAGATCCCAGTGTATTTATTCTTAGTCTTTTTTAAAAAATATTTTATTTATTTATGAATTTTATTTTTTACCAGAGCACTGCTCATGAGGCTGTGGTTTATGGTGATGTGGGGGATTGAACCTGGGATTGTGAAACCTTAGGCACGAGAGTCTCTTTGCATAACCATTATGCTATCTATCCCGGCCCTCTTAGTCTTATTATTGACTCCTCGGTGAAGGAACTATTAGAATGTTAAGGAGAAAAAAATATTAAGGCATTGTCCCTAAATGGAAGAATTTATCACTTCATTGAGAACATCAAGAGCTAGATGAAACACTTTTCTCATTGCATAAAGCAGCCAGCTATAGTTAGAGCCAGGAGCTGCTGTAAGCTAAGGGACATGGGACCAGTGGGCAGTAGGACGAGGAAGCAGCCCTGACTAATGCTCTTCTTGCTTTTTCTGTACAGAGTTTTGCCGGATTGACAGGCCCTTATGCCACAGTGAGGATGAGAAACTCAGCTTTGACGCAGTCCGCAGCATCCATAAGCTGATGGACGATGATGCCAACGGTGACGTGGATGTGGAAGAGAGTGATGAGGTGAGCGTGCGCACTCTGCACAGCCGGTCTCCTCTTGCTGCTTAGCAGTCGCTGAGAGCTGTGGGGACAGAGTTCCTAGTGGAGAGTTGTGCTGATCTCTAGGAACTCAACTGTTAGGAGAGGAGCACATGCTCAGCTGAAGCACCTTCTCAGAGTATAGAATAAGCCCAAGTCTGTTCCTGGACTGGCTCCGATCTGCCTACCGGCTAGAAACGCACTGACTGAGCTGTGTTGTTTGAGAGCCAGAGGGAGTCCCAGGGCTTGTCCCTGGAGTTTCCCTGAATCCTCACTACACTCACTGTCTGTGTCATCTTGCTGTAGGTAGAGGGAGCCAATTTGTACTTTATGCTCAGCTGTGTGTTGGCCTCTGGGAGAAACATCAAGACAGATCCTGTACTCTTATTCAGGAGGAAGCTCATTCTGGGCTGCAGTTAGTGGGAATCAGTTGAGTGAAAAGAACCTCTAGATGGAGGGAGCTGTTGTTGTTTCATTTTGGGCATTACCACAGCTCTGTTTTCATAGACCCAAAATACAGAATCATCATGTATGAAAAGATGTAAAAGTTTCAATTAATTTCAAACTTAACACGAGGCAGCAGCTAAGGGGAGTCATCCCAAATCTTTAATGGTGATATAGTGCATGCCACGAGAGAGGAGGTAGGTAAACATAACCTCTCCTCCCTCTGGTTAACTGACCATTAACTTTGAGTTCAGCTCTGGATCTTAGGTTGCCAGAAGCATTTGGAAGAGAGAGAGCTCATACAGAGAAGGGTAGGAATTCCTTACATTATATTATCCTTTTACTGAGAACACTCAACACGGCACAGTATTTCTCAGTGTCTGGTATATATGAGCCAGGCACTGCTCTGGAAATGATAGTAAAATAGACAAGTAAACTGTATCCATAATTTGTAGTCCAGTGAAGTGCTGCGACATCACAGTTATCACTGTCATTATTTCAGCCTGGAAAAGAAAACGCTCGGGTTATGTGATATATGTTTTACAAATACATTAGAGATGGACAATTCAGACTGAAATAATGACAGTGGAACTGTGATGTTGCAGCACTGTTTACCATTTATCAAAATCCTCACTCTGTTCCAGGCCCAATGTTAAGCTTTTTGCTTAGTTATTCTTTTAATTTCTTTAATAGCCTTTTGAAGTTTGGTATTGTTATCAAGGACAAGAGTCTTAGAAAGGTTAAGTGTTTTGTTCCAGGACATGCTGACTATGAGTGTAGATCTCATTTCAAAGTCCACACTGTTAAGTTCTACTTGTTTCTCTTATTCCAAGGGCAGAGCAAGGTCCAATGTGGGAAAAGTAACATAGGCATATTTTTCTAGAATCAAGAGTTGCATATTTCATAGTGGACGAGGAGTGAGCTTATAGTTTGGTAGTGAATTCTCTGGCACTGAAGGTGGGCAATTTGAATACAGTTCTCCATTAAATGACCAGCAGTGACAGCCCTTATATTATGTTGAGCTACATACTGCCTAAGGAATTTGTAAGAGTAGAAAAATAGAATTACTGGAGGAAAAATAGATTTGGATCAAGTGGAAGGGGTGTGGCAACCCAAATGGTAGGGAACTGCTGTGAGCAAAAATGTGAAGGAATAGAGAAGCATGGTAGGCAGGTTTGTTTAGAGAGAATCATTGTGGTAGAAAACTGCTGGACAAAATCTGATAAGGAAAGGTAGGCCCAGCCAACCCAGCTGAGATAGGTGTCCTTGTTGAACGCCACAGTTGCAGGTTCTTGAGTAAGGACAGCAGCTGTGATGGAAATAGCTGGGCATTCGGTCAGATTTTGTAAGTGTACTTGGCCCTCAAAGAACCTACATTTTCTTTGCAGTGCTTAGACTAGAGCCATGTTCCTGGTGTTGAATGAGGCCTAGGTCTGTCTTCTCGGGCCTGGTCACAGGACTTGTAGGTGGACAGCACCACAGTTAAGTAGATGGTATGAGCCAAAATCCACAGATTCCTGGATATCTTTATCATCTGCTCCTCCTTCCTTTTTCACTTTCTGCTGAATTGCTTTTTCAGTGAGGGGAGGAAGAAAATGTTCTTTTTAGAGGAATGTTACCACAACAAAAAGCTCATCAGCACAAACTGTTCTAAAATAACACAAAAGCTGTCAGCCCGCTCTTCTCTGCGCCAGTGGTGAGCTGTTCTTTTTCAGTGCAGCTTCTGCCTTGCCTTTTCTTCAGCTCTCCCCAGAGTCTCAGGCCTCTAAGGTTTAGAGAGGCCTGCTAGTCTGGGTTCCCATGGTCATCCACAAACTACTGTCTTGGAAATAGAAAGTAATGGTAGCAAGGTGTGTACTCTCAACTTAGTCTAAACATATATGAGACAACTTTGGAGTTCAGGATCTATCTAGAAAATTGGGTGGCCAGCTGAGGACTTCGAATATCAGAAAATAGACACAGAAACACTAAAGATGAAACTACCATGCTGGCCCTTGAGAACTTGTGATTTTTGTCTTTTTTTTTTTTTTTTTTTTTTTTTTTTTGCCTCCAGGGTTATTGCTGGGGCTCAGTGCCTGCACCATGAATTCACTGCTCCTGGAGGCCATCCCTCCCCTTTTGTTGCCCTGGTTGTTGTAGCCTTGTGGTTATTATTGTCATTGTTGATGTCATTCGTTGGTGGACAGGACAGAGAGAAATGGAGAGAGGAGGGGAAGACAGAGAGGGGGAGAGAAAGATAGACACCTGCAGACCTGCTTCACCACTTGTGAAGCGACTCCCCTGTAGGTGGGGAGCTGGGGGCTTGAACCGGGATCCTTATGCTGGTCCCTGTGCTTCACGCCACATGCACTCAACCCACTGTGCCACCACCTGACCCCCGATTTTTATCACTTTTATAAGCACTGTTGGTTATTCAAGGGCCTTAGTCCAAATATGAAGGGATTCTCTACTAAAGTCTCATTTATTCAGCTTTATATTAGTAAATTTCTTCAGACAACTGAACTATAATCTCCATGCTAGATCTCTTAAAATTTTAACTGTGAGCAAAGTCTTTATTTTTAAGATTATTGTAAGCTGAGTATTAACATTTTAATTTAATTTTTAGATTTTTATTGCCACAAGTGTTATCTCTGGGGCTTGGTGCCAGCACTATGAATCCACTGCTCCTAGGGGCCATTTTTTTCTTTATATTTTATTTGACAGGACAGAGAGTTATTGAGAGGGGAGGGGAGATAAAGAGGGAGAAAAAAAAGTACTTACAGTACTTTATTCATCACTCATAGAGCATCTCCTACAGGTGGGGAGCAGGGACTCAAACCTGGCTCTTTGCGCTTGGTGATAATGTGTGCTTAACTGGTAAAAAAAAAAAACTCATTGTTTTTTCTAGGAAATATTGCTTGTTCCCCTCTGGTGGGAAGTAACCCTTCCTCCCTAGTCTGTCATACTTGGCGTGACTCTCTTTTTGCATATTGTTCGGCTCTGTACTACCATTTGTTGGGTCCATCCTGTCCAATCAGATTGTGAGTGGCTCCAGGCAGCAAGTACCAGGTCTTACTCGTCACCATTTCTCCTTGCTTTATGTAGGTCCTTACACAGAAAAGTGCTGGGCTAAATAAGCTTTTTTAAATTTTGGACTTGAAAGCAAAGATGTTACTTTTATCACTGTGAGTTTTCTTATAATTGTTTCCCAAGGCATTGTACCAGCACAAAGGTTTGGGGAACAAGTGTTAGTTTTTGGCTAAGATAGATGTTGAAACAGTGCTGGGTGATGTCTAAGAACTGGTAGGCTCTAGGATCAGGCATGTTAATGTACAGTGTCTCTGCCTGCTCTTCTCTTTGACTCCCTCCTCTGTCCCTTCAACATGACCGTGAATTGTGTATGGCGTCTACATGGATGTAAAACCCACTGCAATTAAACAAGAAAGCCTTAGAGAAACATACAATAGTGTACTAGACGTAGAAGGGAAAAAAAAAGACTTTGACTGAGCAAAACAAGCTTATACATATAAGCTCTAGAGCAAGGAAGAGGAGGATGTTAGGTGTCCGAGTCAGCTTTCAGTCCCATGGCCATGGGGAGCTTCTTCAGCTCCATGAGCTTTCATTTCAAATAGGGGCAGTAAGCCTTACCTTGAAGTCTTACGGCAAAGGTGTGATGAAATCATATTGAGGGGCCAGGTGTTGGCGCACCTGGTTAAGCACTCACACTACAGTGTGCAGGGATCCAGGTTCAAGCCCCTGGTCCTCACTTGCAGGGGGAAAGCTTCACGAGTGGTGAAGCAGGGCTGCAGGTGTCTCTCTGTCTCTCTCCCGTTCTATCTCCTCCCTTCTCAGTTTCTCTCTGTATCCAGTAAGAAATAAACATAATTTAAAAATCATATTGAATCCTCAACCTATATAGTATGTAGTACTCACTAATAATATAAACAAGCAGTCTAATTTATACTAGCAATGTTACTGCTTCTGCTCCTACCATTGCTACACTGTGTCTACAATCTTCAGGTAATCCTTAGGTAACTGTTTCTATAATCTTTAGGTAATCTTTAGGTAACTGTGTCTACAATCTTTAGGTAATCTTTAGGTAACTGTTAGCTCCCACCACATATAACCCACAGGGAAGCTGAGGTGGAATGAGTTCACAGTTGGTCTTTGTTGATGTAGCTCAGATCTACCTCCAGTTGATGAAAGCATCTTAAACTTAGGGTGCTGGCTGTACCCCTGAATATGCTAAACAGCTTTAGGTTTTTCACTATAATTGGTGTATGAATTACATCTGAATAATAATATTAAAGAAAAGGCCACAGGGGGCAGGAGTAGGTGGCATAATGGTCATGCAAAGAGACTCTCATGCCTGAGGCTCCAGAGTTCCAGGTTTAGTTCCCCACACCACCATACGCCCAGAGCTGAGCAGTGCCCTGGTGAAAAAGAAAAAGAAAAGGTCATACATAGGGCCTGGTAGTGGTGCACCTGGTGAAGTGTGTATGTTACTATGCACAAGGACCTGGGTTCAAGCCCCTGGTCCTTACCTGCAGGTACTGAAGATTCATCTCTTCTTCTCTCCTTTTCCTTCTCCTTCTCCTCCTTCTCCTTCTCCTTCTCCTTCTCCTTCTCCTTCTCCTTCTCCTTCTCCTTCTTCCTCTCTCTCTCGCTCTTTCCCCTCCTCCTCTACCTCCTTCTCCTCCACTTCCTTTTCCTCTAAATTTCTCTCTGTTCTAAAAAAAGAAGAGGAAAGAAAGAAAGAAAGAAAGAAAGGAAAGAAAGAGAATGCGGGGGTAGTGTCACCACACCGGTTAAAACAGTGGTCACTTTCCACTTGCCTTTTTGTCATTCACCCCATAGGAATCCCTGGGGCGCTATAGAAAACACCTTGAAAACTAAGGTGATTTTTTTCCCTTTCTTTTTCACCACTGCTGACTTTGATGGGTATACTGAAATGCTTCTATGTCTGCAGCACCATTATTGCTGGGAGTAGTGGAGCTTCTCCAGCTAGCTGAGAGTTAGCTTGTCTCTGTTTCTGGGCTGACACAGTAGCTTCTGAGCACACCACACTGAGGAGCTCCGAGACATTCTCACTCCCTCTATCTTCCCTCCCTCTACCCCTCCTTCTCCCCCTCCATCCCCCCTCCTCTCCTTTGTAGTTAGAGGAACTGAGATGACAAGAAAGCTGTGGGAGAACCCCTGTGGTAAATCCCTTTTGCCCTCATCCCAGGGGCCTGCATCGAATTCCTGACCCATACCATTTGGAACTCTCCATGAGGAGAAATGTCAAAGACAACTGGCCAAGTAAACCCTAAATTTTATTTTTCTTGGATTCACCTTTTGCTTAGGCTTTCCACTGCTATTATTTTGCTGATCCCTGAATACATAACTCTCCTTTTGGTCTCCAGACCCAATACTGAACATACATTTTCATTGTTTTGTCTTTGCACAGCTTCAGCAACCTGGACTTTTTTTTTTTAAATTTAAGTGTACTATATACCAAGTAGAGCAGAAAATAAGTAATAGGAAACAGCTATGCAAATAAGCACAGAGCAGTATACTTATTGCAGTGATTTTCTTTGACCTAAAGTACTGCTAAATTTTGTAGGCAGCTTTCTGATTTTTGTTTTTTCCCCTTCTAGCTCCCTGCTTACCTTCTGGCTCAGTCCCCTTCTTATTTCCTGCCTCTTGTAATATTTTGATCCTTTGCCCATAATCAAGGCAAAATACAGATCAAAAGTCTATTTAGACTCCTTGGACAGGACAGAAATGAGTGGTACTATGAATGTCATCATTCTTCAGCAGAATCCTGAATCCTGTCCTCATTTTCCATGTCAGTACTTCATAGCAGGGTTGCAGTAGCATTCAGAACCAAGCATGGTTCACACACAGCTTATAGACGGCACTCCTCCTTGAGTCTAAGATCTGTGACCTCGAGCTTACATCCAGCCCTAACCTTCCCGAGGTGTATTCTTTTGTTTGGATTTCTTTTTTAGAATAAAGTATGTGTATATTGGCTTTTCAGAAGTCTGTAGAGTCTCACTCCACTTAGCCAAAAAGCAGAAAGGAAAATAAGATGCTCTTTGCCACTGACAAGCCTCCAGGCTTATGAGAGAGGTCTATCTGTAAGCTGACAGTGACATTTGGGCATTTTAAGGACTTCAGTGATGGTGTGCAAGGGCATGGAGGTGTTCCCAGAGGAGGGAGGGTGAGGCCGTCTAACCTGTAAGGTAGAGCAGAAGGCACATTGTCAGCCAGCACGTGGGGGAGGGTTGCAGCTGCTAGACAAGCTGAGCCACCCTGGAGAGGTATAGGCGCTGTTTGCAATCTGTTCCAGTGTTGAGCCAGAGCCAGAGCCAGAGCCAGGACGAAGCCTCAGCTCCCCCAGATGGTCCTGCTTCTGTTTCTAGGAAAACCCAGACTGGTTGGCTTCAACAGACTGGGAAATTCTTTCTCACTAAACAGACTGTTGTCTTCCTTCCTCCTCTTTTTGTTGGTGAGTCTGTTTTGTCTATTCTGGATGACGATCCTGTTGATGACAGGGATTGGTTATACTTGTAAGGTTTCTTTGTATTTGCTTCTCTATCTAGATGGCCCTTTGTATGTACGTATACATCTTTTTTATCCTTCTCTATTTGTGTGCTTCTTTCTTCAAGCAGACGTGTCTGTGTGTATGACAGGGTATGGAAGGAGAGCACTGAAGTAAGAGCTAAGAGAATGCCCCAGAGGTAGGCTAAGGCTCAAAGAGAAGGGTAGGAGCAAAGGGTTAGGTTACAGGACAGGATGTAAGACAAGGGAGGAAAAAGCAGAGCCAGAAGTATCACAAGGGACCCATAAATGTTGTTAGACGAGGCAAAATCAGAACCCTGTAAGGGTTCTCTTTCAGCTGGTGATAAAACCAGCAGAGGGAGAAGAGCTCAGCTTTGGGTTTTAAGCTTCTGACTCTTCCTCTCTGGAGGACTGGGCAGCTGGCTTCCACTTGGAAACAACTAATTTCTCAGTGTAATCAATGCTTGGTTCACCTAGGGGCCAGTGACCCTCCTTTTATTTATTCTTGCGTTCTCATCCATTTCTTCCTCTCCTCCTCCTTCAAACATACTGAACAAATGTGCTTGTGGGTGCCGGATATGCAAAGACCAATAAGGAAGACAGATTTTATGCCTGCAAAGGGCTTATGCATTAGTGAAACAGAAAGACATACATGTCCCATTTAGTAAGGACTGGGATTAGACATGAGTATGGCATGATCTGGAAGTCCATCCTAGCATGCCATTAGGAAAGACTGCTTGGAGAAAGGGGTGCCTGAAGTGGATTTTAGGAGATGAACAGGAGTTCTGTGGGGACAAGAGTGAGAAGGATGTGCTAAACAGAGCGATGAGTGTAATATCCTTAGGGATCTCTGAGTCTGTGGCTCTTTGAACTTGAGTATAGAATGTCATAATGGGCAGGTGTTAGGGGAGATGTTAGGGATGGGGTTGGTAGGTTGGCATTAGCTACATTCTTGCCATACTGAGAAACTTGGATTTTATCACGAAGGCCATGACCTAGAAGAGTTACAAGTGGAGATAGTTCTAATTCTGGTTTGGAGCCATGCCAGCAGTAGGTTTTGCCCAGCTAGTAGAACTGGAACATGGTTTTTAAAAAGTGGGCAGAGGTTTCCTGGTGAATAAAGGAGGATGAGTTTTCTAGGAGAAAGGAATTTGTTTTCTTCTTTTTAACCGGACCACTGCTCAACTCTGACTTACGGTGCTGCGGGTGATTGAACCTGAGACTTTGGAGCCTCAAGAGTGAAAGTCTCTTTGCTTAACCATTATGTTGTCTCTCCTGCCCAGGAGTGTTTTGCATGTTTATATTTTTCTGTTTTTTTTTCTTCCTTTTGTTTGTTTTTTAAGCAGAGCACTGCTTAGCTCTAATTTGTGGTGGTATGGGGGATTGAACCTGGGAATTTGGAGCCTCATGCCCTAGGCCTAAGGATCTTTGTGTAACCATTATGTTATCTACCCCCACCTGTTTTTTTAAAAGTTTTATTTCCTTTTTGTTGCCTTTGTTGTTTTTACTGTTGTTGTAGTTATTGTTGTTGTTATTGATGCTGTCTCTGGATAGGACTGAGAGAAATGGAGAGAAGAGAAGACAGAGAAGGGGAGAGAAAGATAGACACCTGCAGACCTGCTTCACCATTTGTGAAGTGACTCCCCTGCAGGTGGGGAGCTGGGGGCTCGAACCAGGATCCTCACGCCGGTCCTTGTGCTTTGTGCCTCATGCGCTTAACCTGCTGCACTACCGCCCGACTCCCTTTTATTATTTTTTTAACCAGAGAACTGCTCTGTGGTTTGTGACAGTGCATAAGCTGGGAACTGGGAGCTTCATGTATGAACGTCTTTTTGTATAGCCACTGTGATATCTCCCTGAGTCTGGGAGAGGAGCTTTTTGAGTAATGACAAGAGACAAAAAATATAGCAAGCTTGAGAGATATCAGATAATCTAGAGAAGAATTTATTCATCTCTATGAGAGGGATGCTAGTAATACATACCTTTGACATGAGGCTCAATAACACAGTGAGATATAAAGGATGGTAGGATGGAGGATCTTTATCTTAAGAAAGGATACGGGGCCAGGTGTGTTGGCACACCTGGTTCAGTGCACATGTTACAATGTGAAAGGACCTGGGTTCGAGCTCCTGGTCCCCACCTGTAGGGGGAAAGCTTTGCAAGTGGTCAAACAGTGCTGTAGGTGTCTATCTTCTGCTATCTTGAGTTTTGTCTCTACCTAATAAATAAAGATAATTTAAAAAATTAAAGAAAGGGTAGAAATAGAGCAGTAATTTAAAAAGATTTCAAGATTCGTGTTACCAAGCTCAAGGACTAGAGTTCAAGCCCCGCTCTCCACCTGTGGAGGAAAACTTCATGAGGGGTGAAGCTACAGGTATTTCTTTCTCCCTCTCTGTCTCCCCTCTCCTCTCAATTTCTCTCCGTCTTCTGTAATAAAAATAAGTAAACAGGAAAAATCCACTGGGAGCAGTGGATTTGTAGTGCCAACACCAAGCCCTAGCAATAACCCTGGTGGCAAGAAAAAGAAAAAAAGAGAGAGAAAAGAAAGAATATTTCAAGACAAACTTTTAAAATTGGGATCAATAGTGTCACGTTTACATAAGATGAATATATAGCCCTAGACAGAATGTATCATAGCTAAGGGCGTCTGAAACAGTTATTGAGTTAGGAACTTCTGACTGAACAGCACCAGAAGACCTGTAGATCCACTATTTAGTGAGCCTCCTCCCCCCTTACACGCACACACACACTCAGGCACGCATGCACACACTAGGGGGGTGGAGGTGTTACCAGGCCTTTTTCTTTTTCTTTTTTTTTTTTTTTCCCCCCCTCCAGGGTTATTGCTGGGCTCGGTGCCTGCACCATGAATCCACCGCTCCTGGAGGCCATTTTTTCCCCCCTTTTTTGTTGCCCTTGTTGTTGTAGCCTCGCTGTGGTCATTATTATTACCATTGTTGATGTTGTTTGTTGTTGGATAGGACAGAGAGAAATGGAGAGAGAGGAGGGGAAGACACCTGCAGACCTGCTTCACCGCCTGTGAAGCGACTCCCCTGCAGGTGGGGAGCCGGGGGCTCGAACCGATTACCTCCATTTTGTAAATACTGTGCGTGAAAACATGCAAGTTAGTGATGGAGCTGGGATAGAGCTGGCTACACAAGAAGGCTTTCATGATTGAGGCACTACAGATCCCGGGTTCAGTCCCCAGCACTACCTTAAACCAGAGCTGAGCAGGGCTCTGAGGGATGGAAGAAGGTTAAGTGCTAGACCCAATATTCCAACTAAGATAGTCTGGCTCTAGAATCAAGCTTACAAGTATTTAAAAAAAATTTTTTTTCATATTTATTTATTCCCTTTTGTTGCCCTTGTTGTTTTATTGCTGTAGTTATTATTGTTGTTGATGATGATGACGTCATTGTTGAAAAGGACAGAGAAAAATGGAGAGAGGAGGGGAAGACAGAGAGGGGGAAGATAGACACCTGCAGACCTGCTTCACCGCTTGTGAAGCCACTCCCCTGCAGGTGGGGAGCTGGGGGCTTGAACCAGGATCCTTATGTTGGTCCTTGTGCTTCGTGCCACGTGCGCTTAACCCGCTGCGCTACCGCCCAACTCCCAAGCTTACAAGTATTATGCTGTTCTGTACTAAATCCAAGCAGTGTAGCCTTCTCCTCCCTAGCCTTTCTTTTTAGAGTAGCTTATAACTTGGAGATTTTTTCCCCCTTTTTTAAAATTTCTTTATTGAGGATTAATGGTTTACAGTTGACAGTAAAATACAGTAGTTTATACATACATAGCATTTCCCAGTTTTCCACATAACAACACAGCCCCCATGAGGTCCTCCTCTGCCATCATGTTCCAGGACTTGAACCCCCCCCACCCCAGAACCTTTTACTTTAGTACAGTACACCAACTCCAAGATCTGCTTAATGTTTTCCTTTCTGATCTTGTTTTTCAATTTCTATGAGTGAGATTATCCCATATTCATCCTTCTGTTTCTGATTACTTAACAGGATTTCTTCAAGCTCTGTCCAAGATGGGGTGAAGAAGGTGAAATGACCATTTTTAATAGCTGAATATTATTCCATTCTGTATATATAACACAACTTGCTCAGCCACTCATCTGTTGTTGGACCCCTGGGTTGCCTCCAGGTTTTGGCTATTACAAACTGTGCTGCTATGAACATAGTTATACACAAATCTTTTTGGATGGGTCTGTTGGGTTCCTTAGGATATATCCCCAAGAGAGAAATTGCAGGGTCATAGGGTAGGTCCATTTCTAGCCTTCTGAGAGTTCTCCAGACTGCTCTCCACAGAGGTTGGACCAATTTATCTTCCCACCAGCAGTGCAGGAGGGTTCCTTTGTCCCCACAACTTATCTAGAATTTGTTGCTGTCCCCCCCCCCCCCATATATGACATTCTCATAGGAGTGAAGTGATTTGTTAATTTGGAACTTTTTTTTCTCTTGTATAGTTGAGATAATATGCATGGACTAGCTGTTATAAGCTAAGTGCTCTCCTAGGCGTTGCAGGGCAAACACAACTGAGAAATACTCATTCAGTTATTTAACAGTCACATACTCTGCTTTGTGCCAGCCCCTATACTTTGAGGTGAGCTTGTTGAAATACATTAATTATTCACTTAGATGTTCCAGAGAATTTGTAAGACACAGAGAGATAAAAGACAAATAAAATGTGGTTTCTATATTTGAGCTATTTAGAGAGTGTAAGAGGGGTAATTATAGTATAATGGAGTAAGTGCTGTCATAGACTTATATCCTGAGAACTAAGAGAACAAATAGGACAGGCAATTAACTTGCCTGAGAGAGGTCTGGAAAACTTAATAGAGTCAGAGACATTTTCTCCAGCAGATAAAGAGGGAGAAACTATTTTAAACCGAATACCTTGTCAGAAACTTAGAGGTATTAAAGACCATGCTTTACTCAGAGAGCTGTACATCATGTGATGTGTCTAGAGCAAATGTTGGCAAGCTATTTCTCTGAAGAGCCAGAATGTCAATATTTTGGGCTTTGCTGGCCATACAGTCACTGTCTCAACAATTGAGCTTTCTTTTTGTACAATAAAGGTGGCTAAGACAGTACATAAGTGAATAAATGTGACAGTGTTCCAGTAAAACTTAATTTATACAAACAGGCGGCTAGCTGGATGCTGGGGGTCTGTGAACACTGTTTTCTAACCCCTGGCCTGGAATGTAGGAGTCTGGTGAGAAGGGAATGTAGCTGGAAAAGTAAATCTACGGGCAAGTGGGTAGTTATTCTATGAGTCAGGTAAAAGGCCTTGGCCATGCGGCCACAAAGCCAGGAATTAATTTTTGTAGCTAATAGGGAGCTGTGAGATTTTAAGTGACTTTGTTAGAGTTGTACATTTTAGTTAGCAGTGTGGCAGATGGACTGGTAGACGTGAGACTAGGTGTACACAGGTGAGTACACTGTTCTTGGTGTATTGCACCGAAGTACAAGACTCCGGGTGGGTGGGAGAGTACAGGTTCTGGAAAAGGATGACAGAGGACCTAGTGGCAGTTGTATTATTATGTGGAAAACTGGGAAATGTTATGCATGTACAAACTACTGTATTTATGGTCGACTGTAAAACATTAATCCCTCAATAAAGAAATAATAATAAAAAAGAAATGGCTGTTCTTTCCCTGCCCTTGAGCAGCTGTAGCTGCTACTCTCCCTGGGGACCGACACTGTCCCAGCCCTCTGCATAAGTGGAGCTCAGGGTTGCTGGTAGCCAAAAAGTCCTTGGTAGATGTTCAAAAAATCAGTGGGAATTTGGGAAACTTCTCCAACCTGGGCCATGTGTCCTGTGGACCATGAATATTGTGCTGGGGAGGTCACAGTGGGCGTGTGGCGTGGTCTTTGAGACATGGAAGGTGAGCGGTGGGGAGTGAGATTGGAAGTGGGAGGAGGAGTCACTGGTTCTGAGAACCCCAAGATGTGCTTGGGCTCTTTGGGCTTCGCATCCGTAGATTCTGTGCAGTGAGAGATCTGGCTGGGCTAGCTGTGTGGGAATTTGAGAGAGAGATGTCTCTCTTCCTCACTGTTCTCACTCACACCCTTTCACTAGTGCTTAACACTTCAAATGGGGTGCATGCTTCGTGCCACCACTGGGAAGATCACTTTTCTGAGCTCACAGGACTAAATATACCAAGTGACAGCTGGTCCCTTGGCTCCCTGGAGAGCACTGAGCTATAGCTCTAGTAGCTGACGCCGAATCCCCCATGGTAAGGCAAGACTTGCAGGGAGCCTCCTTAGGCCTTCTTGAGAGAGGAGCTGTTTGTTCTGATTCTAAAATAGCAAAACCTTGTTGTGGGAGCCAGAAGTTGCTTGGTTTATTTAGCTTTTTGCTGCTGTGAAATGTCTTAAGCCAGACTTTACTATCTGGCCCTCGAGTAGTGCTCAGAACAGTATGTGATGGTCCCTACCTCAGGCATGCGGAACGCCAGCACCCCAGCTCCGCACAGCACAGCTGTGTCCTGTATCTTGGGTGAGGCGAGTAGGACCTTCTTCCTGTGAGAGGGCATGTGGTGGGGTAGGGAATTTATGCCTCAAGGGCATGTGCAGGGTTGTGGGAGCACAGAAGCCCCCTCCGACTGTACTGTCCTTGCTCTTATTTCACTTTCCTTCCAACAATAATCACAACATCCAGCCAGTACACTTTGAAACACAAAGTGTTGGGGGCCAGGCGGTAGCGCAGTGGGTTAAGTGCACAGGTGGCGCAAAGCGCAAGGACCTGTGAAAGGATCCCGGTTCAAGCCCATCGCTCCCCACCTGCAGGGGAGTCACTTCACAATCGGTGAAGCAGGTCTGCAGGTGTCTATCCTTCTCCCCCCCCTCCCCTCCTCTCTCCATTTCTCTCTGTCCTATCTGGCAATAATGACATTAATAACACCAATAATAATAAACCATAACAATGATAAAAACAAGGGCAACAACAAAAAAAAAGAAATTGTTTAGGAAAGCAGTTTCTAAAGAAGAAGCACAAAGTGTCTTTGTGTGAGACAGGAGTCATAAATTCAAAGCTACTGAAGGAGTGGGGGATATTGCAGCTGAGTGACGTGGGCGGATGTGCGAGTGGTGGGGGTCCCAGCAGACTAGTGGGCACATGCTTCTCCAGAAGGAGGCGACTACTGCAGGCTCAGGATTGTTGCCAGCCGGGAGCCGGGGGCTGGGCTGGGCTGGGCTGGAGTTCTTCATGACCTTTAACACCAGCTCTCTGACTTCCCCACCTTCAGGCTACACCTGATCGCAACCGTCTCCCACGCTCACCCTCCTGATTTGGACTAATTTTTTTTCCCATCTTCTAAGTAAAACATGAATTAGCATTTTTATAAAGTCTTGCATTTAAACACTGACTTATATAGTGAATAAGAAGCATTCAACACAATATGTTCACCGTGCAAATGCAACCTCTGACAGGTGCCTTAGCTGCCACCCTCCCTTTCAGTCAAACTGTTGCCTTAAGTCTCTCCTAAGAACTTTAGTGCTCCTAGTTCCTAGGTCTTTAGATTTTGTGTGTGTGTGTGTGTGTGAGGGGGGATGGGAGGTACTTGGGATCCAGCCTAGGGTCCTATACATGTGAAGCACTGAGTTATATTGTAGACCTAGATTTTTTGCATAACCATCATGCTGTTGCCCCAGCCCTCCAGACCTAGATTCCCCCCCCCCCCCCAGACATATCCTGAAAAGCCCACCTGGATAATATGTTGCTTTGTCTGGCACATGACCCAGGTTCAAGCCCAACCCCCACCACACTGAAGAAGGTTTTGGTGTTTTGGTCTCTTATTCCCTCTCTCTAAACAGAAAAACAAGGATAGCCTGAAAAACAGGGCCATGCCTCACTAAATCCTATCACACTACTTAGCTGTTAAAAATGATGAAATCATCTCCTTTGTCTCATCTTGGATGGAGCTTGAAAGAGTCATGTTAAGTGTGCCAAACCAAAATGAGAAGGGTGAATACTGGATGATCTCACTGATGGGTGAAACTTAAACAAAAACATGGGCAGGGGTAGGTAGCATAAAAATTATGCAAAGAAACGGTCAGTGCCTGAGGCTCTGAAGTTCCAGGTTCAATCCCCCACACCACCACAAACAAACAACAGAAAAGGAAAGCATAAAGTAGAACTTGACTAAGGGTGGTGTATTGCATCAAAGCAGAGAACTCTGGAGAAGGGAGGAGGGGGTGGGGGAACGGGATCCTGGTGCATGATGGTAGAAAAAGACCTAAGTTAAAGAGGAGAGAATTTTGCAGACACTTAAAACAGGGAGATGAGAAGTTGTGCCCATGTGTCAGCCACTGTATCACGATCTATTATTCTAGAGAGAGAGAGAAAGGAAGGAAGGAAGATGGTGCAGTGGTGAAGCTTTGGACTCTCAAGCATGAGGTCCTGAGTTTGATTCCCGGCAGCACATGTGCCAGAGTGATGTCTGGTTCTTTCTCTCTCTCCATCTCTTTCCCTCTGTCTCTGTCTCTGTCTCTGTCTCTCTGTCTCTCTCCCTATCTTTTTCATAATAAAATAAAGGCTTGAAAAAAAAAGGAAGGAAGGAACCCTGCCACACTCAACTGAAAGGGGGCAGTTAGCCCTCATAATGAGACACAGAAAGGCTGAGGAAGTGAGTCCTGGGCTCTAAACTAACTTTTTTTTTTTTTAAACCAGAGCACTGCTCAGCTGTGGTTTACGGTGGTGCAGGGGACTGAATCTGGGATTTTGGAGCCTCAGGCATGAGAGGCTCTTTGCATAACCATTATGCTATCTACCCCCTCTCCCCTCCCCAAACTAGCTTTATTTGTGGTGCACTGCCATTCCTACTCTCAGGCTTGATACTGCAGTCTCACTCATCTCTAAGAGCTTTTCTTCAGCAGCAGACCTTCCTTCAGGGAGAACTTCGGTCAGCCACAGGCCTCATTGGTGCTGTCTTCTTGCGGCCTTGTTTTCTGAGCCCACGACTTTGCATGCCTGTGGCACCAGTAGGGCCTGTACATGAGCCCCTTTGCACTTTTTTTTTTTTTTTTTTTGCATTTTCTTTCCGTAAACTTCTCTCTGTGCCTGTCTCAGTGATCAGACTTGGCTATAAAAGCAGTGTCTGGGAGTCGGACAGTAGCACAGCAGGTTAAGCGCACGTGGCGCGAAGTGTAAGGACCGGTGTAAGGATCCCGGTTCGAGCCCCCGGCTCCCCACCTGCAGGGGAGTCGCTTCACAGGCAGTGAAGCAGGTCTGCAGGTGTCTGTCTTTCTCTCCCCCTCTCTGTCTTCCCCTCCCCTCTCCATTTCTCTCTGTCCTATCCAACAACAACAACAATAACTACATCAATAGAACAAGGGCAACCAAAGGGAATAAATAAACAAATATTTAAAAGCAGTGTCTTTCAGTTGGGTTCCTATAAGCTGGTGGTATGTCTCATCTGATGGTATCTTTGGGTCTAGGTGCCTACATTACATCCCACTGCTCCTGGAGGCCATTTTGTCCTCCTATTGTTGCTGCTGCTGCTGCTGCTGCTGTTAGATAGGACTGAGAGAAACTGAGAGGAGGGGAGCTAGAGGGGGGGGGAGAGAAAGACAGACACCTGTGCTTCACCACTTGTGAAGTGACCCCCCTGCAGGTGGGGAGCCAGCGGCTCAACCGGGATCCTTGTGCAGGTCCTTGTGCTTGCACTATGTGCACTTTACCTGGTGCACCAGTGCGCCGCTATGTTCCATCGCTGGGGAGCCAGAGTCGACCCGAACTGCCCCTGCGGCTCCAGACAGACTATGACCCACATAGTCAACGACTGCCACCTCTCCAGATTCAAAGGAGGTCTCGAAACTTTACATCAGGCTCAACCTGACGCTGTTGACTGGCTGCGGAAGAAGGGCAAATGCTAGAAGAAGAAGCGCCTGGTGCATTAGCGCCCGGCCCCTCAGTCTCTTATTTCTAGCTCTCTTTTCCTTTCTTCCCTTCCTTCTAAGATTTATTTGTCTATTTATGAGGGTGAAGCACAGGGTGCTGGGGATCAGTGCGGGAGTTCACACTCGAGAGGCCCACCTTTATATCCTGCAGCACCTCTGGGGTCCTCACCTCCTTCATGTCTTCAGCCATCCGGCCTCTTTACTGGTCCTCAAGGATGTCACACATGTTCTTGCCTTAAAACCTTTGCACTTACCATTCTTAGTCACTCAACTTGCCTTTTGCCATGGCTTCCTTTAAATATTTGCTTAAAAGTCACCTTTTTGGGAGTCGGGCGGTGGCGCAGTGGGTTAAGCACACGTGGCGCAAAGCGCAGGGACCGGCGTCAGGATCCCGGTTCGAGCCCCCGGCTCCCCACCTGCAGGGGAGTCGCTTCACGGGCGGTGAAGCAGGTCTGCAGGTGTCTATCTTTCTCTCCTCCTCTCTCTCTGTCTTCCCCTCCTCTCTCCATTTCTCTCTGTCCTATCCAACAACAAAGCAACGTCAACAATGGCAATAATAACCACAACGAGGCTGCAACAACTAGGGCAACAAAAAGGGGGGAAAATGGCCTCCAGGAGCAGTGGATTCATGGTGCAGGCACCGAGCCCAGCAATAACCCTGGAGGAAAAACAAACAAACAAAAAAAAACCCCCAAAAGTCACCTTTTTAATAAAACCTCCTTTGACTCCCCTAATTCAAACAAAATATACATAAACCACAAATACTTTCTCTTGGCATTACCTATCCCTTTTCCTGACATGGTTACTTTTAAAAGATTTATTATTAATTTCTTTCTTTCTTTCTTTTTTTGCCTCCAGGGTTATCGCTGGGGCTCCCGTGCCAGCACTGCAAATCATTCCACTGCTCCTGAAGGCCATTCCCATTTTGTTGCCCTTGTTGTGGCTGTTCATGTTATTGTTGTTGTTATAGTTGTTGTTGGACAGGACAGAGAGAAATCAAGAGAGAGGAGGGGAAGACAGAGAGGAGGAGAGATAGACACCTGCAGACTTGCTTCACCGGGGCTCGAACCGGGATCCTTAAGCCGGTCCTTGTGCTTTGCGCCACCTGTGCTTAACCCTGTTGCCCAGTCCCCTATTACTAATTTCTTATGAGAGAAGCCAGAGCACCATTAGGGTTTATGTAGTGCTAGGGATCAACCCAGGAACCTCAGGTATGCAAGTCAGGCACTCTTCCTGTTGAGTTACTTCGGCCTGGGTTTATGTAAGTTACTGTCTGTCTCACTCAAATAGGATGTTAGTACAGTGAGGACAAAGAACTGTATCTGTTTTGCTTACTACTTTCTGCCTCTTTAATACGTAGGATGATGCATGGTAGATTGAAATCTTACTTGTTGGGGCTGGGTGATGGCGCACCAGGTTGAGTGCACATGTTACAACGCGCAAGGACCCAGGTTCGAATCTCAGTCCCCACCTGCAGGGAGAAAGCTTTGCAAATGGTGAAGCAGTGCTGCAGGCGTCTCTCTGTCTCCCTCTTGATCTCTCCCTTCTCTCTCGATTTCTGGCCATCTCTATCAAGTAAATAAAGATTTAAAAAAAAACTTTTTTTAAAAAAAGAAATCTTACTTGTTGAACAGTGAATGAATTTCTGCCACAGGCTGTCTCGGGCTGCTGTGATCATCTTCCCTCAGACAGCCCAGTGTTCTGTGTCTGAGGCCTAGCAAGCTCATCGTTCAGCTCGCTTGGGATGACAGACGCTCAATAGATTGACAGAATTATTTTAAGATTCATTTTGAAAAATTGAAGTTGAGATTGACAGGATATATTCTGAAATAGAAGAGCTACAGGAAGAGGAGTTTCTGACATTACAAATATTTCTAAAAGCATGAAGTAAAATGAATGTATTATAAAACAGTTAAGTGCTAGCACAAAAATAGAAACATGGTTTAATGCAAAAGAACGAAGAGCACACAAGTATATGAAACTATATGTAAGAACTTAGCAGATTTCCTTTCCTTTCCTTTTTTTTTTTTTTTGCCACCAGGGTTATTGGGGCTTGGTGCCTTTATGACTCTGCTGTTCCTGGCGGCCATTTTGTGATAAACAGTGATAAGGAGAGTGAAACAGAGAGAACCAGACACCTGCAGCACTGTTCCACAGCTCATGAAGTTTGCCCCCTGCAGGTGATAACTTGTACTCGAGGCTATTTTTACCCCCTTTTGTTGCTCTTGTTTTATCATTGTTATGGTTATTATTATTGATGTCATCATTGTTGAACAGGACAGAGAGAAATGGAGAGAGAAGGGGAAGACAGAGAGGAGGAGAGAAAGATGGACACCTGCAGACCGGCTTTACCGATTGTGAAGCGACCCCCCCCCCCCCCCCCCGTGCAGGGGGCGGGGCTCGAACCTGGATCCTTATGCTGGTCCTTGCACTTTGCACCACGTGCGCTTAACCCACTGCACTACCACCTGACTCCCCAAAAGGCTGTTTTTAAAAATCCTAAAACATTATTATTATATTGCCACCGGGTTATTGCTGGGCCTCTGTGCCAGCAATATGAATCCACTATTCCCAGCGGTCCCCCCCCCCAATTTCTATATTTATTGGATAGTATAGAGAGAAATTGAGAGGGGAATAGAGGGAGAGAGAAAGATACCTGCAGACCTTCCCATCATTGCACTGAGGTGTATCGGACAGTGCTTTATAATTGTGGACATTACCGAGTTCTTTGCACTCAGCAGCATCTCCTGTGACTAGATTGAGAGTGCGCCAGTGTGTCTATCTTTAAACTGCTCTCCTGAGTCATTAACACACACACCTACTATCTACAAGGCCCAGGGGTGAGGAAATGAGCTCTCAATTCTGGGTTAAGGGAGTCTGGGACCTGCTGTCGACCATATGTTCATTTAATCAACAACAGTTACTGACATTGCTCTAGGGAAGACCTTTTCCTGGATTCCTGGGATAGAGGGAGATGGATGAGACATTTCCTCAAAGTCCTCCTAAGATGTGTTTTTGTGAGAATTGTGATCAGAACGGCTTATTTCTTTGATGTGTGAGACTGTGTAAAACAAGCATCAGTGTTCAATTCTGCATGTAATAATAAGGCTAAGGATCAGGCTGAATGACTGTTGTTGAAACTCATTATTAGTTAAGTTTCAGAAAGCTTTGACTTATCTTTCTCGTAAAAGTATTTTATGATTCGAGCCCCCAGCTCCCCACCTGCAGAGGAGTCGCTTCACAAGTGGTGAAGCAGATCTGCAGGTGTCTGTCTTTCTCTCCCCCTCTCTGTCTTCCCCATCTCTCTCCATTTCTCTCTGTCCTATCCAACAATGACAACATCAATAACAATAACAATAAAACCAACAAGGGCAACAAAAGGGAAGATAAATAGATATTTTTAAAAGTATTTTATGAAAATAAATCCATATACTTAAAGGTCAGCTTATGCAGCATAGGGGAACCTTACATTACAAAGTCAATTATCTTGGCAAAAAATATATATGGAAGTCAGGTCTCTTGGATCTGAATACTAGCTTTCTTGCCTATCAGCTGTAACCTTGAAACAGGTGTTTTAGTTAACTAATACGGTATAACAAACTTCCCTAAATTAGCAACATTAATTTTATGTACCTGCAATCTGGGTGTGACTCAGCAGGTCATCTAAGTCCCCAGATGAGATGACTTGAAAGATGGGGGCTGGAGTTGGTGAGGGCGATCTGGTTGCAACATGTCACTCAATTTATCGCTAGGGTTGACTCGGCTGATCTGGCTGGCTAGGCGGGTGTCCCCTTCCTCCCTCACCGCTCCATGTACGTCCCTCCCAAAGCTGCTCGCACAGTCGAAGGAAGACGGCCTTGCCTGAATAGAGACAGACCCGTCTTCATTTGAGGGTGTCTGAGTAGCTGCGCTCCCCTGATAGAACCTCCAAACAAGCTCTCAAGTTGGGGGCTGGAATAGTCTTGACTCCTGGGGTCAAAGGCTTAAACAGTAGTGGCCGCCCAGCCATTTTTATCTCTACGTCATCTTTGCACATGACCTCGCCATGGCATGGTGACTTCCAGATAGACAGTTTTTGTATGTTGCCCCAGAGTTCTCGAGACTACTGTTCCACAAGGGGGAGGCCTGGTGGAATTCACATGGTCTTTTCTAACCTAGCTGTGAAAGTCATTTGCACGACTGCTGCCACATTTAGTTAATTAGTAGGTGAGTTATTAGTGGCAGGTGATACTTAAGAGGAGGGAATTTTATCTTTTTTGTAGGAGAGTTGCCAAAGAATTGTGGACAAAATTAAGCACATAATTTAACTTCTCCAAACCTCATGTGACTTGGGGCCAAGTGCATGATCTCTGAGGGTGTTCCTTTTGTCATTTGTAAAACAGACGTGGTGATTCATTAGTTGTAAACATTAGATGAGAAGATACTGTAAAAGCTCCTAGAATATTGTTTAGTGTGTAAGAAGTTTTTCCTTCTCTTTTCAGTTAACTACCATTTATTCTTCACAAGTAAAAGTACGGGGAAGAAATTTCTTACATATTTTTTTCAAGTGAAACATAACAAGAAAAGGCAATTGGGTTGGTGGCTAGGACATAGCTATGTGGCTGCATTTGTGCCCTTATAGATGGAACATGCTATAGAGAATTTGACGACCTTGGTTGGCTGCTTCCTGGCTGTGTTGTGTGACTTGCGTGCTTCTCCCTTGCAGTTCCTGAGGGAAGACCTCAATTACCATGACCCAACTGTGAAGCATAGCACCTTCCATGGTGAGGATAAGCTCATCAGCGTGGAGGACCTGTGGAAGGCATGGAAGTCCTCTGAAGGTAAGAAGGCAATCTGTTGACAATCCTAGTCAACAATCCTAGTTGCTGGAATGTTTTGAGACAAGTGAGGATGGCTAGCAGCTTGGCTTTCAAAGGATTCAGCTAAATATGGGATGCTTAGCAAAGAACAAGTGATTCTACATACTGTCACTGAATAAGACAGTACAGCCATCATGCTGGGAATAGGGGAAGGTGCTCCAATCAGAGTTGGAGTTACTCTTGTAAAGAACTATGTATGGTGGTCCGGGAGGTGGCACAGTGGTAAAGCTTTGGACTCTCAAGCATGAGGTTCTGAGTTTGATCCCCGGCAGCACATGTGATAGAGTGATGTCTGGTTCTTTCTCTCTCCTCCTATCTTTCTCATTAATATATAAATAAAATCTTTTTTTTAAAAAAAGGAACTGTTTATGAGAGTGAGAAACACAATCTCACTCTGGCACACGTGATGCCAGGAACTGAATTCATACTTGCAAGTCCGGTGCTCTACAGCTGAACCATGTCCCTGGCCGCCAGAGTCCTTTGTTCTTCATTAGAATTCTCATTGTGCCTGTTCTCCCCATTAGGGTTCTATAACCTACACCGTTTCCCCACTCCCCAGCTCAGCTTCTGCTGCGACACCTCAGAGATAGGGAGCTTGCTGACCTTGTGAGGAAACCTCTTTCTTCCATAGCTCTGTTTGTTTGCAGCTGTGCTGTAGCCTAGGCGATTGAAAGATGGGTGGAACTAAAGGTGGGCTCTCCCCTGAGTCTCCTTTCCGAGTTAGTTAACAGTTAGTGAGCAATTTGTTAATGCCGCCATAGATCACGACCTTGGGGATGGCTGCAGATGTGTAGGGTAGTTTGATCAGCATTTAGTTGAGCAGGACTTGCTGTCTGGGTTCTGGACCTGTGTGTCTAGTCATTCAGCCTGATTAGTTACAGGTACTTCCAGCTGTCAGATCACTCTACTGACTGACTTATGTTGAATTAAAAAAAATTTTTTTTTTTTGATAGGACAGAGAAAAATTTTTTTTGATAGGACAGAGAGAAATTGAGCGGGAAGGGAAGATAGGGAGAGAGAAAGATAAGACACCTGTAGACCTGCTTTGCCACGTGTGAAGCAACCCCCCTGTAGGTGGGGAGCCGGGGTTTAAACCAGGATCCTTGCGCAGGTCCCTGCGCTTCATACTATACGCACTAACCTGGTGCACCACTGCTGACCCCCCCTTTAACCTTTTTTTGTTAGTTTATTATTGGATAATAATAATATTATTGGATAATAATAATAATATTATTGGACATAGAAATTGAGATAACTGACTTGCAAGTATGAATAATATTATTGGACATAGAAATTGAGATAATTGACTTGCAAGTATGAATTCAGTTCCTGGCATCACGTGTGCCAGAGTGAGATTGTGTTTCTCACTCTCATAATAATTGGATAATAATATCCAATAATAAATATTGGATAATAATAATTGGATAATTATTGGATAATAATAATATTATTGGACATAGAAATTGAGAGATAGAGAGGGAAAGAGAAGAGACACCTGCAGCCCTGCTTCACTACATGTGAAGCTTTCCTCCTGCAGGTGGGGACCAGGGGCTTGAACCCAGGTCCTTGTGTACTATAATGTGTGCGCTTAACCAGTTGTGCCACTACCTGGCCCCCATGTTGAACTTTTTAAATAAAAACTTCAGTTTGTTTCCAAGTATAAAACTGTTAGACTATGACTATCACTTTTTCTGACATGTTTGCTCGACAACTCTTAATGACAGAGTATGTCTTAACTGTATGAAAGTTGTCATGGATGGTAAAACAGAACTTTAATCTCCTCTTTATTTGATCTGTGACTAGTAACAAGACTGAAAGAAATCTGTTCCTCTGGTTTCTTAGGGTAGATCTTAACATTAAGAAGGATTAATTACAAATGACCACTGGATAACTTTTTTATTGCTACGCATTTAGTAGATAATGGAACCAGGACTTAGAGCTATACCTCTATTGCCTAGGCCAGTGCTTTTCCCCCATGCCATCTTGGTTGAAAATACTAGCTGGTAGCATAAAGCAGTTTTGGTAGCAATGAAGCAGATTTTTATTTTTGTTTGAATTCTTGCCTAGAATATTCAGTCTTAAAAGATCACCTACAACTACAGCAACAATAAAAAGATAAGGGCAACACAAGGGAAAATAAATAAATAAATAAATTTTAAAAACTTTATAAAAAAAAAAGATCACCTACAAATAGCGTAAAAAAAAATCACCTACAATGTAGGTATAGAGCATTAAATTTGAAGCATTAAATTTGAAGACCTGGATTGTAATTCTGGAAAAAAAAAAACACTTTATACATCATAAGATGTATTAAAAAAGCTATAGACACTCTTCTAGAAATCTTTAGAGGCTGTGTTCTTTGTGAGACTTTTGTTTAATGCCTCCTGAGCAACTCACACCATCCACTGTTAACCTCAAAACAAACAAACAAACAAAAAAAAAAACCAATGAGTTGGGAGCCAGGCGGTGGCACACCTGATTGGGGGAAGCTTTGTAAGCTCCTTCTCTCTCTCTCTCTCTCTCTCTCTCTCTCCCCCCAACTTCTTTTTGTCTTATCAAATAAAGTAGAAAGAAAAAAGATGACGAAATAGCCACCAGAAGTGGTGGATTCATAGTACTAGGTTATCACCAAGCCCCAGCAATAACCCTGGTGGTAATAAAAATGAACAAACAAAAACGTTGAGTTATCTCACTGCCGAAGTGGATTGATTTGGATTTATTTAGAAATAACAAGTGAGGATTTAGGAAAGTCTTCTTATGGGACAGCATGCATATCCTCCAACCTCAGGGGCAGCACCCCATATATTTTCTTTGAAGGGTTTGCTGGATAGAGGTTCCTCTTTCCTTCTGCTCTGATGGAAACAACACCACTTCCTGCTAGGAGGGCAGAACAGATTGGGTCCTATAGTTTACTGATTGTGTAGGAGTCTTTTTTTTTTTTTTGCTTCCTAACCTCACTTAGAGACTATATATTAAGTTTCTTTTTCATTTTTTTACACCATTTTATTTGTGGGGAGGGTAACGGTTTACAATACAGCTGTTGACACATAGGTACAGTTTCTCATCTGCCCATAAGAAATGTTTGCAGAACATTCTCACCCCCAGCCTCAGTCCGTTTCCAACAGTTTGCACCAGGAGCCCAATGCCTCTTCACGCTTCCTCCTGCATCCTCAGAGTCCTTTGCTTTGGTGCATTATACTGCAACCAGCCCAAGCTTCATTTTTTGTTTTTCATTTCTATCCTTGTTTCTTATGTCTCACCTATAGTCTATATTAATTCTCACACTACTGGTGAAAGATCAGTGAGATGGTCTTAGGAATCATACCAGCACTGTCAGGAAAATATTCTTGGCAATTTGATTCATTTAGAGATATTTTTATTTATTCATTCATTATTGGATAGAGGCAGAGAAATTGAGAGGAGAGGGGTCAGTAGAGAGGGCAAGGAATAGAAAGACACCTGCAGCCCTGCTTCACCACTCGTGAAGCTTTCCACCTTCAGATAGAGACCAGGGGCTTGAACCTGGGTCCTTATACATTGTAATGTGTGCATTCAACTAGGTGTGCCACTGCCTGCCCCCTCCCCATTTTTCCCCAATAGAGAGGGGGAGAGAAGAGAGACAGACACCTGCAGCACTCCTCCAGCACTCCTGAAGCTTCCTTTCTGTGGATGCAGCCCCAGGACTTGAACCCCATCCTCACTCATAATGATGTGCATGCTTTACCAAAAAAGCAACACCACCCAGCCTACCATTTGAATTGTGATTTTTCTCTCTTTTAACATGAGAATTTGGGCAGTGTGGGGGTGGGGAGGGAGGGAGAGAGGGGTGGAAGGGGGAGAGGGGAGAGGGGAGAGAGAGAGAGAGGAGTTAGTTTATTAGTAGAGATTTAGGATGAAAGATGGCAGAAAGCACATACCTGACTTTCCTTGCAAGCTCACACAAACATAACTGGGAAAGGTAAGTGACCATGAAAGTACAGAAATAAAGGAACTGAATTATAATACTAGAAAGCAACTTGAAACGATTTTCTGGGAAGGACTTCATGTCTGGAATCAACAACTGTTTGGAGCTCTTCCATGTATGTTCTAAATGATAAGAAGGCTGACAACAACAGAACGAGTTTTTGAGGAATTACCATCACTGGTGAGCAGAGAGAGTGATTTCATTGCACGGTGATGCGACTCATAGCTAAGCCGGGAAGTGATATATATGCACTATTCCAGGCCTTGCTTGCCGTGTATGAAGTGGTTTGATAAACTAAAAGCGAGCCTTTTCTTGTTTAGATTCCTCCCAACAATTTGCTTCAGTCTTCAGACTAAGGCCCCTAATGTCTCTGGAATGATGATTTCCAAACCTTCAAGGAGCATGTAATATTCTGGCACTGACTCAAACTGGCTGGTCTGGGTTTTACTAGATGATACGGTGATTATTTGCTAGAACACTGGCTAGCTGTGTGATAGTCAGCAGGGTGTTTGTACCAGAACATTAGCTAGCTGTTGTTAGCACCGACTCTGCTGTCAGTGCTGTTACCATTTCCTTACTTCTACTGGGAGTCAGTCTTTTCTCTCTGATAATTCGATCTTAGCAGAAAAGCCTGATGATCTCTATCTAGTCTAGCTGGCTCTGTGCTTTAATAATCAAAATGGGCAAACAAACAAAACCTCACAAAACTACTCTAACATTTGTACAGTGTTTAACATGTGTAGGCATTCTTCTCTGTGCTTTACATGATTTAACTCACTTGTTTCTTATTAAGATCCTGTGCTATATAAGCTTGTCTCCATTTACAGAGAAGGAAAATGAGGCAGAGAGCAATGAAGTACAGTAATGAACACTTTCACAACTCCCCAGAGATCGTGAGGACTTCAGAGTTAAGGGAGCAGGCCCCGATAAGACTGCCCTCACTTCATATGTGCTATGAGGCAGAAGCATTGGGCTACCTGTGTTCGAGCCAACTGGTTACATGTTCAGGGATTCCTGATGCTCCCTTGATTTTTACAATTTACTAGATATCATTGTTGATAAGAAATTCCAGAAAAGGCTATTTATTGGTCATCTTTCATAAATGTCTGAGATGTTAAGTCAGATACACTGAAATTAGGTGTCTGTTGATAATCTCAAGATTGATTAATTCAGTTGGGGGGAAATGAATCAGTAGGTCCAGAGAAATAAAAATCTGGGGAGGCAGCAGGTGACTCACCCTATAGAGCTTACACAAAGACCCAGGTCTGAGCTCCAGGCCACCAGATAGGAACAGTGCTGTGATGCCTTCCCTTCTCTTGCTGTTTCTCTGTCTCTATCCTTGCCTGTCTCTGTCACTCTCTGCCTGAAAAAGGGAAGGGGATAAAAAAAAAAAAAGAAAAAAAGAAAACCGTCACTGTCAGGAGTTAGAGTTGTGCTGACACTGAGCTGCAATGATAACCCTGGTGGCAATAATTAATCATCATCATCACTATCATTTAGTCGTCTTTTAAATCCTGGGATATATTTTATCTTGGATATCCTAGATATCCTTTTACGTCTTTTTTATCCTGTATTTCTCAGTCATTCACTAGTCACCTCTATACTATTTAACACCAAAAGTACTGTTTTTCCCCTACAATTTATACCATATGACTGTCAGAAAGAAGAAGAAAGCACTGGGAGTATAGATCAACCTGCCAACACCCATGTCTAGGGGAGACGCAGTTACAGAAGCCAGACCTTCCACCTTCTGCACCCCATAATGACCCTGGGTCCATGCTCCCAGGGGGATAAAGAACAGGAAAGCTGTCCGTGGAGGGCATGGGATACAGAGCTCTGGTGGTGGGAACTGTTTGAAATTGTACCCCTCTTGTCCTATGGTCTTGTCAATCATTATTAAATCAATTTTTAAAAGAAGAAAGAGAAAGTATTAATTGAAAACTTCGTATACTTCAGGCAACGTACTAGATTAATTTAGCATACCAATCCCATGTCTATTCCATTCCTATGATCCACTCACCTCCTTATTTTCTACTATTCTTCATGTGTTCTCTGTAGCTGCTCCCCTTTCTCTGCAGTTAATCAGATACATCATTCTCTTTCGTTCCTTTTTTGTGGGGTAGGTGGGTATGTAAATCTAGGGCTTTGCATATGCATAATACTGCTGAACTACCTCCCTGACCAAATTTCTATTCTTATTTAAAGAAAAAGAAAAGTTTTCCCAGGAGGCTTCCCACTCCTCTGCCCCTCAATCACAGACAGTAGCAGAAAGGGAGAGGGGGGGGGCAGAGGAAAAGAGGAGCAACAGCACTGTTCCCACACCTATGCAGCTTCCTCTGTGCGCGGTGCCCCGTGTGCTGTTAAAGGCTTGATCCTGAATCTTTGATCCTGGAAAAGTGTGCACTCTATCGGGTAGTCTATTCTTCTATTCTTCCAGGCCCCATTCCCTTCCTCCCCCCTCTCTCCCTTTTGAAAGAGAGGGAGAGGGAGAGGGAGAGGGAGAGGGAGAGAGAGAGAGAGAGAGAATGAAAACAAACTCAAACTCTAGTATCGGCTGTGGGGCTCACCTGGTATAGTCAGTCCATGGTGCTTAAACCCAGAGTTTCACACACGGAACCTGAACTCTACTGGGTGGCTTTTGGTACGTTCATATATACTGTTCTTTCTGTCCTTTCTCCTTTGTTGATCTGGTTAAATTCTCCTTGACAGATAAGGCTCCATTTCAGTGTGCCTTTCTTAAGGAAAATTTCCTTGAAAACCACAGGCTGGGTTGGGTGCCCGCTTCTGCGTCCCCGCTGCCTCTGGGCGTGTCTCATCACAGCCGTTGGCACACTGACAGCACCGCCTGTCCCTTGCTTGTCTTTTCACCAGATTGTTTGAGGGCATTATTTTATTTGTGTCTATCTTTTCAGGGTTTTTTTGGATAACTATTAAAAAATAATATTAGTAAATGTATACTGATAGTAATAGCTAATATCTCTTGCATCTGTTATTCATTAGGAACGGCAGTTCTTAATATCTTAACTGTACTCTTATGATGTGAGAATGCTGAGCCTCCTCATTTATAGGAGATCAAAATGGAACTCAGGAACTTAAGTAACTTGTTCATGGTCTTAAGTGTAATAAATCAAAGATCCTGAATTCAAACCAAGGCCCAGTCCAGTGCCCATGTTCTTAAACACTGTGCTACAGCTGACTGACTGACTAATTGAAAGCCTTGCTGAAGGCCAGCCAAGTGACCAACCAATAGCTGTGTGAAGAACCAGCAATGAAGATGCTGGGTACCTTCCTACAAGGTCTTTTTGGATGTGAATTGGAAACCACAAAGGTAAATGAGAGGGCTTTGTCCAGAGGCACCACTGGCCCACTTAGGGGACGAGATACACTGATTCAGGAACCCACTTCTTAACTGCTTACTCTTCCTTGGGCAAGAGTAGGAATTGACCCAGGCATGTGTGATTGTACCCCTCCTGGGCTAGCAAATTAGTTCTTCTTATTTCCTGGGAGGGGAGGAGGGGAGAGAGGCACCACAGTGCTGATGGCACATTTGTGGAGTTCCCTCAGCCCTGGTGTCTCCATGTGGCACTAGAGTACTAACTGAGGTCGCTGTGCACGGTAGGGTATGTACTGTGCTGGCTAAGTTATCTCCTAGTCCCCAGATCCAGGTCTTTACAACACTCAGGAATTTGGCAGTCCTGTATGTGCACGTGTGTGTGTGTGTGTGTGTGTGTTAATCTTAGAATAAAATGCATTTTTCTCATTTTGTTGTTGAAGTCATTTGGAAGTGGTTGGTGCAGTAGGAAAATATTAATCTTGCATGCGTGAAGTTCCAAGTTTCATTCCCCAGCACCACATATCCCAGAGTGATGCTTTACCCTCTTACTATGTTGTGAAATAGGTAAAAATAAATCTTAAAAATAAAGGGGGGGGGTTGCACATGGCACAAGGACTGGCATAAGGATCCCGGTTCGAGCCCTGGCTCCCCACCTACAGGGGGTTCACTTCCTGGCAGTGAAGCAGATCTGCATGTGTCTATCTTTCTCTCCCCCCTCTGTCTTCCCTTCCTCTCTCTATTTCTCTTTGTCCTATCCAACAATAATGACAGCAATAACAACAATAGTAATAACCACAACAATGATAAACAACAAGGGTAACAAAAGGGAAAAAAATGACCTCTAGGAGCAGGGATTCGAAGTGCAGGCACCGAGCCCCAGCAATAACCCTGGAGGCAAAAATAAATAAATAAATCTATCAAGAAGGGGTGCACTGGGCAGTAGCATACTGAATTAAACACACATAGTACGAAACACAAGGATCCTGGTTCAAGCCCCCAGCTTCCCACCTACCCAGGGGTCACTTCACAAGTGGTAAAACAGGTCTGCAGGTGTCTATCTTTCCCCCCATCTTGGTCTTCCCCTCCTTTCGTGATTTCTCTCTGTCCTATCCAACAACAACAACAACAGCAGCAGCAACAACAACAATAGCAACAGTAATAACAACGATGGAAAAATGGCCTCCAGGAGCAGTGAATTCATAATGCAAGCACTGAGCCCCAGTGATAACCCTGGAAGTAAATAAATAAATAAATAAATATGCAGTCTCCCCATAATTTATAACCAGTAACACCCTGGCACAATAACTATGATTATGCTTATCCAAAAATATCAATTAACTTGGTTTTAAGTCACATATGATTATGTTAGCAAAAAATAAGTGTATCTTAAAAAAAAAAAGACAGGCACATAGCTCACTTAGATAGTGCACTGCTCTGTCATAGATGTGGCTCAGGGCCGAGCCTGGCCCCACTGCCTTGAAGGAAGCTTCAATGCTGTAGTCTGTTTCACTCTCTCTGGCTTTTAGTCTCTGGATTTCTCTCCATCTGAAAAAGTCATCCCAGAGTGGGGAAGCCACAGTGATAATAAACAAACGAACAAACAAACAAACAAACAAAATGCCGGAGTCTATGAAGTTAGTTACCTTGTTCATTTCTCTTGTGAAGGACCGTTTGCCGCAGCAAACCCCAGAAGCTGATCTACTCTGATTCTACACAGTATTGTCATTTTGCCCAGAAATGTGGTCTTTGATCTCTCTGCTGGCCACATGGACAGACCCAGGGTGATGAGAGAGTCATGGCTTTAGGAGGTTGGCCCTTGCTTGCATGTCTTCCTGGAATTTGGGCATGTGAGTCACTTGGAGTCTTTATCTGTACTCAGCAAATCCTGCCAAATTCTGACATCTCTCGATAGCCACACCCTCTGTTTCTGATGCGGCCTGCTTCCTCACTTCGGCCCAGGGACTCTCCCCTTCCCCCAGACACTTCTCCCTTCTATAAGACTTCCAGCTTTCAGTGCTTGAACCTTCAGGACAAGGAACTCTGGTATCTTGTGAGATCTTCATGTTAAAATACAAAGTTGCTGTCTGACAAGGATAGAGCTCATGCTGACTAGCGTTGTTCAGATGCCAGTGACTGGGTAAACAGTGACATGCTGCCAAGTCCTGACCAAGTAGGGCATCTGCCCGGAATAATGTGTAGAAAGAAAGAGAAAAGGACTTCTTCAAGGCTTGGCCTGACAGAGCTTAAGCCACTGTCCCTCACCTTCGAGCATAGCATGTAGAGTCCGAATACCTAGAGTCCATCATCATGGGAGTATCACAGCTCTCTTAGAGACGTATTGCTTCAGGGCAGGTGGTGGCGCACCTGGTTGAGCACACATGTTACAGTGCACAAGGACCCAGGTTCGAGCTCCCAGTCCCCACCTGCAGGGGGAAAGCTTCACAAGTGGTGAAGCAGGGCTGCAGGTGTCTCTCTGTTTCTCACTCTCTCTGTCTCCCCTTCCCTCTCGATTTCTGTCTCTATTCAATAAATAAATAAAGATCATTAAAAAATTGTATATAAAAAAGAAATTTATTGCTTCACTTAATAAAGTGGTTAGAGAGGTCCTCCCATCCAGGGGCATCTTGTCCCTACAGGACATTTGGCAGTAATCTGGAGACATTTGTTAATGTCATGGCTGGCAGTGTGCTGCTGGCATCTAGTGGGCAGATGCCAGTGATGTTAAACATCCCGCAGTGTTTAGTCCAGCCCCCTACAGTGAAGAATGCCGCTGTCCACAGCGTGGCGCTGCTGAGACCGAGAAACCTACTCTTCACTGGCTCCTGCCTATCTCCACGGTGTGCGGGAAGTTGAGAGAGGAATTCCTGCACACCCAGGGTTTGTGCTTTGTCTCCTAGCCCTGTGCTAAGACATCTTCCTTGCAGAAAGAAGGCCTTTGCAGCACCGCTGGCCTCAGGCCTTTTTTAAGCAACGAAACAGTAGTCTTTCCCTACTCATATGCTGAGCAGAAAGGCTTCTTTGTGCTGGGTGAGGCCGACTCTTTGGCAGCAGAGGCAGGAGTGTGCATTCTCTTGTTGTGCTTTTCAGGCTAGCACTTGTCTGTCTGCCTCATATCTGCGTGTCGTGGTGCTACGCCCTCACACACACACTTCATTTTCAGAAACGGTACCTACTGCTGTGCTGTCTTCTTGGTCTGCTGGACACTTTCATGTTTTTTTTTTTTCTAATTTATTCCCTTTTGTTGCCCTCGTTTTATTGTTGTAGTTATTATTGATGTCGTCGTTGTTGGATAGGACAGAGAGAAATGGAGAGAGAGGAGGGGAAGACAGAGGAGGGGAGAGAAAGATAGACACCTGCAGACCTGCTTCACCGCCTGTGAAGCGACTCCCCTGCAGGTGGGGAGCTGGGGACTTTCATGTTTTTTCAAGCCTTTTTTTTTTTCTTTCTTCCCACTATCAGTATCTTGTCCGTCAGGAATCAGTGTGAGTGCACCATACCTGCATCATTTCCTCTCAGCCCCTTTCCTTCTGCCTTGCTGTGCCTCGGCAGTGTTCTCATCTACCTACACAATCTCTCTTTTAAAATTAATTTATTATTTGAGGGGCCAGGCAGTGGTGCACCTGATGAAGCGCTCACATTACAGTGGACAGGAACCCAGGTTCAAGCCCCAGCTCCCTACGTACAGGGGGAAAGCTTAACGATTGGTGAAGCAGGGCTGCAGGTGTCGCTCTGTCTCTTCTCTTCTCTGTCTCTCCCTTCCCTTCTCAATTAATCTCTGTCTCTATCCAATCATAAATAAATAAAATATTAAAAATTTATTATTTGGCCCCGGCTCTCCACCTGCAGGGGAGTTGCTTCACAGGCGGTGAAGCAGGTCTGCAGGTGTCTGTCTTTCTCTCCTCTTCTCTGTCTTCCCCATCTCTCTCAATTTCTTTTTTTTTTTTTAAGATTTTATTTTTTTATGAGAAAGATAGGAAGAGAGAGAAAGAACCAGACATCACTCTGGCACATGTGCTGCCAGGGATCAAACTCAGGACCTCATGCTTGAGAGTCCAAAGCTTTACCACTGCACCACCTCCCGGACCACTCCTCTCTCCATTTCTGTCTGTCCTATCCAACAGCAATGACATCAACAATAACTACAACAATAAAACAACAAGGGCAACAAAAGGGAATAAATAAATAAATATAAAAATAAATAAATAAAGATTGATTAAAAATTTTATTATTTGATATAGCAGAATTTAAGAGGGGGGAAGAGGAGACAGCAAAGGAGAGAAAAGGAGAGACATAATAGCTCATGAAATTTCTTCCCTCTGGCTGGGACCAGAGACGAACTTTCCTCCTGTACTCCCACAGCATCATTATCCCCTCCCCCCTCCATTGCTCTCTTTCTTTCTCCCTTCCTTCCTCCCTCCCTCCCTCCCTCCCTCCCTCCCTCTCTCTCTCTCTCTCTTTCTTTCTTTCTTTCTTTCTTTCTCATATTCAGAATGTTTATTTGTAGTGACAAGAAACTGGCAACAAACTTGCTATGGATTACACTTTTGCATTTATTTAAATCCACTATTGTTTCCTCCAGGGTTATTGCTGGGCCTCGGTGCCTGCACTACGAATCCATTGCTCCTGGAGGCTACTTTGTTTTTTTTTCCCCGTTTGTTGTCCTGGCTGTTTATTGTTGTTGATGTTGTTATTATTGTTGTTCTCATTGCTGTTACTGTTGTTGGATAGGACAGAGAGAAATGGAGAGAGGAGGGGAAGATGGGGGAGAGAAAGACAGACACCTGCAGACCTGCTTCACTGCTTGTGAAGTGACCCCCTACAGGTGGGGAGCCAGGGGCTTGAACTGGGATCCTTGCACCAGTCCTTGTGATTTGTGCCATGCATGCTTAACCCACTGAATTACTGCCCAGCTCCAATTTTTTTAAATGAATTTTTTAATGCTACTATCTTTGACTTTTTTAAAATGTAGAAACAGCAGGTGAATAAAAATGAAAAGACTGTGGTCCTTGCCGTGTTTCTTGACTGTTAAAAAAAAATTAAGTAACATTCTCATGAAAGGTAGATCAATCTCACTAGTTCACTCTGCTTAAAAAGTTTTTTTTTTTTTTTTTTTTTTTTTTTGCGGGAGTTGAGCGTAGCGCAGTGGGTTAAGCATGGGTGGTGCAAAGCACAAGGACCGGTGTAAGGATCCTGGTTTGAGACCCTGGCTCCCCACCTGCAGGGGAGTTGCTTCACAAGTGGTGAAGCAGGTCTGCAGGTATCTGTCTTTCTCTTCTCCTCTCTGTCTTCCGCTCCTCTCTCCATTTCTCTCTGTCCTATCCAACAACAACAACATTAATAATAACTACAACAATAAAAAACAACAAGGGTATCAAAAAGGAATGAATAATAAATAAATACTAGAAAATAAATCTAAAAGTGTAAAAAAAATGGTTTTTGGCTTCTTGTAATTCACAGCAGTAGCTTTCAAATTTGAGGAATGTACAAAGTCCATTTAAGGGAAATAATTTATCTTGGATCTGCAGTGCCAAGTTAAATTCCTGTAATGTCATCTAAATATGTATAAACATAAATGAAGTCTAAGTTGTTATATAAAATTTTTAGACAAATGTAACCAAAACCAGATTTATACCTTAAATGAAAATAAACTTCAGGTTCAATAAAATGTTCTTTTCACTGACTCAGTTGCTTCCAGGCTCCTAGCAGTTTGACGTGTCTGTGTAACTGGACGCCATCTGATGAGTAGATCCCCCGACCACTTCTCTCTATTCAAGCTACTGTGGAATTTTGATTTCTTCTTCTTTTTTTCAAATTTATTTATTTTCCCTTTTGTTGCCCTTGTTCTTTTTTATTGTTTTAGTAGTTACTGTTGTTGTTATTGATGTTGTCCTTGTTGTATAGGACAGAGAGAAATGGAGAGAGGAGAGGAAGACAGAGAGAGAAAGATAGACACCTGCAGACCTGCTTCACTGCCTGTGAAGCGACTCCCCTGCAGGTGGGGAGCTGGGGGCTCGAACCGGGATCCTTATGCCGGTCCTTGTGCTTTGTGCCACGGGCGCTTAACCTGCTGCGCTATCACCTGACTCCCAGACTTCAAGTGGCACATGGGGTTAAGTGTACACAGTGTGAAGCACAAGGACCTGCATAAGGATCCCGGTTCAAGCCTCTGGCTTCCCACCTGCAAGTGGGGTCGATTCACAAGTGGTGAAGCGGGTCTGCAGGTGCCTGCCTTCCTCTCCCCCCTTTCTTTATTTTTTTATTTATTTATTCCCTTTTGTTGCCCTTGTTGTTTTATTGTTGTAGTTATTATTATTGTTGTCATTGTTGGATAGCACAGAGAGAAATGGAGAGAGGAGGGGAAGACAGAGAGGAGGAGAGAAAGATACACACCTGCAGACCTGCCTCACCGCCTGTGAAGCGACTCCCCTGCAGGTGGGGAGCCGGGGTTCGAACCGGGATCCTTATGCCTGTCCTTGTGCTTTGCGCCACCTGCGCTTAACCCACTGCGCTACAGCCCGACTCCCCCTCTCCCCCCTTTCTATCTCACCCTCCTCCCTCAATTTCTCTGTTCTATCCAATTTAAAAAAAAAAAAGAGGAAAAAATGGCCTCCAGATAATCATGACGGGGGGGGGGGGAGAACATTTCCATCAAAATATTCCTTTATTCTCCTCTCCAGTCATCTCTGTGCCCTCTATTCTGACTTCAACTAAGCACCATTGATCTACTTGTGATCACTATACTGCCTCATCTAAATGGACTCCTGCGACGACTTAGGATTTCGTGGGAGGAGCTCTCAGACACTCAAAGACATGGTAACGGCCAAGAGCAGCTTGGCTGATGGAAGTGCAAGCAGTGCCTGGCATTCTGCAGTGATGTTTCTGCTTGTCTTTCCCTACAGTGTACAACTGGACCGTGGATGAGGTGGTGCAGTGGCTGATCACCTATGTGGAGCTGCCTCAGTATGAGGAGACTTTCCGCAAGCTGCAGCTCAGTGGCCATGCCATGCCGAGGTCAGGAGTCGGGCTCTCTCACCAGGGCACAGATGTCTCGCATACTAGGACTTGGGTCGGGAGTGGGGCGGAGACGCCCATGCTGAGCGGCCTTCAGTTTGCTTGCCAGCTAATTGAGCCTCTGCCCTTTTCAGGACAGAATCTGTACACCTCTCCTCATACTTATAAAACATAACAAGCACTTAACACCCATTTTCTGATCATTCTTTCTGTCAGTCCTGGGGATAGTACTAGTAGCTGCCACTTATTGAGTGCTTAGTTCACTTCAAGTACTTTGCAAGTCTAGGCAGGAGTACAAATGACGCACCATGACTTCACAGACTGGGGAAACAAATTAAGTAAGTGTTAGAAAGAGAGCACCGGGGAGTCGGGCTGTAGTGCAGCGAGTTAAGCACAGATGGCGCAAAGCACAAGGACCGGCATAAGGATCCCGGTTCGAACCCCGGCTCCCCACCTGCAGAGGAGTCGCTTCACAGGCGGTGAAGCAGGTCTGCAGGTGTCTATCTTTCTCTCCTCCTCTCTGTCTTCCCCTCCCTCTCTCCATTTCTCTCTGTCCTATCCAACAACGACAACAATAATAATGACTACAACAATAAAACAACAAGGGCAACAAAAGGGAATAAATAAATAAAATAAATATTTTAAAAAATTTAAAAAAAAAAGAAAGAGAGCACCAACTTTAGCAGTATACAATACTCCTTACTTCCATTGCTCACTGTGTTCCAGCAGAAAATGAACACTGTTCAGTCTTTCCAAGGTAATTTTATTGTTTACATATTATCTCTTATTAGCATTGTCATAGACAGTATGACTACAGTTCATGAGTATTACGGTTATCAGCATATGGGATGATCTCACTGATAGAGCTGAAAAATAAGAACAGAAGGGAAAACACAAAGCAGAACTTGGACTGGGTTTGGTGTACTGCACCCAAGTAAAAGACCTGGGGGGTGGGGGAGGGTTCAGGCCCTGGAACATGCTGGCAGAGGACGACCTAGAGGGGCTGAACTGTTATGTGGAAAACTGGGAAACGTTACACATGTACTAACTACTGTATTTTACTGTTGACTGTACACCATTTATCCCTCAATAAAGAAAAATATAATAATAATTAAAAGAAAATTCAGTAATTTGATTGGGAGTAAATTGCAGTGACTCAAGAACAGCTGATGAAACTAATGTATTTTTTCATCACCAGTTTTATATTTAATACAGTGGTTTTAGATTAGGACAATTTAGAGGCCCCCAGAATCACTGGGTCATATAGGGACATACACAGTGTACAGTTGTGCCTTAGAGTCCAAAGTTGTTAGGTGATCTGGATGGAGAGGGAGAATGCATGTAAAAAGGTGGAAATGTGGGGACAGATAAATAGAATGCAATTCCTAGGAGGAGAAGTATAGCAGAACACTTGTAATTGGCTGTGGGGATTGTTTACAAATGAGTAATCCTTAGGGAATAGGATGTTTAGGATGTAGTTAGCATAGTTGGAGTGTAAATAAAATCTGGGTAAGTACTACAGGTCTCTCATACTTCCTGTTGAGACCCACTAGTAAAAACTATGTTTTACAGGGCCAGAAGGACACAGTCACTAAGAGCTAGTAATCATACAAATGGAAGAGAAGTCTTCCTGGTTTTGCTGGCAGGGAACTGACCCCTAACCATTTCCCTCAACAGGCTAGCTGTAACCAACACTACCATGACAGGGACTGTCCTGAAGATGACAGATCGGAGCCATCGGCAGAAGCTGCAACTGAAGGCCCTAGACACTGTGCTGTTTGGGCCTCCTCTCTGTGAGTCCTGTGGAGAGAAGGGCTGCTGTTGTGCTGTGGAGATCAAAGTTACTATGGGACGGGGCTGTGGTTCTGCATCTCCTAGGCACATCGGCAAGGCAGTGCCTACACTTGCCCCACTGGTATTGAGATATGGAATGATGTTGCATTACAGTCCAGCCAGATCTCAACATTCACTCTTTACAACAATGAGGAAGTAAATTCTTTATGCTGTGCGCAAGCCTGTAGGAAGGTCTTCACAAATCATATTCATCCATAGTGGCTTAAAATGAGTGTTCTAGAATATTCAGTGCCAGGTGAGGTCCAGATATGAGAGAGAGAGAAGGCATTGCGTAAGAGTTGTCTTGTGAGTTACGGGTCTTAGCCTGGGATGTGCTTCCTCAGAATGAGCTACATGAGTCTGACTCTTTTAGCTGCAGAACATGTAGACACCTCTCTTCTCATGACTATGGTGTAAGGTGTACAACGTCTCCGCACTGTCCGGTCTCTAGGAGCTTGACACCAGGTGAGGACACCAGCAATAGAGTGGCACAGCGCCAAGAACCAGTCCGAAGAGCCAGTGGCAGGTAGAGTTAGAGGTAGAACATCATCTTTTTGTTTTGCCTCCAGGGTTATCGCTGGAGCTTGGTGCCTGCACCATGAATTCACTGCTTCTGGAGGCCACCCCTCCCATTCTTGTTGCCCTTGTCATTATTATTGCTGTTAATGCTGTCGTCTTTGTTGGACAGGACAGAGAAATCGAGAGAGGAGGGAAGACTGGGTTGGGGGGAAAAGACAGACACCTCAAACCCACTTCACTACCTGTGAAGTGATCCCCCTGCAGGTGGGGAGCTGGGGGCTCGAACCGGGATCCCTACGTGGATCTCCGAGTTCTGCACCACGTGCGCTCAACCTGCTGCGCCACCACCCGGCCCCCCAGAATAACATTTCTTTCTGTGCGTCATCCTTAGCAAGTGTCCAAACTGTTGCCTCAATACACGTGAATCAGTTCATGTTTTAAAGTTCTATTTTAATACTTGGAGGTTGGAAGATACTCACCTGATAGATCATATATGGGACCCTGGTAGCATAAGGAAATGCCGTGGCTGAGGAAAACTCTGTCGCTTAGGTGTCTCTCCTTCTCTTTCTGTCTCTGTCTCTGTTTCTCTCTTTAAAATATTTTATTTATTAATGAAAAAGATAGGAGAGAGGACATCACTATGGTACATGTGCTGCCAGGTATTGAACTCGGGACTTTGTGCTTGAGAGTCCAGTGCTTTATCCACTGCACCATTTCCCTGACCACTCTGGCACTGTCTCTGTCTCCCACTGACTTTTTTTTCACTTTGCCACTCCCAGTGACACTTTTTTCTTTAAAAAAAAATTTTTTTTTAAATTCCCTTTATTTATTGAATAGAGACAGAAATTGAGAGGGGCAAAGGAGATAGAGAGGGAGAGAGACAGAGAGACACCTTTACCACTCATGAAGCTTTCCTCCCTGCAGGTAGGGACCGGGGGCTTGAACCCAGGTCCTTGCACACTGTAACATTTGTGCTCAACCAGGTGCGCCACTACCCAGCCCCCTCAATTTTTTATTTTATGGGACAAAGAGAAATTGAGAGGAGAGAGAGAGAGAGACCACTCAGGAAGCATCCCCCTCAGGAGCAGGGCCTTGCGCATGGTCCCCACCTACAGGGGGAAAGCTTCCAGAGTGGTCAGGGAAATGGTGCCGTTTTCCATTCCATTGATGAGTTTTGAATAAATGACATAACAGTTGGCTCATAGGACACCCACCATCTCTTGCTTACTCTTCTAAGATACATTATGAAATTGTCCTGTAGCAGAGTAGGGGCTACTATAACTGTAAGGGAACATTAGAGAGCACAAGTTAAAGCAGGTCAAGATTCAATCTGGAAAAATCTGTTAGGGCTGGACAGTGGGAACCTGGACCCTAGAATAATACTGGGTCCATGGAGTCTAAGCCAGCTACTTAGAAAGGGCCCCTCCTGCAACAGAATGATGCCAGGATAGGGGTATTGTTTCTCCTTGCCCCCTTCGTAGGTCCTGTGGCCTACATGGGACCTAACCAGAGATCACGGGTCTGCAGGAAACTGTCGTGCTAGAGCTAAAAAGACATCTTACACCCTCTAGCAGCCACAGTAGAAACATAGACGGGGCGGGCGGTATCGCAGTGGGTTAAGTGCACATGGTGCAAAGTGCCCGGACTGGCGTAAGGATCCAGTTCAACAACCACCCCTCCCCAGCTCCCCACCTGCAGGGGGGTCACTTCACAAGTGGTGAAGCAGGTCTGCAGGTGTCTTTCTTTTTCTCCCTCTCTCTGTCTTTCCATACTCTCTAAATTTCTCTCTGTCCTATTCAAAAACAACAGAATCAGTGGCAACAATAACAAGAACAAGGGCAACAAAATGGGGAAAAAAATAGCCTCCAGGAGCAATGGATTTGTGATTCAGGCACCGAGCCCCAGTGATAACCCTGGAGGTGGGAAGGAAAAAAAAAAAAAGAAACACAGACAGAAATTTTCTTTAAAAGTGTAAAATAACAAGTGTTGGAAAAGGTGTAGAGAAAGTAGGGCTCTTGTACATTCCTAATGATAATGTAAAGGAACAGATGACTGTGGATAACAGTCTACTTCCTCCCAACAATGTTTAAGTGTAGAATTACTATATAAGGCAGCAATCCCATATATAAGAATGTATGCAAAGAGTGATGTTGGGATGGGAATTGTATAGAGGAAAAGACTACCCATTTTTCCTTCTGCGGTGACTCAGGTACTAGAGAAAGTTCTATGTCCATGAAGCCTATACAGCTTCCAGCCAGCCACACCTTACCCTCTTTCTCCTGGCTGTCATGTTCCAACTCGCCTCTCCAGTCCTGCCCAGAATGCCTTCCCACCCCCTTGCCAGGCATGCTCAGCTCTTCCCTTCACTCTTCTCTGGAATCCCACCTGTTCCATTATAAAATCTGTTTGCCTGTCACCCTGTAAACTGAAGGCTCCTTGAGGATAGGAACCACTTTGTTTAGGGGCCAGGTGGTGGTGCTTCTGGTTGAGCGCTTATGTTACAATGTGCAAGGACCTGGGTTCAAGCCCCCAGTCCCCACCTGCAGAGGGCAGGCTTTGAGAGAAGTGAAGCAGTGTTGCAGGTGTCGCTCTGTCTCTCTCCCTCTCTGTCACCCCCTCTTCTCTTGATTTCTGGCTGTCTGTATCCAGTAAATAAATAAAGACAATACAAAAAAATTGAAATTAAAAAAAGAAAGACAGAAACCACTTTGTTCATATATTATTAGTACTGAGTACATGACCCGGCAAGAAGTAGGTGCTACAAGTTACACAGATGCGCCTCTCCAGAGGGTGCGGGAAGATGGGAGAAGAAGGTGGCTGAGCTTGTTGTGGGGAGAACAGTACCTGTGGAGTGTGTGTGGAAGGATGAAGCAGCTAGAACGTTTTTTCCCCAGTTATAACCAGAAGGGATAGCTCCTACAGATTAAATAGACACCGCAGCACAAAGAGCTGTGTGAATGGCAAGAGAAATCCCTGCCACCGATGTTGGTAAGAGGTGACTTTCTGTCTCCACCAGGGTGGGGTATTGTGAGCAGTGGACAGGGTGGAGAGAGCCTCAGAGAGCGACGGTGACTGGAGGAGGCACTTCTACTCAGTGCAGACTGGTGTGGCTGGACATTCTCAGCATTACCCCCGACTTTGTTAACATGTCAGCAACTCATTTGTTTACACCCTGCTCCCCTCCCTCAGGCCTGATGGTGGCAACAGTTTACCTAATTTTGCCAAAATCTATTTGTAGCACACCGGCTGGGAATCCTGCCACTCTCAGGCTCCTCGGGTCCCAGCTAGCTTGTCTGGGGAGTTCTACTCACCCACCCAGACACCTGCTTGCTCAAAGCCTTCATGGTCTCCCTGCCCTGGATGTGTCCGCTGAGAGCTGGGCATGTGTCAGGGTGCAAGTTTTGTTTTATTCAACTTATTTACTTATTAATGACAGGGGTTGGGGGGTGGGGTGGGGTGGGGACAGAACCAGAGCATCACTCTGGCATATGTGGTGCTGGGGATCAAACTTGAGACTTTATACTTGAAAGCTCAATTTTTTTTTTAATTGAGAGGTTTAATGCTTTACAGTGAAGTTATTGACATATACATATATTTTCATGATGTACCGGGCCCTCAAAGCTTTCTTCCTCCCCAAATCTTTTGCTTTGGTGCAATACACTGTTGGTCTGCTTCTAAATTCTGCTTCTAAGACCCCTTCTGTTGCATTGCTTGTGGTCTATTTACATAACCACTAGAACCGCCTTGCCGGCAGGGCATTGGTTTAATCCCCACTGGTTCATACTCCCTTTTTGCTCCGCCCCCTCTCCTAGACACACCCTGATTTCCACCACTCTCTTTTTGCTCCACCCTCTCTACGTCACATCCTGTTTCCACCCTACTTGGCGAGTATATATACAGCTGCTCTTCTGTTTGAACACAGTGGAATTGCCTTCCGACCCAGAGTCTCTCTCCTGAGATGCTAGTCAGGCAATAAAGATTGAACTGCGTTCCACTCAGCCATGAATCCCTGGTGGTCTCTCTCCCGCCTGCGAAGCTAGCCCGGCAATACACCAGTCCATGTTTCGTTTTGTGCTCTCCCTTCCTGTCCCTACTTTATTAAGTCCCACTAATAGGGTGAGATCATTTGATATTTGTCCTCTTTTTGGCTTATCTCACTCAACATGATATCTTCAAGTTTCATTCAAGAGGATGCAAAGGAAACAAATTCATAATTTTTTTTGCCTCCAGGGTTATTGCTGGGGCTCGGTGCCTGCACCACGAATCCACTGCTCCTGGATTCCATTCCCCCGTTGTTTTATAGTTATTGTAGTTATTATTATAGCTGCTACTGATGTCACTGTTGCTGGGTACGACAGAGAGAAATGGAGAGAGGAGGGGAAGATAGAGAGGGGGAGAGAAAGACAGACACCTGCAGGCCTGCTTCACTGCCTGCGAAGTGACTTCCCTGCCGGTGGGGAGCTGGGGGCTCCAACCGGGATCCTTCTGCTGGTCCTTGTGCTTTGCTCCACGTACGCTCAACCCGCTGCACTACCACCCGACCCCCAACGAATTCATAATTTTTACAGCCGAGTAGTCGTCTATCATGTATATATATATCACAAATTTTTTTTTTTAGCCATTCACCTGATGTTGGACAGCTGGGTTGCTTCGAGATTCTGACTATTACAAATTGTGCTGCTATGAAACAGAGACATACACAGATCTCTTCTGATAGGTGTTTCTGTTTCCTTTGGGTAAATCCCCCAGGAGAAGAATTGCTGGGTCATAGGCTAGGTCCTTTCTTAGTGTCCCAATAAGTCTCCAAATTGGAAAGCCCAATTCTTTTTCCACTTTGCTGTCTCCTGGGCTACTCTCTCCTTTTTACCTTTGTTGAGTGTCTGCTCTTATTAGGCTGTAAGCTAAAACTAGGGTTAGTGAGAGAAGTTAATTATGTACCCTGGCCCTGAGGAATTACAGATTGCCAGAAGGTGACTGTGATGAAAACTAAACCACATCTAAGGAAATCCCTGAGACAGAGGCTTGTCTAGGGGCTGGGTGGTGGTGCACCTGGCAGAACACACACAGTACCTGAGTTCAAGCCCTTGGTTTCACCTGTAGGGGCTTGAGGAACTTCATGAACAGGGTAACAGTGATGCAGGTGTCTCTTTCTCCCCCACTCCTCCTCCTATTTCTCTCTGTCTCTACTCAAAGTAAAACAAAAAAAGGGTGGGGGGTGGTTACTGGGGTGTGGTGGATTTATAGTGCAGGTACTGAGCCCAAGCAATAACCTTGATGGATGAGAGAGGAAGTGCTGAGGAGCTAATTGGGAGGGGCTCTGGATTAGTAGAGATGTAATGGCAGACTCTCAGTGGACTGTGATGTGCTGAGAAAGTGGTGGGAATATGGGAATGGGATTATGATGGGAAGGAACATTAGAAAGACATAGAATAGTCTCTTGGTCTCCTTATTTCCTCTCTTCTCCTGACACAGTGATTTATAGATTCTGTAGTTGCCAGGTTTTTCCAGATAAATTGAAGCAATAGTGTATATATATTTCAGGAGATTTACTATAGGAATTGGCTTGTGCAATTATAGAACTAAGGAATCATATGCTACCTGCAAACTAGAGCACCAGGAATACTGTGGAGTGATTCAGTCTGAGTCCACAGACCTGAGAACTGGGGGACCTGAGAACTGAGGGAGCTGATGGTCTTAGTCCAAACATCACAAAGTCAGAGTCCTGATATGGTATAAGCCCTGGTCTGAATCTGAATACCCCTGAGCCAGGAACACTAATGTAAGAGAACCGAAGACTGTTATCTTGACCCCCTCCCCCCCACTCCCCTGTGCATAGAGGTAAAGAAACTATAACACTAAAGCTTCTTTCAGTGTGGTAGGGCCAGGCTTGAACCCGGGTTGTGCACATGGCAGAGCAGCACACTGTCCAAGTGAGCTATTATGCCGACCCGTCTGACTTTTGGATCTTTTCAGACCCATAGTGGCCTGAGAATGCTTGGTGATGGTCCATTAGCATTGATGAGAACAGTCTTCTCCTAGTTCTTCTTTTTGACCATGAAACTTAAAAAAAAAAAAAAAAAGATTTGTCTGTTTATTAACAATAGAGAGGCAGAGACAGAAAGAAGGGGGAGAGGGAGAGGGAGAATACATCAAAGCATCACCCTGGCACATGTGTAGGGGCCGGGGATCTCAGGTCTGACTGTCAGACACTCCAGACACTGTGCCACCTCCCAGACTATAAAACGCGCTTATTAAAGTGAAAAGTGGGGCCAGGCAGTGGTGCACCTGGTTGAGTACACACATTACATTGCACAAGGACCCAGGTTCAAGCCCCTGGTCTCCACCTGCAGGAATGAAGCTTCTTGAGTGCTAAAGCAATGCTATAGGTGTCTCTCCCTCTCTCTCTCCCTCTCTTCCCTCTCACTTCTGTCTCTGTCTGAAATAAATAAATAAATAAATAAATAAATAAACAAACAAGTAAGTAATATTAAAACAAAAATAAAGTGAAAAGTGCAGACCAGTGAAGTAAAAGAAATAGATTCTGAAGGGTTTGGAGGAGGCTATCCCAAGATGGGAGGCAACTGAAAACAGCTTTCTTTACTCAGTTTACTTGTTCACATATTAATCGCTTATGAAGGTAATCACAGACACACTCAGACAGGTTTTACTAGGTGTCTGTGAATTTCTAACCCAGTCAAGTTGACACATAAAATGAACCATTGCAGAATCCCTTACAAGTGTGGGATTTCAGCCCAGAACTCTGAAATCTGAGTGTGGGATCTGACAATTTTCATATTTACCTTTCTAGTTCCTTCTTCTCTTTAAACTCCACAATCACAGTTTTTAAAAAATATTTATTTATTTATTCCCTTTTGTTGCCCTTTTTGTTTTATTGTTGTAGTTATTATTGTTGTTGTCATTGTTGGATAGGACAGAGAGAAGTGGAGAGAGGAAGGAAAGACAGAGAGGAGGAAAGACAGACACCTGCAGACCTGCTTCACTGCCTGTGAAGCAACTCCTCTGCAGGTGGGGAGCCGGGGTCTTGAACCAGGAACGTGTATTTAACCCGCTGCGCCTGTTTGGCATGTCTACATAAATATTTCCAAATGCTTTCATTTACAAATACACATTTAATCTCTTTAGTAATTCTGTGGCAGCACAGCTTACAGTCGACACAGCTGAGATCTAGACAGGGAAATGAAATTTCTGAGGGGGCAAAGGCCAATACAGAAGCCAGACTTCCTAACAGTGAAAGATGTTTCTTTTTCTTTTTCTTTTTTTATTGTTAACATCTTTATTTATTTATTGGATAGAGACCGACAGAAATCGAGAAGGAAGTAGGTGATAGAGAACTACTACTTCACCATTCATGAAGCCTTCCCCCTGCAGGTGGGAGCTGGGGGCTTGAACCTAGGTCCTTGTGCTCTGTAACATGTGAGCTCAACCAGGTGTGCCACCACCTGCCCCCAGGATGTTTCTTTTATGGCACAAGAATCTCTCCCCACGAGGACTTGCGCTTGACCTGCAAACTTGACCGTTTAGCTGTTGGGCTAAACTTCCATAGTCAGCTCCCAGGATGTTGGTGTGGACTGGGAAGTCTCTCCAGTGCGGAGATTGAGGTTTTGGAATGCCAGATCACACTCAGGCTAGATCAGGAAGTTGGGGGATTGCCCCTTTGAGAGCTGTTTGTATGCAACAAAGCCAAAAATGGTTCCTAGTGTTTTGGGTATTGAAGTTGTGAGAAATAGAGTGTGGCAGAAAGACCATGTCATCAGGCAAATCTGGATTTGAGTCTCAGTTCATAAGAAGCCTCAGTTTCCTGTTCTGTAAAATAGGAATACTGGTCCTTTGCTTCCTAGAGTTATTATGAGAACTGGAGAGGATAAAGATAAATATCTGACCAGTGGTATGTTGTCTCTATTTCATTTCTTTACTTATGTGGGCTAAAGAGAAGGAGGTATCATATTTGAGGCTTGGCAATAAAGATTCAATTCCACAAATATCGTGTGACTCCTGTGGGCTGGTCAGTGTTGTGCTGAGCTCTGGCATCCAGACAGCACCACTAGAGGCCCCAGAGTTAGTTAAGCAGATTAGAATTGCTCTCCTATCCAGCTTGGCAGGTAGCTCGTGGGATGCCACAGACAGTCACACAGATAGTCTGAGCTTCAGCTATACATTAGTCAAAACACAGAGGGGTGTATGGGGTGGATGCTTCTACATTTAAATGGGGTAAAAACTGGCTGAAAATTGGGGAAGTGTGATGGAGATAGCATAATAGTTCTGCAAAAAAAGACTTTCATGCCTGAGATTCTGAGGTCCCAGGCTTTTTTTTTTTTTTTTTTTTTTTTTTTTAGGTCCCAGGTTTAATTCCTGGCACAACTATAAGCCAGAGCTGAGCAGTGCTCTGGTCTCTCATTAAAATAAAATATCTATATTACATTATTATTTTTTCAAGTTGGGGGAAAATAGCTTAGTAGAGTGTAGGATTGTATGCCTGAGACTCCCAGCACTATCTGTGCTGGAGTGATGCTTGGGCTTCTCTCTCCCTCTCCCTCTCCCTCTCCCTCTCCCTCTCCCTCTCCCTCTCCCTCTCCCTCTCCCTCTCCCTCTCCCTCTCCCTCTCCCTCTCCCTCTCCCTCTCCCTCTCCCTCTCCCTCTCCCTCTCCCTCTCCCTCTCCCTCTCTGTATTTATCTCATGTCTCATGTGAAACTCTCACAAATTAAATTTTTAAAAAAATTGGGGGGGGTGTGTCCAGATGGCAGAGATCCAGAGGAGGAGAAGACTGTGAGATTTTTGTCCTTGGACCTTGTCATTCAGAATCATTAGTCATGACTGATAAGAATGTGAAGCTGGAAAAAATAACATACTTTCATTCCAAATCAGTTTGAACAAGGCAGGCTGGGATCAAGTGGAATAGCTAAGGACCTCGTCTGCAGAACTCTGAAATATCAGAAGTTCTGGGAGGATACTGGTTATGGATTTAGCTTGAACCACACAGTACAGATTTGCTTTGATTGGTAGAAATGTAAAGGGGATGTTGGCAGTGAGAAATCCTGGAAATCCAAGATTAAAAGCTCTTACCAAATAGGACAACAGGGTACTTCAATTTCTAGTAGATGAAGGTAGGAGGTTGGTGTGTTCCAGAAAAAAAGGAACTCGCCATGCTGCAGAGATAGATATCACCTCTTGGGATCTGGAGATCAAGAGAGTGAGGACTTGAGTATGGCTGGAGTGTAGGCCTGCCTGGAGGCTCGAGGGTGGCCATCAGAGAACCCTCAGCTCTCTCTGGGTCTGGTATCTCACCCCAGGCCTTGTAAGTCTCCTCCCTGGATGGAAATAGAATGTGCTAATCTGTCTTTGAGTCCATAAGGTTCCTACGTCCTGTTGCTCCTTCCATTGAGCAGCTATGAAGAGTCTTTTTTGTCAAAATGGGCTTCACCTTCATAGTTTCCAGTCGTGTGTACCATTCCCTGCCATCAAGCTCCATCCAGGTCCCACTGGATTCCCATCAGCCCTCTATTCTTAGCAGGCTTTAGAATTCTGTCAGTCTCATCCCCCACTGTTCCTTCCACCTGACAGTAACCCGAGCACAGGAAGTCATCAGCTCCTTCTCTGACTTCCTTCCTTCCTTCCTTCCTTCCTTCCTTCCTTCCTTCCTTCCTTCCTTCCTTCCTTCCTTCCCTGACTCCCACATTTACGACTCCACAGCTACTTTTCCCAAGTTGAGTAAAACCCAGCCATGGACCTCAGTAGTAGTCCTTTTCATCTTACAGTATCTCTGTCAGGTCTCCTGCCTCGTGATCCAGAGCCCAGATCTGATGTACTGGGAACAGTGCCGGGTGCCAGGAGTGCCCCTTTTCTGGTTGGCTCAGTACCTAGGATGTGGCTTTTTCTCTTCTATGGTGTTCCTTGCTTAGCATTTCAGTTTTCCTGTGGAGATTAATCATGGCTTTGAACCCCCGCTGGTGGCCAGGTCCTTGGCACTTCCTCAAGCTGCTGCCCAGCAGCTTTCCTTGGAGGTAGATTCAGCCCTTGTTTCGGACATGTGTAATGCCTCGTGTACCTTGTCTCCTGATGCACTCCGGATTGAGCCACAGCCTGGGAATACTCTCCATGGATGAGACTGGCAGACTTTTATATGACCTAGGCTTTACATTTTGTACGTGGAGTAGCATGGTTGCCCAAGAATGGTGTAGTGATCTCAGTCCTATAGCCAGACTCAAGCTTCAGTGACCTTGCTTGATATACCCACCAACCACCAGTTTCTCCTAATCTAGCATCACAGTACCACTTACCCTGTAGGCTTGAACCCATCTGAGCACATGGATTCATCAAAGCCCACGGGTAGCTGGGGTGTATGGAGAGGGCACCAGACCATCTCCTTTTCATTTCTTGCTGGAGAAGGATGATTGAATAGACTTACTGGACTGCTGTAAGAACTCACTGTTTCCACACTAGGCCTCGACTAGCAGCAGGAATCAGCACAGAGCTTACTGTAACCATGTGTGGCACATGTGTGTCTCGGAAGAGAATCTGACTCCTCACAAGTGGGAAGCTTCCTGGAGAAGCTGCAGTGGTGTCACTTGCAGGGCAAGTGTTCAGTGGACACCTGACTCACCATGCCCTTCCTTCTGGCAGTGACCCGTCACAATCACCTCAAGGACTTCATGCTGGTGGTGTCCATCGTTATTGGTGTGGGTGGCTGCTGGTTTGCTTACATCCAGAACCGTTACTCCAAGGAGCACATGAAGAAAATGATGAAGGATCTGGAGGGGCTACACCGAGCTGAGCAGAGTCTGCACGACCTTCAGGAAAGGTAAGACCTTCCCCGCTTCCTCCCCAGAGCCTCGGTGCTCCCAGTGCCTGGGAGCCCCAGCTTGCAGGTGGGTCCTGGACCCTTAGGTCTGCACAACAGAGTCTGTCTGCATTTCAAAACTGCATTGGGAGCCTAGGCACCTGCCATTCCTGGGAAGGACTTATTTTCCTCCTTTCTGCCTCAAAGTTTCAGAGGAAGAAATGTGTGGCACTCAAAGGCTTCGGGATTCCATGGTCTGCTGGCTTGCTGAGGGCCATTCTATCCTTCATCCCAGCCGTCTCATCCAAATAGACATCAGTACCCGTTCTTCCCTGTCCCCCCAAAGAAACCTCCTAAGTCTGTACTAATTCTTCTTCTTCTTCTTCTTCTAGCGTTTGCCGTCTGTACTAATACTCTGAGTTCTTTCTTGTACGGAATCTAAATCTCACAAGTACTTACTTGTTGTATGACTGTGGGTAAATCCCTTCTCCGTCTAGGACTTATTTCCTCATCAGCAGTATGAAAGGGTCGAACTAGAACACCAAGGACCTTCTAATATAAGATTCTGTTTCAATAAAACACGGCATAAAAATGAGTGGAAAGGATCTAACTGTAAAACAAAGGCACCAGTTAGTCTGTCAATCTAAATGCTTCCTGACATCTAGAAACCAAATCTCTGTGTGCTAGGAACTGTAAGGGATTTGCAGCTCCTAGGACAGCACAGTGGCTCACTGCTGGCTCATGAGGTGAGCACTCTAATGGTTGGAAGGGCAGGAGATGAGTGGATGTGGATTCAAAAGTTGCCTTGAAAGATGGGCAGGGGCACAGCCTGGGAGGTGGCACAGTGGATAAAGCATTGGACTCTCAAGCATGAGGCCCCTGTTTTCTGTCCTCGGCATAGCATATGGCAGAGCAATGCTCTGGTTACCACACCCCCCAACTCTCTCTCACAAATAAATAAATGAAAGAAAGATGGATGCATGGATGGGTAGGGAGGTGCTAGTAGTTAAGGCTGAATGTGCAAGGGTTGTTCAGGTTGCTCACGTGGACAGTGTGCTGCTTTGCCATGGACACATCCTACCTCCTCGCCCGGCCCCCACCGCACTGAAGGACACCTCTGTGCTGAGATCTCATTCACTCTCTCTCTCTGTCTCACTGCCTCTCTAGCTTTAGAAAAAGAAATTGAATGCATAGAATAAGGCTGGATCCTTGAGACTCACATGGAGAAGTATGGTGGAAGGGAGGAACACACAAGCAATAGTGAGAGCAGGTATCTGATTATTTGTTTTCTTTTCGAGAGAAGGAAAAGGCTACTTCAGGTCTGCTTTCTAGAAAACTATCCTAGCTGCTTAGAAACTCTAATTGGAAAGTCTTTGTAAGAAGGAAATAGGAAGTCTGGCTCTTTTTTCTTATATTTAAATGATAGATATATATTTTGGGGGAAGGACCAGAAAAGGACTTCTTTTGAGATAGTTATTGTACTTATATGCATCATCATTATTATTATTATTATTAATTTTTGCCTCTAGGGTTATCACTGGGGCTCGGTGCCAGCACTGTGAATCCACTGCTCCTGGAGGCTATTTTTCCCATTTTTTGTTGCCCTTGTTGTTGCCTTTGTTGTGACTGTTATTGTTAGTGTTGTTATAACTTATGTGCATTGTTGCCTTTAACTACCACAACCCTATTATTCTAAGTACTGTTGTTGTTTCCATTTTAAAGGTAAGGAAATGAAAGCTGGGAGAGGTGAGAACCATGCTTAGGGGCACATATCAGTGAGTAGCAATCTGGAAATTTTGATACACATGGTGCTGTGTCAATAGGGTGCCCCTGTTAGATTCACCTCCCTTGCCCAGGCTTCTTAGGAAGAGGTGTTTTATCTCTGAGCTGACTATCCTGACTGCTTTGCTCAGTTCCTTATCCCAGGACCCTTTCCTAATTGAGGAGAGGGTAGGGAGGTGTCTCAGGGCTGCTGCTTGAGAAATTCTTATATATCATGTTTCTGAAAAACATAGTCTGTTTTCATTCCAAAGCCATGAATCTAGGCAGGAGCCATTGCAGGTTTGGGGATAAAACCTAAACTCCCAGCCTTCCTGGTTCCCCAAGGTTTCCAGAGCTAAATGACACCACTGTGGCCCTTAGAGGAATAAATATGTCACAGAGACAGCTTACTACACCATGTGTGTACACGTACACACACACACACACACACACACACACACACACACAACTAAATGACACTACTGTGGCCCTTAGAGGAATAAATATGTCACAGAGACAGCTTACTACACCATGTGTGTACACAGACACACACACACACACACACACACACACACACACACCCCTACCTGACACCATCCAGAACCCACAAGCCACCTTGTTCCTTCTTTCTCTACCAGGCCTGCACTGCATTCCAGTTAGGATTTCATTGGGTTTTAAGATAATTCTTTAAACAAGGCAATCTTTACTCTTTTAAAAATTAAGGAGGGGGGCAAGTGTTGGCGCACCTGCTTGAGCACACCTGTTACAATGTTCAAAGACCCAGGTTCAAGGTCCTGGTTCCCACATAGAGTGAGGGAAAGCTTCATAAGAAGTAAAGCAGGGGTAGATAGCATAGTGGTTATGCAAACAGACTCTCATGCCTGAGGCTCCAAAGTCCCAGGTTCGATCCCCTGCACCACCATAAGCCAGAGCTGAACAGTGCTCTGGTTAAAAATAAAGAAAGAAAGAAGTAAAGCAGTGCTGCGGATCTCTCCCTCCACCATCTCTCTCTCTCCCCCCCTTGATTTCTCTCTGTCTTTATCCAGTACCAAACTAAAACATTAAAACAATAAGGAAGGAGTACAGGGAGCAAACTTGTCTATAGCCATACATATGTAGCCTACAGCCAGGCTACCTAATTTTCTTACTTGTATTGTTGACAGTAAAGCGCCTTCAGGCTTCTCAGACTTCTGTGACGGAGATGGAGCGGTGGCAGTGCTGGGTTGTACATTCACTCGCTCATTTCTGACATGGGATGTATTGGTCTCCTTCACTGTTAAGTGTACAAAAGTGGCTCAGGCTTGATTCCACTTGACAGGTAGCCGCTTATTGCACAGAGAAGACAGGTTGCTTCTGAAAAGGCTGCTTTCAGAGAAGACAACTTTGCAGTGAAGAGTTGACTCCCTCTGGGTGTAATTTCAGGAGGTTTGGTCACGGAAGATTACTTGAAGGAGAATATTCAGCAAGGGGGCAGGAAATGGTGCCTTTGGTTTGTTTAGCCGTGCATTTAGTGCCATCTAGTGGACGTCTTGAGGGAGTTCAGCTCCCTTTCTCTACAGATGAGACAGGCATGACATTTACAAGCTAAACATTTAACATTTCTTCTTTTCCCCTCCTATGTATCCAGACACTTTTTTTTTGAGGTTTTAGCCACTCACATCTGTGAACTTGGCATTTTACGTAGTTTGAGAGCTATACCGCTGTCTGTTGTTTACTTAATTTAGTGGTCAGTGTTCTTTGTGAGTCCTTGTTCTCTAGCCTGTCCTGTCTATCCTTTACCTCAAGTCTAAGCTATATATATGGCTTTTCTTCATCATCCTTTCCCCCTCTTGTCCTGGTCTTCTGGTGACTAGGTTGTTCCTAGCAAGGGAGGGAGACCTGATAGTTGCTAAGTCAGTCACTTCTTTTAGAGGGACCAGTAACCTTACTCTTCCTTCTGGGTCTAACATAGGCCTTTTACCTCCCTCCTCTTAATCCTCTTACCCAGCATTGGTCACCATTGGGATTTATAGAACTGTGTGCAGTTATTTGTTTACTTTACTTTGTAAAGTACCATGCGCTAACTGATTGCGCCACTGGAAAATACATCTTGTACTAGACCATGAGCTCCTCAGTGGCAGGGCCAGCTTCTCAGTTAAGGTTAAATGTATAGAATAAGGACATGACACAAGGCTGAGCATTTAGTAGTAACCTAAAGTAGGTAGTAAACGAAAGAGTTAAACAATATAGCGGGAAGGGGGCGAGTAACATGACTCATAGCTGACAGAGGGAATATGTGAGTGGGTACAGGTGTAGTTTCATTTTGAGTGATGCCCTTCAAGTGTTCCTCACTGAGGGAGGTACTTAGGAGAGGAACTTATGGGTCTGGTGGTGGTGCTTGAGTACACATGCTATACCGTGAAGGACTGCTCACTTCCTTAATACCGCGGCCCCTGCTGTTTGTGGCCACCCCTTGCTGGGCCTCCTCTAGCTGCCTGTATCATCCCCAGGCTACACAAGGCCCAGGAGGAGCACCGCACAGTGGAGGTGGAGAAGGTACATTTGGAAAAGAAGCTTCGAGATGAGATCAACCTTGCCAAGCAGGAAGCCCAGCGGCTGAAGGAGCTTCGGGAGGGCACTGAGAATGAGCGGAGCCGCCAGAAATACGCTGAGGAGGAGTTGGAGCAGGTATGAGAGTCTGCAGTTTCCTAGACACCCCAAGTGGGGGCAGGTAAAGCTTGGGGGTCAAAGTCTTGCTGGAGACTTTCATGTGTAAGGGCTGCAATCTGGTTCAAGGAGTATCTTCAAGAAACATTAGACTCTTGTCTTTAATACTTTATTTATTTATTTATTATTGGATAGAGACAGAGAGAAATTGAGAGGGGAGGAGGAGATAGAGAGGGAGAGAGACAGACACCTGAAGCCATGCCTCACCATTCGTGAAGCTTTCCCTGCAAATGGGAACCGGGGGACTAGCATTCAGTACCTCATCTTGAGAGTCCGACACTTCATTCATTCTCCCACCTTCCAGGCCACACTGATATTTGTGTTAGTGGTCCAGCATTTAATAAATAAATTACAGGAATAGAGGATATAGGCAAATACAATCAGTAATCAAAAGGAAAATAAGGGCCAGGCGGTGGCACACCAAGCTAAGCACACATAGCACGAAGCACAAAGCACAAGGATCCCAGTTCGAGCCCCCTGATCCCCACCTGCAAGAGGGTCACTTCACAAGCAGCGAAGCAGATCTGCAGGTGTCTAGCTTTCTCCCTCATAATCTCCCTCTCCCCTCCCATTTTCTCTCTGTCATATCCAATAAAATGGAAAAAAAAATGGCCTCTAGGAACAGTGGGTTCACAGTGCAGGCACCAAGCCTCATCGATAACCCTGGAGGTATGTCCAGCTGAGAAGCAGTTACAGAAGCCAGACCTTCCACCTTCTGCACCCCATGACAATCCTGAGCCCATACTCCCAGAGGGATAAAGAATAGGCAAGCTTCTAGTGGAGGGGATAGGAACTCTGGTGGTGGGAATTGTGTGGAATTGTACCCCTCTTATCCTGTGGTTTTGTTGATCACTATTAAATCAATAAAAAAAAGAAAGAAAAGAAAAAAAAAGAGAATAAGATGTCCTTTTCCTATATTTTCTTTATCATCAATCAATCACATGTGCCCAAGTGACACTATGATTCTTACTCTCTGGTTAATAATAAGTAAATACATAATGATTTTTTATTTTAAGACATAATATATATCAGCAGGGAAGCAATTACAGAAGCCAGACCTTCCACCTTCTGCATCCCACAATGACCCTAGGTCCACACTCCCAGAGGGATAAAGAATAGGAAAGCTATCAGGGGAGGGGGTGGGATACGGAGTTCTGGTGGTGGGAACTGTGTGGAGTTGTACCCCTCTCTTATCTTATGTTTTAGTCAATGTTTCCTTTTTATAAATAAAAAAATATAAAAAAGGCAAAAAAACATAATATATAACAACCTTTAGTTTCAGTAACCTGATAATAGAGTTTAAAGATCTATCAGGCAAAAATTGAACTAAAAGGATAATAGACAAAATTATCACCAAAGTTAGAAATTTTTTAACACTTCTCTCAACAGTAAGCAGTTAAAAGCATCAGTAAGGATATAAAACGTGAAATATGAATAATCAGTTTGATCATGGTAACATAAAGTACCTAACAACTGCAGAGTACATGTTTTTTTTTTTTAAAAATCTCTTTATTGGGGGATTAATGGTTTACAGTCAACAGTAAAATACAATAGTTTGTACATGTATAACATTTCCACATAACAATATAATCCCCACTAGGTCCTCCTCTGCCATCATGTTCCAGGACCTGAAACGCTCTTTACATTGTTCCTGTGATCTCTTAAAATATTATTTCTGCCTCATTCTCTTCTGTTCTGGAAATCCAATCTTTATGTTAGCTTTTTTTTTTTTTTAACTTTATTTCTTTATTTAATTTGGTCCATGTGCATGGTAGCATGTGCATTTAACCAGGTGTGCCACCACACGTTCCCTATGTTAAATCTTTTAACTGTATTCCATATGTGCGTTTTGCTAGATTCTTTTTTTAAATATATTTATTTATTTATTTATTCCTTTTTGTTGCCCTTGTTGTTTTATTTTTGTACTTATTGTTGTTTGATGTCATTGTTGTTGGATAGGACAGAGAGAAATAGAGGAGGAGAAGACAGAGAGGGAGAGAGAAAAATAGACACCTGCAGACCTGCTTCACCACCTGTGCTGCAACTCTCCTGCAGGTGGGGAGCCAGGGGCTCGAACTAGGATCCTTACACTGGTCCTTGCATTTTGTGCCACCTGCGTTTAACCCCCTGTGCTACTGCCCAGCCCCTGGTTAAGGTATCTTTGAATTCCTTAACCCTGTTAGAGATTTTATTTATTTATTAATGAGAAAGATAGGAGGAGAGAGAGAGAAGGAACCAGACATCACTCTGGTACATGTGCTGATGGGGATTGAACTCAGGACCTCATGCTTTAGAGATCAGTGCTTTATCTACTGTACCACCTCCCAGACCACAACCCTGTATTTTCATTGCTTAACAAGCTATTTAGTAGAATCCTATTTCCAGATAGTTTTCAGTACTAGTATATTCTAGTATAATTATAATTTTCTATCCAAAATCATCATAATTTCATTTATTGTATTTTTTCCTTTAACATTTTAATCAGCTATTTTAAAATATTTATTTAATTTTTGACAGAGAAGAGAAACAGAGAGAGAAACAGAGCATCAGTTTGCCACATGTAATGCTGAAGAATGAACTTGAAGTGGATAAAGCATTGAGGTGTTAGACTCTCAAGTATGAGGTCCTGAATGATGTTTGCTTGTTCATTTTAAAGATTTGTTTACAAACAAGAGAGAGAGATGGGGGGAGAGAGAGAATGAGAATGAATGAACTAGAGCATCACTCTGGCACACACAATGCTAGAAATGAAACTTGGAACTTCATGCTTGCATGTCCAACACATTATCCACTATGTCACTTCCAGGCTGCAAGGTCCTGAGTTTGACATTGAGCATCACATGTGCCAGAGTGATATTCTGCTTCTCTCTCTTTCTCTAATTAATTACTTAAACATATTAAACTTATTACATGTTAACAGAAAGGTCGTTTTTTAAAAAAATTTTTTATTTTTACCCCTTTGTTGCCCTTGTTGTTTATCGTCGTTGTTATTGTTGTTGCTGTCATTATTGTTGGACAGGACAGAGAGAAACCGAGAGGAGGGGAAGACAGAAAGAAAGAAAGATAGGCAACTGCAGACCTGCTTCACCGCCTGTGAAGTGAACCCCCTGCAAGTGGGGAGCCTGAGGCTCGAATCAGGATCCTCACACTGGCCCTTGAGCTTTGCGCCATGTGCGCTCAGCCTGCTGCGCCACCGCCTGGCTCCCTAGAAAGGTCTTTTTTTTTTTTTTTAAGTGACTGTTTTACAAAATAATTTCCTGAGATAATTTTTGTTTTTTTTTTTTACAAATCTGCAAATATTTTTAATGCCTAACGTAATAGAATGCTTGGCTCTTATACTGGCGTTTATACTCACTCTGTTATATTACACATCAGTTGTAAGAGCAAGGGAATAAAAAGGATAGGTAGTGTCTTAGTACTATAACGTGAGAGTCTGACCTCATAGGTGCCCTGAAGGGTGTTGGAGAGGCTCCAGGGTCGCTAGGTCACATTTTAAGAACTGTAGACCACATTCTCATTACTTCTACAGCTCTCTCCCATCTTAGCATTTTTTCATAATTATATATATATTTTCAGTTTTCTCCTAATTTATATAGCTGTTTCTAGACCAGAACTTTCTTCTGCCATTACCTACTACATCCTCTGGAGAGGTGGCAGTAAGATGACAACAGTTTAAGCCACATGGCTCAGTGGCTGTTCACTTTACTACATATTAGAATCACTAGAAAACTTTAAAATTGCATTTTGATATACAGGCCAAAACCCTGGATCAGTGAAATCAGAATCTGTGTTTGGATCCAGTGGGTTTGGGAGTTCCTCAGGTGTTTCCAGTCTGTGCCAAGGCTGAGAGCCAGAGAAGTGGACTATTCATTTTACACCTCCATAATCAGGAGTGACAGACAGCTAGCTAAGAGAGAATCTAGTAGGAGCCAATAAACGAACAAACAAAATCCCCAGATCAAAAATTTAATTTGAGTTTTAGTTGACAGTGCTGACTGTAAGACCTTCAGCAGTTCACTTGCCTTCGCTAAGCTTGCTTCCTTGCATACAGAATGGTAGCGTGACCTGGAAGGTGGCCTAGCAGAGAAAGCACTGCACCCTCAAGCATGAGGTGCTGAGTTTGAACTCAGATACCACATATGCCAGTGGTGCTCTGGTTCTCTTTATCTGTCTTTCTCATAAATAACTAAATTCATTTCAAAAAGGAATATACAGAGTAGCCGGAGGGATAGCGTAGTGGCTATGTAAAAGACTTTCATGCCTGAGGCTCCGAGGCCCAGCTTCAGTCTCCAGCACCAGTATAAGCCAGAACTGAGTGGTGAGCTGCTTAAAAATAAAAGAATACCCCTTGCCCCTTTACCTTTTTGGGAGACTGGTACTACTCACACAAACTTCTGCATGCTGCTTCAAAGCTCTTTTCACTCACATCCTCCTGGCTGCACAGGTGCGGGAGGCCCTGAGAAAGGCAGAGAAGGAGATAGAGTCACACAGTTCCTGGTATGCGCCTGAGGCCCTTCAGAGGTGGCTGCAGCTGACACATGAAGTGGAGGTGCAGTACTACAACATCAAGAAGCATAATGCCGAGAAGCAGCTACTGGTGGCCAAGGAGGGGGTGAGCTCGCCTCCTGCTGCCGTCTCCCCACTGCCCTTTTGGCTCCTATCAGTCCCCTTGGGCCTCCTTTTGGGCAGAGATAACCTGGTCCCTGGATATGCAGCTTCTTGTCATCTTCAAGCTTCAGGAGGAGGGTGTGGGGGTGCTCCTGCCTGCCTTCTGGGACGGGGGAGGAGGCCAAGGCAGGTAGAGGGAAAGCCGCCAGCGCCAGCCCTCCTGGGCTCGGGTGCTCTCAATCCCTTTCCTTCTCTGTTCTCCAGTTTCCTTTCTTCCTCGTCTTCTCCCTCCCCTTGTCTTCCTTTTCTCCTTTATATCTTCTCTTCCTTGTTCCTTTGTGGTCTAGGCTGTGCTAGAAAGAGGGGGCCCAGCCCCAGAAATGGGTGTCTCATCTTTCCAACTTTTAACCCCCGCTCTTTTTAAGCTGAAGGCCTTATCTTTGCAGGCTGAGAAGATAAAAAAGAAAAGAAATACACTCTTCGGCACTTTCCATGTGGCCCACAGCTCTTCCCTGGATGATGTGGATCACAAAATCCTAACGGCCAAGTAAGCAGCACTTCTGCCAGACTCTGGTGATGCCTGTCCTCTTCTCAGAGCCTGAGGGGCACAGGGCCTAAGCCCCAGTGCAGCTCTTCCCTGGCAGAGGGACAGTTAGCCCAGGTCCCTGTCATAGCTCTTAGCCAGGCCCCACTTTACTTCTAAGCATGTGACTCGATCATTCCTGACTTATACACCAGACTCCTCCCCGTGTCGTTCCCCTAAAATGAGGCCTCATACTTGCTGGGACTCACTCCGACCCCATGAGTTTCCCTGTCACGTGTTTTCAGGCAAGCCCTAAGTGAGGTGACCGCAGCACTGCGGGAGCGCCTGCACCGCTGGCAGCAGATCGAAATCCTCTGCGGCTTCCAGATCGTCAATAACCCTGGCATCCACACCCTGGTAACCGCCCTCAACATAGACCCCAGCTGGATGGGCAGCACACGCCCCAACCCTGCCCACTTCATCATGACCGACGACGTGGATGATATGGATGAGGAGATCGTGTCACCCTTGTCCATGCAGTGTAGGTGACCCCTGGGTGGGAGGAGGGAAGGAGTTTTTGGCGTGTAGGCTGAGAAGTGGGTGGCACAGGGTGGCCTGTGCAGATGGCACATGTGCCACTGAGTTAGTCCACCTCACGACTGGGTCACGGACACGACTTGCACCACCAGGATGCTCCTTTATAGTCATCCTTTTGGTGGCTTCTCTGGTGCAGATAGCAAGGCAGGCAGGCGATCCAGGTCATGACTCTGGTAACCAAGCACACTGGTCGCCAGGTTAATCTTTAGTAGCTGTTCTGTTGGTGTTTTGTTTTCTTGTTATATTCTCTGTCTACCCCTCCTGCTCTGTTGTGTTGTGTCTCCCTTCATTCACTCTTTGTTGTTTTTTTAATCTTTTGATTCTTCATTTCCTCCCTTTATAATCACCAGGGCTTCATGATGTAAAGGTGGCATTGGTTAAGCCTATTTCATTTTCTAGTCCTTAATCTTAATGGTTAAGATAAATCAATGGAATAATGGCTTTCTCTCTGCCTTTTTGTGTGAGGCCCCACACAAGCAAGAGTCTCCAAAATGTCATCCCTGTAAGCCCCCGAAGCCAGAAAGACACGAAGACTCCTACACAAACATGACTGACCCTCCACCTCCCCGCCCTTTCTCTCCCTTTCTCCTCTGCAAGAGATTCCGACTGAGTAGGACAGTTAAGAGAAAGCATCTCCCTGGAGATTCTCCAGTGAGTGAGCTTACTCCTTACTGATCTAGCTGCACTTTTCTCTGGAGCAGAGGCTACTGAAGCTACATAGGGTAGACCTTTATAGAAAAGCACTTTTCCTGGGTTTATTCCCTCAAAATGCAGAGGGAGGACCGAAAGGTAGGGCTGGGCTAGGGCTCACTTTCAGAAATACAGATTGTTTTGTCAGGCTGGATTCCAGCTCCACACAGGCCTTCTTTGTATTTCTTGAATGATACATTGCCTCTGACCCAGCCTCTTTGCCCTGTATCTTCTCAGGACTTCAAAGGCCTAGCAAGGTTAGGCTCACTGGCAGGCAGAGCTTGATCCTGCCAGTGATCTTGGGCTCCTATGTTCTACAGGTTGGAAGGGACCCTCATTAGTTCTGAGTTCCCCACCCTTTCCCCCAGCCCTTCCCTTATCCCATTGATGGGCGGACTGAAGCCCTTCATAAATCAGACTCTCTTCTCCTTTTGGCCTGGCTGTTGGACCCTAGATGCTGCTTGGCTGATGGGGCGTAGGTTCAGTGATCGCTCTCTCTGCTCCACATCCGCCGGCTCGGATGATCAGTCCCTCTGGAAATACCCGGGTTTGAGGAGCCCTTTTGGGGCTTTTGTTTTTCTGACTTTGGGGACTAAACCAATCCTCCTACCCCACGCACGGGCCCCTTCTCCTGCCTGCCTCACTCTCCTGCCTGCTCCCTCTCCACTGTCCCCACTAACTGCAGGGAGGGTTTCGGGGTGAGAAGAATCAGCCTGCTCAGCTAAGGGCTGAGGAGAGAATACCCACAGTGGTGGAAGGCTTGGCTCCTCCTTTCCACATAGTCAGACAGAAACCTCAATGCCAGAATGCCCTTAATCCAGCTGGACTGGAACAGAAAGAAGGGAAGGAGCCCCTTCCTCCCTTTCTCTTTTTCATGTTTCTCTTTTTTCCTTTCTTTTACTTCTTCCCCTGACTTGCTCTTTGTTTCTTCCTGTTTATGCCTTAAAAGTCACCAGCCACAGTGGCCCTGCCTCCTGAGCTCTCTAGCACTGTGGATTGTGATCTCCCTGTGGTGGTCTTCCCGAAGCTTCTGTAACCACTGTAGCCTGACCCTTCCTTCCATCTTAAAATAAGACATGGCAGCCAATTTATCAGGACAGAATAGGAAAAAAAAAATTATGAATTATGTTTTCAGCTGGATCTGGCTTTGAGTTTGAAGCACATGCTCAACCACATTCTTGAATTTCTCATTACTTATTTCCCCGTCACTGGCATGACAGCCAGTATCTTCCAGAAGCCTGATCGGGTCACCATTGATCCAAGAGTGGATTCTTTGTTGGTTCCATGCTTCCTAGAGGAAGCTTAGAAAATATGAGTAAATGTGAGGTGTTTCCCCCCCCCCCCAGTTTATTGCTGAGGCTCAGTGCCTGCACCATGAATCTACCGCTCCTGGAGGCCATTTTCCCCCCTTTTGTTGCCCTTGTTGTAGCCTCATTGTGGTTATTATTATTACCATTGTTGATATTGTTCGTTGTTGGATAGGACAGAGAGAAATGGAGAGAGGAGGGGAAGACAGAGAGGGGGAGAGAAAGATAGACACCTGCAGACCTGCTTCACCACCTGTGAAGCGACTCCCCTGCAGGTGGGGAGCCGGGGGCTTGAAACGGGATCCTTACGCTGGCCCTTGCGCTTTGTGCCACGTGCACTTAATCCACTGTGCCACTGCCCGACCCCTGTAAACGTGAGTTTTTATATGCCAGGAATATAGCTCAGTGGTGCAGTGGTGCAGTAGTGCAGTGCATAACAAACATGTACAGAGCTTCCTGGGTCTGATCCCCAACACCAAAAAAAGAGAGAGAGAGAAAGAGAGGGAGAGAGAGGAAAGGGAGGGAGGGAGGGAAGGTGTGTGTGTGTGTGTGTGAGAGAGAAAGAGAGAGAGAGAGAGAGAGAGAGAGAGAGAGATGTTATGTCCTGACTTACTCACTGTCCCATAGTACAAATCCTGTTGGCTGTCATGTGTGCACCAGGTAACGAGCCATCAGCTTGCCTCTCACTGTCAGTTTGTCTCATTTCATCTTACATGTGTCCTGCCTTATTTGAGTACCTTCTATTTGAGTCTTTTGTCTATAAAACTTTTATGTGGTCAAGATTAAGTGCCACGAACTGTTAGGTACTTCATTTTTTTGGTCCTGGTGCCTCACACATACACTATTCCAAGGACCAGTTTTTAAATTCTTTTATTATTTCAGATACAGAGAGAGAGAGAGAAGAGAGAGAGATAATAACTCCATTCCACCATCCATGCAGCTTCCTTTGCTGCTGTTGTGGTATTCCCATATGGTGTTGGGGTTTGAATTTTGGGGTTCATACATAGTAAGGTATGCATCCTACCATGGTTAGCTATCTCCTGACCTCTGTTAGGTGACTTATTTTATTATTATTTTTAAAATATTTATTTATTTATTTATTTTCTTTTGTTGCCCTTGTTGTTTTATTGTTGTAGTTATTATTGTTGTTGTTACTGATGTCGTCATCGTTGTTGGATAGGACAGAAAGAGATGGAGAGAGGAGGGGAAGATAGGGGGAGAGAAAGACAGACACCTGCAGACCTGCTTTACCACCTGTGAAGTGACTCCCCTGCAGATGGGGAGGCAGGGTCTTGAACCTGGATCTTTATGCCGGTCCTTGCGCTTTGCGCCATGTGTGCTTAGCCTGCTGGGCTACCGCCTGACTTCCCGTTAGGTGCTTTAAATCCATCGTCATCACCAGCAGTACTTTTTATTATTATTATTTATTACTATTACTGTTATTGCCACCAAGGTGATCACTGTGCCTATGTGAACAGTCCATTACTTCCGGCAGCCACTCCCCTCCCCAACACCCTCCCCCTTTTACTTGATAGGGTAGAAAGTAACTGAAAAAGGAGGGAGGGAGAGAGTCCTGCTTCACCACCTCTGAAGCTTCCTCCTTGCACGGAGGGCTTTGACGTTAACTCAGTCCTCACATGGTAACATGCACTCAGCGGGGTGTGCCATCACCTGCCCCCTAAATACATTATCTTAAACCCTCACAAGTTTAAGGGCTGGCGAAATAGCTCAGTGGAGAGTGTGCTGCTTCACCCAGGTTCTAGCCTGGTTCCCATCTCATTGAATGATGCTTTAGCGCTGTGTTCTTGTCTCCCCCCACCCCTACCCCTGTAAAAAACAAAAGACCCTACAAGGCTTTATAAATTAGGAATTAGGGAGTCGGGCTGTAGCGCAGCGGGTTAAGCGCAGGTGGCGCAAAGCACAAAGACCGGCATAAGGATCCCGGTTCAAACCCGGCTCCCCACCTGCAGGGGAGTCGCTTCACAGGCGGTGAAGCAGGTCTGCAGGTGTCTATCTTTCTCTCCTCCTCTCTGTCTTCCCCTCCTCTCTCCATTTCTCTCTTTCCTATCCAACAATGACAACAACAATAATAACTACAACAATAAAACAACAAGGGCAACAAAAGGGAATAAATAAATAAAATAAATATAAAAAAATTTATAAAAAAATAATAAATTAGGGATTAAAAGTAGAGAAATGAATCACTCAGGGTTACAGCTAGAAATAGGATGGTCTAGTCTTAATAACTAGCCTTTTGTATTTCATAGCTCAAGGTATTTTTTATACATATAAAGCATTTAATAGACGTTTTTCCAAGTTAAAAAAAAATCCTGGTGGGGGTAGGTAGCATAATGGTTATGCAAAGAAACTCTCATTTTTGAGGCTCCGAAGTCCCAGGTTCAATCTCCCACACTACCATAAGCCAGAGCTGAACAGGCTCTGGTGTTTCTCTCTGTGTCTTTCTCTTTCTTCATCTCACTCAAAATAAATAAATAAGTAAATAAATAAAATAATAATAAAGCATCCTTTCCTAAACTTCTTTTTCAACACCTCTCTAGTCTTCCAGCAACTCCGTGTCGTCTCTGCCATTGCCCCTGCTTTCATGTTTGCTTTCACATGACTGTTAGTAATCATGTGATAAACACATTGGTGTATAAACCCTCTCCTAAATTGTGAATTGCTTTCTGAGGATGGCTTTCTAGAAAAGGCTGGTTCTTAGCACCCTCCCGGGCCTTGCCCCCCACCCCCCACTGCCTGTGTGCTCCCACTAACTGCTGCACCACCTCTCCTTACATTGACCCAAGGTCTCCTTCCCATTGGAGCTGTCACTAAAACTGACCTGGGCACCTCATCGTCAACTTCCCATTCCTGGTGGGAGGCTTTTGGGAGGAGGTGGCCCACTCTCCAGATTAAGTACCAGAGGCCCAGCGTGGCCTCCAGCAAGCATTTCTCCACGGACAGACCTGCTTGCCTGCCCACCTGCAGTAGGCCGGCCGCGCTCACTCTGTGTCCTCTCCTTGCAGCGCCCAGTATGCAGAGCAGCGTCCGACAGCGCCTGACGGAGCCACAGCTTGGCCTAGGATCTCAGAGGTTGGTAGAGGGCAAGGCTGGCCGCTTTTTGACAAGCCGGGTCTCCCTGCGGCGAATGCACAGCCTTTCATCTGGATAGTCTTTCAGTTCTGAAGGCTACGGGACCAGCTCTCCATCTGCCTCTGCTTCTTCTTCCTGCACTTCTACCACCACCACCACCACCACCACCACCACCACCACCGTCCATGTCCACCCTGTTTATTATCACCACAGCACATCCCATTTCCTCCAGATGGATCCCCACTCTGACCCACCCCCTCCAGACAGCATTGCTGTGATGCCCGGGTTTTCAGAGAGCTTGGGGTATTAGCTGTCTCTCTTCTTTTTCCTCCTTATTTCCTACTGCCTTGGCCCTGGCCTCTGCCTGCCGGCTACCGCTTAGTCAGATATGAAGGTGTGTACAGTGGGGCCTCTTCTCCCCGTACTGACCATTCCCAGCCTCCCCACAGCTTTCTCCCCTTCTCTGTGTGGGGTTTTCTAACTTTAACAATGAGTAACAACCCTCCTCCTGATGGCCCTATAGCACCTTTGCTTCAAATAAGTATTTCACACCAGTGATGTCAGTGGAGTCCTCCCTGGCTCTATTCCTTCCATGAACATTTTCTGATACCTTCTCTGCATGAGGCTCTCCTGTGTGTAAGGGCTTCAGAGATGAAGAAATAAGAGTTCCAACTCTAAAGTGTTGTAGTCTAGTTTGGAAGAAGTACATACATAAGTGAGTCAACTGGATAAGTGCTCTGGGGTTGTTGAGGCAGGAGTGTCTAACTGTGTATCTGGGTGGAATGCCTCACAAAAGAGATGATGTCCTTTGTGTACAGGGAAAGGAGGCAGAGGGAGTATGTTTAGAAGCTGGATGCTTAAAGAGAATGTCATTTGCGTATGTTCAGAGAACTGGTTATTTGGGGGGGGGGCAGGTGAGGCTGGGATGACGAATGGCTCTGAAAGGCAAGGGGCTTTGACCATTACCATTTTGGAGATGAAATGCAAAAGGGTTTCGAGCATCCAGGGAGGTGACTCAGTGAGGAGAGCAGAGGACTTACATGCGTGAGGCCCTGGGTTTGATCTCTGCCACCAAATATGCTGGAGGAGTGTTCTGGTCTTTCTCCTCTCTCTCACACATGAGTTAAATTAATAAAACAATAAAGATTGACTTATTTTCTTTCTAGGAAAGAGAGGGAGGGAGAGGAAGAGAGAGAGAGAGATACTAGAGTACAGTTTAGCTGTGGTATAAGGTGGTAGTTGGGATTGAAATTGTGGCTTCTAGGGCCATAGGCATGCACGTTCTATGGCCAAATAGACTGAGCTATCTCCCTGGCCTGAATTCTTTCAAGTAAAAAGAAAGGATTTCTAAAGAAAGTGAATTGGTTGGCTTGCCTTTTAGAAATAATAAACATAAGTGCCGTGTCTAAAGGTAGGAAGGTATCATTGCAGTAGACTCCTTGTCAGAGGAATTCCCAGCCTTGGAATGCTGGAAGGGCGAGGATAAAGCTGGTAACTGGCTGTGAGAGGAGAAGACAGGGAGGAAATCTGACGACACCCAGATTCTAGTTTGGATGACTGAATAGAGTTCCTTTCGTGGAATTAAGGGGCAGATGTAAAGAAACCGGTATGGATATTTTGGACAAGAAAAGTTGTAAACGGGGTGCACACTAAATAAATGGGCCCTTCCAGAATAGGAGCTAAGGTTCTGAAAGGCTAAGTAATCTCCCCAGGTTCCACAGACGCCCTGTTATTTTTGTTCTTCCATAAGTTCTCAATGAGCGAGCTCTGTAAGAATTGGTTAAAGGCTTTTTTCCGACAACCTACCCTGCCAGTGGCAGGGACTTTCTTTGCCAGTATTTAAAATATTGTATACTGGGAGTGTTGGAAGTGGTAGTCTTGACCTTGGCCTGGAACAATTTTAGGTAAGAATGATGCCTCATCTCTGAAATAATGTCTCAACTCAGTCCTGGCCTCTGAGCTGCAGCCTGTGTACACACCCACTTGCTTCCTTTTGGCACTGCTCCCTGTAGATTATTTCCTCTAGTTCGGCCTCTTAGTTATCCTGGGGGTATGGTGTTCCTTTCTCTTTCTCAAAGGAACTGCCTTGACCAGAACTGCTCATTTCCATTCTCATCTTCATTTTCATCCAAAAGCCTAAGTGGGGAGACTGCCCCTCCCAATACAGATGAAAAGGTCTGAATTGGACTGGGGGTGCTAGTGGATGCTGTGGACCTCACACTCCAGGGCCCACGCTGAGGGTAGTGGGAGGGGAGGTGGGGAAGCGCCTGCATCCACCTGGCCTGTTCACAACTGCATTTTCTTTTGCACCATGCACCAGAGGATCATCTCTAAAGGCAAACAGGCTCTCTAGTAAGGTTAGTAGCTTGGGGAGGGAGCCCCAGGCAGCACAGCCTCTGGGGAGGGACACATCTGGCCTGAACTGTCTCAGAGATTCAGGGAGGGAAGGTGAGCTTGCCTCGGTGGACCTTTTCCCTCCTACTGATACATTTACTTAGGCTTTCTCTCAATTTTTTTTTTCTCTTGCTTTAGAATTTTCAGCTTTTAGTTGATAAATGTGACAGAGGGGTGAGAATGACTAAAATGTGCTATGGGTGTGGAGTAGTGGGTCTGGGAGGGCCCCAGCCTCTTGACCTCTCTTCCTTGGCATTAGAAAGTTAAGACTTCCAGGGTTCTTACCTCCCCAGCCTAGTTGTTCCCTTTACCCAGAGTGGTTGCTCTCTGGAACTTCCTGGTACTTTGTTCAGTGGTTCATTCATGTGTAAGAAGGCATGGGAGAAGGTTTAGCATGTTTAGATAGAAGAGTTCAGGGCCAGATAGATGAGATGAAGGATTCGTAAACATTACAGTACGTGGCTGGAAAATATTTGCAGACTGGATATGAGCTCTGGCGTGGCATTGTATTGTCCATCGTCTCTAGGGAGGTTCTGATTTTACTGAGAATTCAAACTGTGTAAGCCATGAGTCAGCTCCCCAGCTTTTGCTTGCTTTAGGGGCCTGGTTGGTGTCCACCCTAATTTTTTTTAAACTGATTATTGATCACCTCTGGCTTATGGTGGTTCTAGGGACCTCAAAGCTTCAGACATAGAAGTCTGTTTGTGTAACTGCTGTGCTGTTTCTCCCATGAGCTCCCACCCTTAACTTTTGACCCAATAGCCTCCTCCTTTCCATGTCCTGTGATTTTCTCTTTCCTTTTGGCTTTCTTGCTTCAGTGTGTAAGTATTTGCCCTAAACCTTCTCCTGAGAGCCCTTATGGACCCGCAGGCCTTTGGGAAAGGAGGAGGAAGGTTAAAGACTTGGCAGGAGACCTGTAAATCAACCCTGTCTACAGAGGCAGGAGGGGTGGTCTTCAGAATTGGCTCCTGACCTTTGTAGGAATAGCCAGCCCCCTTAAAGGGTCTTGACTTCTTAACTGGCCTGTGTGTGCATGTCCAGTTGCAGTGCCATGCCCTCATAACACAGCCTTGCAAAGAAGTCTCTGGTGACTGACCCCTGGATGGTTCTTCCAGCCTGCAGGCCTTTTCATCTTCGTCCCTACACTACTTTCTGCCTTTTCGAGTTGGCCAGAATTGAAACCCACCAAAGTCAGATGCTTGCCCAAGGTCATATGGAGCTCGCTTAACTACTCTGCTCCTTAAAGGCTGAGATCTTAACTTTTTACAGCTCCCCAGTTTCCCCGTCAGCAGGGAGTCCAAAAAGGACCCAGCCTTCCTGCTGTCAGCAGCCACGGTGTGAACTCTGGAATATTTGTGTGTGATCCCCATTGAATCCCATGGAAGGGTTCCATTTCCTGGCCCTTGAGCATGGGTGAGGGATTGTTTGCAAGGCCATTCTAACTCTTCCTCCCCAGCTTGGGTCAGGTCCACCTTTTGCATGTGCCTCTCTGTACCCTAAGACCTGACCCAGACTGGATATGTCTCAGGTATGACAGAAGTGAGTGGGGGAGGAAGACATGGAAAATGATAGCTCAGCAGAATATGGAGGTCTGCTGTTAGTTTGGGGTTGAGTCCTTCCTCAGCTGGGGGGTGGTGGTGGTGCTTAAGTCTCTGCTTGAAGCAGTTTAGGGTCTGGCATTCATCTCAGGAGGGCCTAGACACTAAAAAACCTTTATCAAATATAGGATGGAATAATGACATTCATTTTTGCTTCTTCTCTTCTCATTATTGTCCTTCTGTTTGCTTTTTTCTTTTTAAATTTACTCCCTTCCTCCTCTTTCATCTCTACTCTCTCCCTATAACCTATCATCGCCTCTTCTCTTTTCTTCTCAACTTGTTTCTGATTTCCTTTCAACTTCCTATGCACTTACTTCGTCTTTCCTGTCCCTCTCAATTCCTTTCTGCCCCATCTTCTCACGCTGTGTCACTCTTTTCTGACCATCTCTCTGCGCTCCTATCCTGTACATGTCCCTTTCTTCCTCTCTGTCCTGTCTTTCAGGGATTTGACCCATTCCGATTCGGAGTCCTCCCTCCATATGAGTGATCGCCAGCGTATGGCCCCCAAGCCTCCTCAGATGGTCCGTGCTGCAGATGAGATGCTCAGTGCCATGACTTCCAATGGCAGCCACCGGCTGGCTGAGGGGGTCCACCCGGGACTGCTGGTGGAGAAGCTGCCTGACAGCCCTGCCATGGCCAAGAAGACACTGCTGGCGCTGAACCATGAGCTGGACAAGACCCATAGCCAGATGGAGTTGAGCCCCTCAGCCCCACCTGGTGCTTCTCCACCTTTAGATTCTTCCTATTCTCACAGCCTCAGCTCCCCAGACCCAGATACACCGTCTCCAGTGGGGGACAGCCGAGCCCTGCAGGCTGGCCGAAACACACGCATCCCCCACCTAGCTGGCAAGAAGGCAGTGGCTGAGGAGGATAATGGCTCCATTGGCGAGGAGACAGACTCCAGCCCGGGCCGAAAGAAGTTTCCCCTCAAAATTTTTAAGAAGCCTCTTAAGAAGTAGGCAGGTGGCAGCAGTGGGACAGCTTGTTTCCTGAACCTCCTGCCTGACCTTCCTTCCCTTCCAAGATACCTGACCCCTAGAGTGGAACATGGGAGGCACTGGCCTAGGGGCCTGGGCACTGTACATAGCTGCCCCCACATCCTTGGGTCTTTCAATATTATTTATTAACTGACCACCATGGCCAACACGCCCTGCCTCCCTCCCACCCACGGGCTGTTGTCGTCACTCCCTTTCCAGTTCAGTGCATGTCTTAGTTGGTGCGCCCTCAGCTCCCAGCTCCACCTCTGAGGTCCAGCTTCTTTCTGTCCACTGTCCCAGTTTTGAGGTTTGGTTTATTATTTCTCTTTGTCTCCTGCTTCCAGGCTCCTCCCTCCCACCACTCCCCAACTTCCCTAGCAGCTAGGGAGTAAGACAGGAGGAGTAACTTCTGACACCTGCACTTCAGATCTGTCCCACCCTATCCATGATGGTTCTGTTTGTCCGAGCCTGGGGCCTAGGATCTAGGATAGTTATTTGGAAGTGTGGTGGGCCAGAGGGAACCTTTACCTGGAGCTTACTGGGGCTTAAAAAGATGTCAGTGGGGGAGTGAAGTCAATCCCCGGGGAACAAGTCACTTGACTTTTGAAGAGAGGGCAGGCTAGAGGCTAGTTGGGAGAGTCTTCTTGTAGTTGAGTGAGTATATGCCACAGCTGTGGACTACAGGGCAGTCAGTCACCTTTTCTCTCTTCTGTCACCCACACCCACCTCTCTTATCTCTGTTTCCCAATACCACACGAGGGTTTGTCTATAAGAGGTGCTGCCCCAGTATTCCCCAAGGATCAATATTCCTAGGGCTCAGGACAACCAGCTTCCTCAGCAGTGGGAGTCACAGACATGATGCAGGGCTCTACAGGGGCCCTGGAGCTGCCGGGCAAGAATGTTGATGCATTTGAACCAAAAGACAGTTTAAAACTGAAACAAGAAGTTCCTGAATTTCCCAAGTGCCTGCACCACATACTCTTCTTGTCAGAACTCCATTTTCACATTACTGCATAGCCTGGGCCAGAGGCTCAGAAAGGACAAACAGCCAATTTAGGGAAGAGGGTGGCTAAGGGAGATGGTGTAGGTGAAGGCGGCTATGTGACCACTTCCCCCTACCCTTCCTACTCTCTGAACAGCTCCTTCCTGTACCTGATTCTGCTATGGCTGTAAGGTATTTTCCCTCTGACCCACTCCCCGCCATGCTTTTACCGTGGGTCCTATTTTGGATTGGGTAGAAGCACTTGGGCTGGCCCGAGGAGGTGCTAGGCCACAGACTGCCTTGTACTCCCCGGGCACCCTCACATGGGTTTTCTGTGTTATTTCATAAGACTCTCTGAAGTCCAATAAAGCATGTAGATTTTAACATCTGCTGGCCTTGACTCATTCTGTTCTCTGTTGTCTGTAGCACAGCAAACAGGATGAAAAAGAGACTATTCTGGGCTGGCAAAATAGCTCACTTGGATAGTGTGCTGAGTGCCCTGTGTGTGACCCAGGATCAAGCCTGCTGCATCAGAAGAAGATTTGGTGGTGTGGTTACTTTCCCTATCATGATTTCTTCCCCCACCCCTTCAAAACTAATGTCAGTCCAGAGAAGTAAAGGCCCAGAAGATTGAAAAACAAAAAAATGTGTGTTTGAGAGAAAGACAGAGATTATGTCTTCCTTGCCAAGGGAAAATTAAACTATTCACCCACCCAAAAGCTGTCTTGGTAGAGTCCCCAAATAAAAGATAGGATGCCATAATGTTTGAATTCCTGGCAAGTCATGGACCATTTATTTAATAGAATTATGTGTCACTTGTGAAGCATTTTTATATGCTTAATCCAGCAACCTTATCTCTGGGACATCTGGACCCTATCTGTAGGTCACAGATGACTTCGAATTACTTCACAAGGAGTTGGGGACACATTTAGAGGGCAGTGAGGAAACTGCAAAGTTTTTATTTTTGCCTCCAGAGTTATCACTGGGGCTCAGTGCTAACACTACAAATCCAAAGCTCCCAGGGGCTATTTTTTTCCATTTTATTAGAACAGAGGGAAATTGAGAGGGGGATAGGGATATAGAGAGGGAGAGAGAAAGATAGACAACCTCAGATCTACTTCACTGTTTGTGAAGTGTCCCCTACCGGTGGGGGTTGGGGAGTCGGAGACTCAAACTTGGGTCCTTGCACGCTGCACTATGTGTGCTTAACAGGGTGCACCACTGCCTGGCCCCCTTTTGCTTGTTATTTTAGTTTATTTCCTTAAAGTTTTATTACTTAATGGATAGAAACAAATCTCAAGGGAGTCGGATGGTAGCACAGCGGGTTAAGCACAGGTGGTGCGAAGCACAAGGACCGGCGGCATAAGGATGGGGATTCGAGCCCCCGGCTCCCCATCTACAGGGGAGTCGCTTTACAGGTGGTGAAGCAGGTCTGCAGGTGTCTGTCTTTCTCTCCCCCTCTCTGTCTCCCCTACTCTCTCCATTTCTCTGTCCTATCCAACAACAATGACATCAATAACAATAAAAATAATAACTACAACAATAACAAGGGCAGCAAAAGGGACTAAATATTTTTTTAAAAATTACACAAAAAAAATCTCAAGAAGGACGAGGGAGATAGGAAGAGAGACACCTACAGCACCATTTCATTGTGAAACTTTGCCTTTGCAGGTGGAAGCCAGGGCCTTGAACCTGGGTCCTTGTGCATATGTAATATATACGCTCAACCAGGTGTGACTGCGCAGCCCCCCAGTGCAAGGTTTTAGGGAGGGAGACTACATGGACTCTCATAAGGATTAGTTTGTGTAGTCCAAACCAGAACCTTCCATATTAACCGTAGAGACCTTTTTTTTTTCTTTTACCTCCAGGGTTATTGCTGGGGTTCAGTGCCTGCACTATGAATCCACTGCTCAGGGAGGCCATTTTTCCCCTTTTGTTGCCCTTGTTGTTTATCGTTGTTTTTGTTATTACTGTCATTGTTGGATAGGAGAGAGCAATCTAGAGAGGAGGGGAAGACAGGGGAAGAGAAAGACACTTGCTGACCTGCTTCACCACTTGTGAAGCGACCTCCCTGCTGGGAGCTGGGGGCTCAAACCGGAATCCTTCAGCAGGTCCCTGCACTTAGCACCATATGCGCTTAACCCGCTGGGCTACTGTCCGGCCCCCGGAGCTTGTTTTTTTTAATTAATTTATTATTAGATAAAGAAATTGAGAAGGGAGGGGAAAATAGAAAAGGAGATACCTGCAGCCTTACTTCACTTGTGAAGCTTTCCCTCTGCAGATGTGGACCAGGGGCTTGAACTCAGGCCCTTGCACACTACAGTACTGTTTGCTTAACTAGGTGCCACCACCACGTGATTCCTTGAACTACCTTCCTCCCCCCCCCCTTTTTTTTTTTTTGCCTCAGTGACTATCCTAGGGATCCACTGCTCCTGGTGGCCATTTTCCCCATTTTTTATTGGATAGAACAGAGGGAAATTGAGAGGAGAGAGAAAGATAGGTACCTGAAGACCTGCTTCATGGCTTATGAAGCGACCCTCCTGCAGTTGGGGAGTTGGGGGTCTTGAACCAGGATCCTAGCACAGGTCCTTGTGCTTTGTGTAATGTGCGGTTAACCCGGTGCCCCATTCTCTCCATTGGAAGCTATTCTTAATTCTCCTAAGGTTGCAGATATGGGTTAACTAACCTTTCTATAATTATAGGCCCATATTTCTACATCTTCCTTCCTTCCCAAGACACAGGTTGACAGGGTTGTATTCCCGCCATCTCTGCTCCCACCCCAATGACTCCAGACTCAAGCAAATGACTCAAGACTCATGCTCTTGCCCTGTTCAAAATTCTCCCACAGTTCCCATGTCTGCCAGGATCAAATGCAAAGACCTTTGGCCTGGTTGAAAGGTTCTCTTAAAATGCAACCAAAAGCCAGGCTCTCTTGGGGTCCCCAGCTGCTTCCAGACCTGGACTCCAGGCCAGAGTTCACTGCAGAAAGTATGATTGGGTCACCAAAAGGAAAGGAAAAAAAAAAAAAAGATCTTGGGGATAGTTGTGTTTCTGCTGTCATTAAAAAATACTGCGGGTGGGGCTTAGGAATAAATTAAGACATTTAAAATTACAGATCTGCGGGGAGTAGGGTGGTAGCACAGCGGGTTAAGCGCACGTGGTGCAAAGCGCAAGGCCCTGAGTAAGGATCCCCAGGGTCGAGCCCGGGCTCCCCACCTGCAGGGGAGTCACTTCACAAGCGGTGAAGCAGGTCTGCAGGTGTCTGTCTTTTTCTCCCTCTCTCTGTCTTCCCCTCCTCTCTCCATTTCTCTCTGTCCTATCCAACAGGTCAACAAAAGGGAATAAATATTTAAAAATATATTTAAAAGATTTTTAAAAAAAACTACAGATCCGATAGGGTGCGCGGGCTGCAGGGGAGGGGCCTGCACTGGCGGGCTCCGCGAGCTGTGGCCCTCCTTACCTTTTGCCCACATCCAAAATGGCGGAAGAAGAGCGCTCCCACTAGGTTCTTAAGGCTGCCCATAGTCGACATGGCGGCTTCTGCGCGACGTCGACTTTCCACTAAGATTGCGGGCCGCGTCGAGTAACGTCATTGGAGCTTCTCTGCGCGCCTTTGCGTCGCTCCTGGCGGGAGCGGGAAGCAGATTCGGATTTCCGCGCCTCAGACCGGTTGAGCTGACTTCTTGGCGCTGGTCGCTCCTGCGGTTTCTGCCGCTGAGCGGCCTCTCAAGCTCCATCTCGCGCACCCTGCCGCCTCCTAGGCCCCGCCGGCGCCCCAGCTGCGTCTAGAGTCCCTCGGCGCCTCAGCCTCCAGCGGCGATGCATGTGATCAAGCGAGGTGAGCGGCCGCCGCCTGGGCAGTTGGGCGCGTCCTTCCCCGCCGGCGGCCCCGGCTCCCCGCCCGGGCTCACTCCGACCTTGAGTGGCGCCCCGGGCGCGCCCAGCCGCCACATTGCAGCAGAAAAGCCGCGTCGCTGCGGGGCCGGCGCGCGCCCCGACCGCTCGCTCTGAGCCCCCGAGGGAGGGATTTGTAGCTCCACTTCGCGCACGAGGAAGCAGAGCCCAGGCGGTGACCGACGCCGCGGCACCTCCTTAGTTGTCCGGCAGCCCCGGGTTCGAGCCCAGAGTTAACAAAGGGCTTCGGGATGCCCGAGAAGACGGTGGCTGCCAGACGCGAGCAGATGGAACGCGGGAGCCGGGTTCAAGTCCGCAGAGAGCTTCTTAAAAGCTCCCTTTTTTCCGGCTGGGGAGATAGTTCTAAAGACTCTCATGCCTGAGGCTCCAGGATCCCAGGTTCGATCCCCGGCATCACCATAAGCCAGAGCTGAGCAGGGCTCTGGTGTTTCTGTCTTTTTTCTTTGTATCTCTCTCTCATGACAGTAAAATAAATAAAATCATTTTTAAAAATTAACTTTTTCCAATTTTTTTTTTTTTAATTTAAAACAGCACTGCTCAGCTCTGGGACCCTCAGGCATGAGAATCTTGAATAACCACTATGCTATCTCCCCATTTCATATATATGTGTGTGTGTGTGTGTGTGTGTGTGTGTCTGTCTGTATATATATTTATTATTATTTATTTTTTAACAGAACACTGCTACGCTCTGGCTTATGTATGGTGGTGCCAGGAATTGAATCTGGGACTTGAGAACCTCGGACATGGGTCTTTTATTTTTTATGATACCTAATATCTTATTTATTTATGGTGACATCAGGGTTATCCCTGGGGCTCTGTGCCTGCACTGAATCCACTGCTCCTAGAGGCCATGTCCCCCATTTTTGTTGCCCTTCTTGTGTCGTTGTTGGATAAGACAGAGAGAAATGGAGAGAAAGACACCTGCAGACCTGCTTCACCGCCTATGAAGCGACTCCCCTGCAGGTGGGGAGCCGGGGGCTCGAACCCGGATTGAACTCGGATTCTTATGCCGGTCCTTGCACTTGGCGCCATGTGCGCTTAACCTGCTGTGCTACCGCCTGGCCCCTCTTTGTATAGTTTGATTGAGGGAGTTAATGCTTTACAATGCAGTCATTGCCACATGAGTGTAATTTCATTATGCACCAGGTCCCCAAAGTTCTCTTTGGGGCTCCCCCCCCTTTTTTTTTTTAAGTTTTACCCAAGTACTGCTTGTCTCTGATTTATGGTGGTGACAGGGATTGAACTTGGAACCTCAGGCATGAAAGTCTTTTGCATATCCACTACAAAAAAAAAAATTAGTTCTCTAAGGTCTCAGATTCAAACTCCAACACCACCGTAATCCAGAGCTGAGCAGTGATCTGGGGGGAAAATAGTAGAAGACTATTCCAGATACTGAGTGGAACATAGTTCTGAAAACTGCTATTTCGCCTGAAATTGAACTTCCAGCTGAACACCCAGGATTTCCTCTGACTCACCTGGATGCAGATACACTCAAAATGATTAATTACAACAGGGTGGTCCAGATCCAGTAACTGGAATGAGGAAGCACAAAGGTGGTTTTAGTTGTAAGGGTTACTTTTTGGAAAATGGTGGGGTTGGTGACCTGGTGTGCTAGGAAAGAAGGGACTCCAAATCTGCCTGGACACCTCTCACTTTCCTGATCACTCTTGTGAATCAGTGATGAAAAACAGATCTTGGACGGTGGCACATCCGGTAAAGCACATGAATAAATCTTTCTTTTTTTTTTATTTTTTGCTTCCAAGGTTATTGCTGGGGTTTGGTGCCTGCACTACTAATCCACTGCTTTTGGTGGCCTTTTAAAATTTTTATTCCATTTGATTTTTATCTGATAGGACAGAGTAATTGAGAAAGGAGGGAAAGACACCCGCAGACCTGCTTCTCAGCTGTGGAACATTCCTGCTGCAGGTGGGGAGCCAGGGGCTTGAACCTGGGTGTTTGCGTGGGTCCTTAAGTTTAGCACTATGTACACTTAACCTGGTGTGACGCTGCCTGGTCCCCCAAATCTTTAAATAAAAGAGATAACGCGCTTGGGGGATTGCATGGTAGTGCGCTAAGTAGAATGCTTGTCTGAGGACCCAGGTTCTAGCTCCTAGACCCCACCTGCAGGAGGGAAGTTCACAAGTTGTGGAGCAATGCTGCAAATATCTCTTCCTTTCTCTTTCTGTGTTTCTCTTTATATCTGAAAAGAAAGCCAAAAAAAAAAAAAAAATCAGTCCCCTGGAAGTGGTGGATTCGTTGTGGAGTAATTGTGCAGGCCCCAGCCCAGTGCTAACCCGAGACAGCTTCCTGGAGTTTGGCCTTTGTCGATGAGATACCATTTACAGCAGACTTCATCCCTGAGGAGTTTGGAACAGAGACCATCATTTTCTTTTGATGGGACAGAAGCTGAGTCAGATTAGGACAGCCCAGGCATCTTCTGGGTGTATTTAAGCAGTTATTTTACCCATTAGATTTGCTGACTTTTTTCCTTTATGCCAACTTTGCTCTGTGAAATTATGAGGAGGCTGTCCCTGCTTTGGGGACATTATTAATGAGGAGGCTGTCCCTGCTTTGTTTATTTATTAATGAGAAAGGAGAGAGAAAGAACCAGACATCACTCTGATACATGTGCTGCCGGGGATTGAACTCAGGACCTCATGCCTGAGAGTCTAATGCTTTACCACTGTGCCACCTCCCGGACCACAAAACACTTCTTGACAAAAAGTCAAGAGATACAGAAACAAGCACATTTGGAGTTGAATTTACTTGCCTCTACTAAAGGAATAAAGTCACTTCAAAATAGTAGGCATGGGAGTTGGGCAGTAGTGCAGCGGGCTAAGTGCAGGTGGCGCAAAGCACAAGGACCTGCTTAAGAGATCCCATTTCGAGCCCCCAGCTCCCCACCTGCAGGGGAGTCGCTTCACAGGCGGTGAAGCAGGTCTGCAGGTGTCTTTCTCTCCCCTTCTCTGTCTTCCCCTCCTCTCTCCACTTCTCTCTGTCCTATTTAACAATGACGACAACAATAATAACTACAACGACAGTAAAAAGGGCAACAAAAGGGAAAATAAATAAAATTTTAAAAAAGGTTTAAAAAATTGTAAATACTGGTTCACTGACTGGATTTTTTTTTTTTTCTTTTCATTAAGCTGTGACTGTTTTCAAAGATGAGGACTTTTATGTCCACACTTAACACAAGACATGCCATATATATTATAGATGGTCATAGAATGAATGAGAATAATTATTTCATTATAATAGAAGTTTAGTTGTGTTCAGATAATATCTGTAGCCAAAAGATGTTTTAGCTTGAACATTTCATTCTGTGAAGTTTTCTAGGTCCCATTTTAGCTGTGAAGACCAAAATACATAGTAAATTTTGTCTATTTTCGTCTCCAGATTTATCACTGGGGCTCATTGCCTGTGCATGTTGAATCTACTACTCCCAGTGGGCATGTTTTGTTTGTTTGTTTGTTTGTTTGTTTTTTCCTTCTTTTTTTAAAGAAGAAACTTGAACCTGGGTCCTCATGCATGGTGGCATGTGTACTCTACTGGGTGCTCTACTGCCCAGTCACCCATAGTTTCCTAAGACATTTTTGTGGTTCAGGAGATGATGCAGTGGATAAAGCATTGAGGTCCCGAGTTCAATCCCTGGCAGCACATGTACCAGAATGATAATGTCTGGTTCTTTCTGTCCTAGTTTTCTCATAAATAAAGAAATAATTTTTTTTTTTTTAAAAAGGAATGTTTTCTTTTGTTTCTGAAATTAAATTCTGTTATATTTTTCTAATACTTTACCAGAATACTGCTCAGCTCTGGCTTATGGCCATGCTGGCAGCCCAGAGCCTCGGGCATGAGAGCTGTTTGCATAAGCAGTATGCTACTTCCCCTGCTCAGTGCAATTTTTTTTTCTTTTTTCTTTTTTTTTTTTTTTTTAAGATTTAGTTAGGAAATAGAGAACCAGACTATGACTCTGGTGTATGTGATGATGCTGATAATTGAACTTTTATAATAATCTGCAACAGATAGGAACTGAAAGCTTGTGGGCAGAGATTGCTGAAGTGGCTAGCATGTTTGTGTTGAATTTTTGACCTCTAGGGTCTACTTTGAAGTACTATAGTTGAAAAAGTTCTACCTCAGAAAGGTGGGCCTTGCTTTCTTTATCCCTTCAGAAAACAAAATTTGATATATAGAATTTACTGTTAGAATATGCTGGTGTGCATTCAACAAGATTTATTAATGTATGGCTTTCTTTAATTATTATTATGGTTTTATTTATTTATTTTTTACCAGAGCACTGCTCAGCTCTGGCTTATGGTGGTAGTACAGAGGGTTGAACCTGGGACCTTGCATTTTTACGTCTGTCTCTAAGCTAGAAATGAGCATCCATTTTTTTAAACTTTTTTATTATTATTTATTTTTCCCTTTTGTTGCCCTTGTTTTTTTGTTTTGTTGTTGTAGTTGTTGTTGATGTCATTGTTGGATAGGACAGAGAGAAATGGAGAGAGATGGGAAAGACAGAGAGGGGGAGAGAAAGACAGACACCTGCAGACCTGCTTCACAGCCTGTGAAGCGACTCCCCTGCAGGTGGGGAGCCGGGGGCTCTAACTGGGATCCTTACGCCGGTCCCTGTGCTTTGCGCCATGTGCGCTTAGCCCACTGCGTTACCACCCAACTCCTTATCTAAGTTCTACATCCTAAATCATGGGAGAGAGAGACAGTGTGTGTGTGTCCCTAGAAAAAAACAGGGTTGATAAGAGGTTGATTCTGAAGAATGTCTTCAATTCCCAGTAGAAAGGAATACTTCACATGGTATGAAATTAACTCAGAATTATTACTTACTCTAGGAGGGTATGTAAACCAAATTTACCACAGACGTTAGGATGGAAATAAGTCATTTCCTTGAGGGGGAAAGAAAAGTCACTAGTGAGATGATAGCTCACCTGGTGGGTGTCTGTTAGGGGTCTGAGTCTTTTATCTGAAAAATCATCTTGGCCAGTTTTTTTTTAAATCAGGGTAGTTTTATTAGTTTATTTTTATTTGTTGTTGATAGAATGTTACAAGAATTTAAGATTACAGTGTGTGGTTCCACACCACACCCACCACAATAGATAGTTGGGGCAGTGCAAGAATGAGAGATGGGGAGATAGAAAGGTAATAATCAGAGAGAGAAGAGGACCAGAGACAGGAGACAAAGCCGTGAGGTGAAGGGACACTGACCGTTTATGGGTGTATGTGGGGGAGGAAGGGAAGGCGGACAGGGGTGCAGATATCTGTCCGTTGGTAACAAAACCTTGCCTCTTTCAGCACATCCTTGGGTGGTTGTCACCTTCCTCGTGTCTCATGCCTGTAGGACACGTGGTAAGGGGTGGGGTGTCATAGGACAATCTTGAAATGTTTGCTCAACGTCTAGTGGTCTGTCTTTTCTTTTGAGAGAAGGTTTTATTTCCTTGAGGAAAGAAGTCTATGAACTAGTTAACAGAATCCGTCTTGGATCATCAACCTTAGGAAGTGTTGCTGGTGCATGACATCTGTCCTGCTCTGGTGTCTGTTCTTTTTCCGTTTCTTTGCGGGGGACGAGAGTGGGAGAGAGGAGAAATGCCTGCAGCCATGCTCCACCGCTGGTGAAGCTTCCCCCTGCAGGTCGGGGTTGGGGACTTGAACCTGGCTCTGCTTGGTGATGTTCACTCTTCCAGGTGGGCCACTACCCGGCCCCCCATGTTGGCCAGTTTTAAAAGGTCATGTGTTGATCCCATTCCATTCCATTTGATTACAAATGTGCTGACATGAATTCTATGGTCTGATATTTCAGATGGCCGCCAAGAGCGGGTTATGTTTGACAAAATTACTTCTCGAATCCAGAAGCTTTGTTATGGACTCAATATGGACTTTGTTGATCCTGTAAGTAAATATGTTTGTATCTTGGATTCCTTCTTTTTTCTTTCTTGTCTTTTCTTTTTTTTTTTTTAATTCAGTCTTTGTAGAGACTCAAAAATTGCCAATGCCAACTATATTTCAAGTGGTCATGGCAGGGTATTGGGAAAAGTTTTCTTTTATTATTTCTTTATTGGGGGTTTAATGTTTTATAGTCACCAATAAATACAATAGTTTGTATAAGCATGACATTTCTCAGTTTTTCACATAACAATACAACCCTCACTAGGTCCTCTGCCTTCATGTTCTAAGATCTGAACTCTTCCTCCCCCACCCACCCTGGGAAAAGTTTTTTTTTATTATTTCTCTTTTAATTTAGCTTTTCACTCACTTGACTTGTATTTTGGTTGGTATTTTGATTATGCCCTTGGATATAAAAGGTGAGTTCATTGCTTTAAGCTTTTTCTTAAGTTTTCAAGATCTTACTTTTAGAGGATTATACAAGTGAGCAAAAAACAAAACCCGACACTAACATTTCATCTTAGAGACTTCCAAAAGTAAATTGCTTTATCAGGGTTGATGAGATAACACTGAACTGGCAGCTTGTCTTGCCACGCATGCTGCCCGCGGGTTAGCCCTCTTGTCACATGTAAGGTTCTGTGGCACTGAGGAGCTCTGGTCTCGTGGTCGCTCCCTCTCTGTCTTTAACTGAAGAGGCATCCAAGAGTGAGGTCTTGGGGTGAGGTCCTGGCTCTGGGGGGAGGGAAAAAAAAAAAAAGAAGGTAACTTGTTTTATTTATAGTTGGAAAAGCCTGTCGTAAATCATGTTTTGGAGAAATTGAAGGAACACTCCTAAATACATCCTCCGAGGTATCACTCTGATCTCTAAAGCAGGAAAGGTCATTAAAAAAAAAAAAAAAAAAAAAGAAAGAAAAGGAAGTTATCTTTTTTCATGTTGACGTCAATTTAATTTATTCTTCGCTGTCTTACGGGAGTTCCTGAGAGAGCTCAGGTTAGTCTTGCTTTTGTTTTTCTAGGCTCAGATCACCATGAAAGTTATCCAGGGCTTATATAGTGGGGTTACCACTGTGGAACTGGATACATTGGCTGCTGAAACAGCTGCCACCCTGACTACTAAGCACCCTGACTATGCCATCCTGGCAGCAAGGATTGCTGTCTCCAACTTGCACAAAGAAACAAAGAAAGTGTTCAGTGGTGAGTCTCTGGAATGGAGGATGACGGTGTCTTAAAAAAGAGCAAAATTGGGGACTTATTAAATATGCATTTGTAGAAGTGAAATGCTTACTGTGATAGACTCTGAATTTTCTGGCGAATTTCTTTCCCATTAAGATTAAAAAATTGAGATCATAATTTTCTTTTTAAATTTTTTTATTATTATTTGTTAGAGACAGAGAAATTGAGAGGGGAGGGGGAGATACAGAGGGAAAGAGTTAAGAGAGACACCTGCAGCCCTACTTAACCACTCATGAAGTTCTTTCCCCTGCAGGTGGAGACCAGAGACTTGAACTCAGGTCCTTGTGCACTGAAACGTATGCACTTAACCAGGTGTGCCACTGCCTGGCCCTTAATTTTCTCTTGACTCATTAATTCTCAATGGGATTGGGTATCAGAATTGCCTGGGAATCTTTTCAAACTTTTCAAGCACCTGTGCTTGCTCACTTTGAACGGTTTTCTTAGTTCAGACATTGTTATTATTGAGTAGCACAGTTTAAAACCAATACCTGATGACTGAATTAGCTGTTAAGTGATTTTGACATTTTAATTTATTTTGAAGATGTCATGGAAGACCTGTTTAATTACATAAATCCACATAATGGGAAACACTCTCCTATGGTGGCCAAGTCAACACTGGACGTCGTTGTGGCTAACAAAGATGTATGTATAGCGCTTTTTCTGGGGGCATTTCTTAGTAGATACTTTAAAACAGCAGACGCATGTTAAGGACATTTAAATACTTTAAAAAGGAGCTGAAAGATAGTTCGCTGGGTAAGGTGCCTGCCTTACTGTGCTGTGGCCCATATTCGAGGTTCTGTACCACGTAATAGTGCCATGGCATCAGGGGAGGCTCTAGGACTGTGACCCATCTCTTTCTGAATGCAAAAGTTGACTCTGAGCAGTGTAATCATGTATGTGCAGGCCTCAGCTCTGCAAAATGAAGCAAGCACAATAAAAGAGATCAAAATGTGGTTCTCTTAACTGAATTCCAGTCTTCCTCTGTGGAAGCAATCATATGTTAGTATTATGAAATGCTTATGTTCGGGCTTGGGTGGTGGCGCACCTGGTTGAGTGCACGTGTTATATTGCACGAGGATCCAGGTTTGAGCCCCCAGTCCCCACTTGCAGGGGAAAGCTTTGTGAGTGGTGGAGCAGTGCTGCGGGTGTCTCTCTGTCTCCTTCCTTCTCTGTCACCCCCTTCCCTCTCGATTTCTGGCTGTCTATCCAATAAATAAATAAAGATAAAAAAATTAAATGTATTTGTTCAGAGCTATATTATTATTACTCAGCTCTGATATATGGTGGCACCTGGGACCTCCAGTGCCTCAGACATGAAAGTCTTTTTGCATAGCCACTATGCTATCTCTCTAGCCCTACTTCTGGATAACAGCTAATCCAGAGACATGCTTAAGGATCCCAGCTCAAGTCCCCAACCCCGACTTGCAGATAGGAATCTTCACTGTTGATGAAGCCATGCTACAAGTGTCTCTTTTCTTCTCTGTCTCCCTTCCCTTTTTATTTTTGTCTCTGTTAAAAAAAAAATAAAAGGTTGGGGGTGGATTGGTGGATTCATTGTGCAGGCACTAAACTCCAGTGGTAACCCTAGTAGCACTAAACAAAACAAAACAGGGAAAACAAAAACCAAAAAATGATAGTATAGTTGCTTTCACTAATTTTCCTCCTTAAGAGTATACTGTAAACACAATGGGCAAGGTTTGGGAAAATCACTAAGTCACTTTGACTTTTTTCTTTTTGCTTATATATAATTTATATTTGCATATCCTAACCTAATAGTTTATTTGTGTTTAAGACCTAGTTAGGATACTCAATTTGTATACTGTTTTTCTCTTACCTTTAGATATAGATTTTTACTTTTAGCAATAGCATTATTAGTTCTTGTTTTCTATGTCAATTTTAGTTCTGGAGTCAGGACTAAGAGATAACTAGATTTGTAAAAATAAGTCCAATCAATTTAATTGTGAACTTTTTTTTTTTTTAAACCTCCCTCAGCGCCTGAATTCTGCCATTATTTATGACCGAGATTTCTCTTACAACTACTTTGGCTTTAAAGTAAGTAATGGGTTTCAGATAAGTGATAACTCCTCCTCTTAATATCAAGAAATGCAGGTGTTTTTTTTTTTTTTTTTTGCTTTAGTGATAGTTTTTTTTTTTAATTTATTTATTGGGGGATTAATGGTTTATAGTTGACAGTAAAATACAATAGTTTGTACATGCGTAACATTTCCCAGTTTCCCCCATAACAATTCAACCTCCAGTATGTCCTCTGCCATCATGAACTCTGCCACCTGAACTTTCGGGCGCCCCCTCCCCCGTCTTACTTTGGCGCAATACACTAATTGAGTGATACTGTGATTAAGGCAGTAAGGTTTTGGCAGTTGGGATGGAACTGAGGATCTTTGAGATTAAGCTGAGACCCCCGAGTTTATTCCTTCTGTTACATTAAAAATACTATATAATAATTGAGAAGAGGTGTTAATATTGTGCCAAGTGAGTATTTAAAAACCTGTGTTCTGAAAGGTTTTGGTTCCTTTGATTTTTCCAGACATTGGAACGATCTTACTTGTTGAAGATCAATGGAAAAGGTTTGTATTAGTATTTTCTACTCTTTATATTAAATATGAAGATTTGAACTAATTCTCTATTTCTGTTAAAAACTCTTAACAAGTTTTTTTTTCTAAAGTAATATTTAAAATTAGGCTGAGTTTCTGAATAATAGTTTTATTTATGTGACATAAAGTTTGTTCTCTTTTTTTTTTTTTTATTGCCATCTTTGGGGTTTTACGATGCTGGGATGACATCTTCCCCGCCCCTCGCCCCGCTCAGAGAGAAAGGGTAGTTGAGACCATAGAGCCAGTGCTTCTTCCAGTGTGACGGAGTGGTGGCTCAAACCTAGGTCAGCTCATGTGCGAAGCAAAAAACTATCCAAATGGATTGTTTTGCTGGCACAACATAAAATTCAAAAACATTTTTTGACCCTGGGTCCATACTCCCAGAGGGATAAAGAATAGGAAAGCTATCAGGGGAGGGGATGGGATGCGGAGTTCTGGTGGTGGGAATTGTGTGGAGTTGTACCTCTCTTATCCTATGGTTTGTCAGTGTTTCCTTTTTATAAATAAAAATTTAAAAAAGAATAGGAAAAGACAACATTTTTATGCTAAGTATACAGCGCAGGGCCTCATTCATACGGTGCTTAGTTATATTCTACCACTGAGCGACACTCCAGGCCATGGTATTGTTAGTTTTTGACTCAAGTACATCTCTCAGCTTAGTTTTTCTGACATGCCCTCTCATGCGAACATTCCTCTTGTTTTAGTGGCTGAAAGACCACAACACATGTTGATGAGGGTTTCAGTGGGAATTCACAAAGAAGATATTGATGCTGCTATTGAAACATACAACCTTCTCTCTGAGAAGTGGTTCACCCATGCCTCCCCTACTCTCTTTAATGCTGGTACGAACCGCCCACAACTTTCCAGGTATGTGGCATGTGTAGTTGCGTATAATGTGCAGGAATGGTTTTGTGTGTGGAAAGAAATTTCATCCGGGGCTCGGGCAGTGGCGCACCAGGTCAAGGGCACATAGTACGGAGGGCAAGGACCCACGCGAGGATCCCGGTTCCAGCCCTTGGCTCTACACTTACTGGGGTCGCTTCATAAGCAGTGAAGCAGGTCTGCGGGTGTCTTATCTTTTTCCCTTTCTATCTTCCTCCTCCCCTGTCAATTTCTCTTTGTCCTATCCAAAAAAAAAGGGAAAAAATGGCCACAGTAGCAGGGGATTTATAGTTCGGGTCCTGGAGGCAAAAAAATAAAAGAGAGAGAAACTTCATCCTGGATAATATACACATTAAAGTTAACCACATTCAAGTTAATTTACTAAGCCTTCGCTCATTACTACTCTGATTAAATGATTTGTTTTCTGGAAACATGTCTTACTGCAATGCTGTAGATTTGGGAAACTGGAGAAGCCGATAGTGAACTTTTCTAAAGTGATTGTGATGATGTGCATAGCTGCATATACTGAAAATCATTCATTCTACACTTTAAGTGGGGGATTGTGTAGTTCATGAATTATTTCATGCTTACCTTGTCTCTATAAAGTTGATCCTGAGGACTAACTTAGGAGTCTCTATAGGAGATGAAACTAAAGTTCAGGAGATATTTAGGGGTTACACTGACAAAATTTAGTGTTTTGGATTGAGGTTGTGGATGGTCCCTGGGGCTGGCAAAATAGCTTACTTGGATAGCGTGCTACTTTGCCCTGAGCATACCCCAGGTTTGACCTTAGCTCCCAGTGCATTGAAGGAAGCTTTGGTGCTGCCATCTCTCCCATTCGTTCTGCCTTTGTCTCTATTGGTTGGGGGGGGGGGGGGAGATGGCTCCTAAGTTTCTGATCTTACTAACAAAAATAATGGTTATGCCATTTCCTGAGAAAGGGAGCCCTGTCCCAGTTCTGTAGTAGGTGAAATAGAAACAAACCCATAACAAGTCAGTTCAGTTCAGGAATCCAAGGAAATGCAAACATTGAAAAATGATTGTAATTCTTCACTAACATTTTATACCACTTAATACTCTCTCATACTAAAAAGTTAACAAGACTGTGGTCTGGGAGGTGGTGCCATCGATAAAGTGTTGGACTTTCAAGCATAAGGTGACTTAGTCCCGGCAGTACATGTACCACAGTGATATTCTGGTTCTTCTTCTCTCCTTCTGCCTCTCTCATTAAGTAAATAAAATCTTTTTACAAAAGTAGCAAAATAGATATAGAAAATAGCTTCCTTAATTTGATGAAAGATTCTCACTGAAAACCTAAATTTCTGCTTTCAGTATTGTAGTACAGGATAGAGGCAGCTGTGTCAGATGATAGGGATGAAAAGATTGAGAATGGGGGAAACAAACTATAAATGAGTCACAGATAATAGAATTCATTTGCATAGGATTAAAATTTTTATTTATTTGTTTATGTGATAGGACAGAGAGAAACAGAGGGGAAGGGGAAATAAGGGAGAGAGACATCTGTCAGACTGCTTCAGCACTAGTGAAGCTTACCTACCCCTTGTAGGTGGGGACCAGAAGCCTGAACCTGTATCCTTGCACTGGTAATGTGTGTGCTTAGCCAGTGCACCACTGCCTGGCCCCAGTTTCCTGCCCTCCAACGACAGAGACAGAAGTAAAGAGAGAAGGTGAAAGAACCTACAGCACTGAAGCTTCCTTCGGTGTGGTAGAGGCTAGGCTCGAACCTGGGTCTTTACACATTGTGATATGTGCACTTAACCGGTGGTGTGCCACCACCTGGTCTCCAAACGAAGATTCTTGTGCACTAGTTGAAGGATATTAAAAAATATAAAGTGACTTTATGTTTATAAAGTGATTAAGCTTGTAAAAATGTCAGTTAATCACTCTTACTTCAGCTCTATCCACTTTGCCACCTCCTGGGCTGCATGCTTTATTATTATTATTATTACATTTTATTTATTTATTTATTTATTTATTTATTTATTTATTCATGAAGGAGATAGGCAGAGAGAAAGAACCAGACAGTAGTCTGGTGTGTGTGCTGCCAGGGATTGAACACGGGACCTCATGCTTGAGAGTTCAGTGCCTTACCCACTGTGCTACCTCCCAAGCCACCTGCATGCCTTATTATTTTTTTTTAAATGGTCTTTGTAGATATGATTATGAAGGATCTTGAAATACTGAAAGGACAATATTCTCAATTATTTGGGTGGACCCAAAGTCCTGCAAAAGTACCTTTACTAAAGGGAAGTTGTGGGAGATAAAATTAAAGAGTAGAAGGTGAAGAAGATGAAGCTAGATAAAACTAAAGGCAGAAATCTAAGTGATGTGACTGTAAACAAAGGGTCTACCTGAAGCTAGAAGAGATGTGTAATTTATTCTCCTTAAGGAGAGGGAATTTGCTGTGTGGAATTCCCAAGGACAGGAGCAGGATGAAGTTCAAAGCACAGGCAGAAACTAACTGTCTTCAAAGGACTGTCCGAGTGCTCCTTTTTAGTGGGCATAGTAGGGCTGGTCGACCCTTGGGTAGCTGCTTATTGTTTGTTTTAAAATTAATGTTCTTGGCAGGGGTCGATAGCATAATGGCTATGCAAACAAACTCTCACACCTGAGGCTCCAAAGTCCCAGATTCAATCCCCTGTACCACCATAAGCCAGAGCTGAGCAGTGCTCTGATAAAAAAAAATAATAAAATTAACGTTCTCTTTTTGGGCTCATCAATAGGCTAAAAAACTTGTTTGGCTGGAGATTTATACTGGCACATTTACTGTGAGGTTAAGTGACTGTAATTGAGATCCTCCTAGGCTTAACATATAGGTTAAGCAGCAAGCTCATTTAAAAATACTGTACAGGGAGTCGGGCATGGTAGCACAGCAGGTTAAGTGCAAGTGTTGCAAAGAGCTAGGACCAGAGTAAGGATCCCGGTTCGAGTCCCCGGCTCCCCAACTGCAGGAGAGTTGCTTCACAAGCAGTTAAGCAAATCTGTAGGTGTCTTATCTTTCTCTTCCCTTCTCTGTCTTCCCTTCCTCTCTCTGTTTCTCTCTGTGCTACCCAACAACAATGACATCAATAACAACAACAATAGTAAAAAAATACTGGTGGTCCGGGAGGTAGCACAGTGGATAAGGCTTTGAACAATCTAAAGCATGAGGTCCTGAGTTCAGTTCCCGGCAGCACATGTACCAGAGTGATGTCTGGTTCTTTCTCTCTCTTCTATCATTTCTCATGAATAAATAAATAAACTTAAAAAAAATTACTATATGTTGGGGGCCAGGCCGGTGGTAGCACAGCAGGTTAAGCACACATGGCTTAAAGTGCTAGGAAGGATCCCAGTGAAAGTTCTTGGCTCCCCACCTGCAGGGTGAAGCTATTTGCTAAGTCTAGAAGGATCTCTGATACAGTCACTTAACCAGATAGTATATGTGCCAGTATATTTTCCCATGCAAATCTCTAGCCAAACAAGATTTTTAATCTTCACCCTCACAAGCGGTGAAGCAGATCTGTCTATTTTTCCCTCTCCCTCTCTGTCTTCTCCTCTTCTCTCCATTTCTCTCTGTCCTATCCACTAGCAATGACAACAACAACAACAGTAATAATATCAACAACAATAAACAACAAGGGCAACAAAAGGGAAAAATGGCCTCCAGGAGCAGTGGATTCGTAGTGCAGGCACCGAGCCCCAGGAGGCAAAAAAAAAAAAAAGATATAAAAGATCCAGGCAAATGAATTCCACCTAATTTCAGATGAACTCTGTGTGTAATTAACAGTTTTAACTCCCGTAAAATACTGTATGTTGATATGTCTTATATCAGATCAAGTAAATTTACTTAAAACAAAAAAACAAATCCTCTGAACTTTGTGAACTTCAGCTCTTTTATTTGCCTAGCTCTGCTGTCTCTAGATTATACTGTCATTGTTGTGATTCTGCTTTGCTTAATTGCCTTGCTGATATGTGACATTTTTTTCTCCTTATAGCTGTTTCCTTCTCAGCATGAAAGATGATAGCATAGAAGGTATTTATGACACTCTAAAGCAGTGTGCGCTGATTTCCAAGTCTGCTGGGGGAATTGGTGTTGCTGTGAGTTGTATTCGAGCTACTGGCAGCTACATTGCGGGGGTAAGTTTTTGATCCTCGACTTCTAAAAAGTGCAGGGCATGTAGGCCATATACAGTGAGACTTTTGGTTGTGAGGACATTGCTGGGCCTTGGAAACCGGAGTCTCTGTTACTCACTAGCTTAGTGTGACTTGAATAAGCCATTTCGCTACCTCTAGCTTTACTTGTACCTGTTTTATCAGAGATTTAGATTAGATCTCTGTAGGTTTCTTTTAAAGTCATATATTTTTTAATTTTTTAATTTAATTTTATTGTTATTATTATTACTACCAGTGCACTGCTCATCTCTGGCTTATGGTGGTGCAGGGGATTGAACCTGGGACTTTGGAGCTCCAAACATGAGAGTCTCTTTGCATAACCATTATGCTCTCTACCCCTGTCCTAAATTCAGATTTTTGTTGTGAAGAATTGTAATAATAAGGGCCGGGCAGTAGTATACCCTGTTGAGTGCACACATTACCATGCACAAGGACCCAAGTTTGAGTCCCTAATCCCCACCAGCAGGGGATAGCTTTATGAGCGACAAAGTAGTGCTGCAGGTGTCTTTCTTTCTCTCCCTATCTCCCCTTTCTTTCCCTCTCAGTTTCTCTGTGTCTTACCAATAAGATAAAAATAAATAAGATTAAAAAAATAATTTAAAAGAAATTGTGATAGTAATAACTGTAATGTATTGATTGCTTTCTGTGTGCTAGATCTGCTATAAAAGGGTCTGGAGAAAGCGGACTTAGTAAAGTGACCCCTTTACTGTGAGAGAGAGAGGACCTGGGGCCCAACCCCCAGCCACCACATGGGAGCACCGTGCAAAGGGAAAGCTTCACACGTGGTAGAGCGGTGCTGTGGTGTCTGTCTTTGTTCTTTCTCTCCGTCTGTCTGGGTGGGAGAGGAGTCTTTTGGCTGTGGTGGAATGATGCAGGCATGAAGCCCTACTGACTCATGGTGGCATAAAAAAAAAAGTTTTACATGAATTGTGTATTTGATCCTTATATCTGCATGTTACAGACTGGTGATAGGACCTTTACTCCTTACACTTACTTTTCAAGTATATACACTATTATCCTTTTTAAAAACTTTATTTGATAGGACATAAATTGAGAGGAAAGGAGGATAAAGAGGGAGAGAGAGAGAGAGACAGGAGACACCTACAGCACTACTTTGCCGCTCATGAAGCTTTTCCCTGCAAATGGGGACTGGGGTCCTTGCACATGGTGACACATGCACTTAACTAAGTGCCACAGCCAGGCTCCTGTTATCTTCATTTTACAGATGTGAAAACTGAGGCTTAGCAAGTTCAATGACTCCCTGAGATTAGTCACTTAAGACTGGCAGTGTGCCGGGACTTCACTTTTAAACACTGGCACTATAAAGCGATGGAAATTCCAGCCCTTTGCTAGTATCCGCCAGTTGTCAAGATAATGATTTTGGGCAAGAATTAAAATTGATACTTATCTTCACTTCTTACCAGTAGTAGGGATTACTTTATGTTTCCAGATTGTTTTCTTATCTGTAATGAGAAAAAGAAAAAAAAATCTTAACTCGATAGCACAAAGTTAGAGTGTCTAGAAAGAAGCTGCTCCGTCATGCGGTATTTTAAGAGATGCTCTGATAGACACAGCAGTGTCCTGAGCCATTCCTCGCTTTCTAGATTCCTTGTCGTAGGGCTAGAATGATTATTTTAGCATTGGGGAGGGGTTAATGGCTTATAGATGACAGTAAATACAATAGTTGGTACATGTGTAACATTTCTCATTTTTTTGTATAACACTAACCCCCGGGGACACTTAGGTCCTCCTCCTCCATCATGTTCCAGGACCTGAACGCACTCCCCCCCCTCCCCCCCCCCCCGCCTTTACTTTGTTGCGATACACCATATTTTAAACATTTAATGAGTTATCTTCTAGTCTTAGGAGACTATTTTTTGGCGGCCGGGCAGTAGCGCATCGGGGTAAGCGCACTTGGCACAAGCGCAAGGACTCACCTAATGATTCTGGTTTGAGCCCTCAGCTCCCCACCTGCAGGGCGGTCTCTTTACAGACGGTGAAACAGGTCTGCAGGTGTCTGTCTCTCCCCCTCTCTGTCTTCCCCTCCTCTCTCGATGTCTCTCTGTCCTATCCAACAACAATGACAGCAGCAACAACAACAATAAACAACAAGGGCAACAAAAAGGAAAAATGGGCTCCAGGAGCAGTGGATTTTTTAAAATTGTGCAATTACTATTTTAAGTTGTCTTGAATTCTTTTGGGAAGAGGACACTGTAGTAGTGTTTTTACTCTGTGTAAAATATCTTTATACTATAAAGGGAGGGGGAGATAGCAAAGAGATACTCAGGCCTGAGGCTTTGAAATCCCAGGTTCAATCCCTCGCACCATCATAGACCACAGCTGAGCAGTGCTCTGGTAAAGAAAAAAAAATCTTTATAAAAATCTTTTGAGGGTGTAGGGTTTAGTTTAGCTACCCTAATTTTGGGTTCTTTTTACTTATAACTGTCATTTCATTGTAAATTAAGAGATGAGATGCCATGAAATAGCTTGTTTTTTTTTATTACTGTAATTTGTTTAGCATTTTGCTGAAGTTGAGAATTATGTTTTCAAAGCAGAGGCAGAGATAGGATGAAGCTTACAGATTGTGAAAGACTAATATGTTCACTGTGACCCACTTCGTTCATGTCCTTGCTGAGTTCCTTCCATCAGATGAATTTTATTCTTGCTCTTTCAGACAAACGGCAATTCCAATGGCCTTGTGCCAATGCTGAGAGTATATAACAACACAGCTCGTTATGTAGATCAAGGTGGAAACAAGGTATGTTCTGTTAAAAGTACCGGAAGTTAGAATTAAAAGCCTTTAGACAAATATGCTTAACTAAGATGACTCAGTGGCAATGGCCTGGGAGGTGGCTTAGTGAATAAAATATTGGACTCTGAAGCAGGAAGTCCTGAATTGGACGTGTCAGAGTGATGCTCTAGTTCATTCCCTTTCTTTCTCTTTAATAAATAAATTTCTAAAAAATGAAAGATGGGTCAGTATGTATGTTTCTACTTTGTCCCATTCTTCACTTTTAAATCCATTTTAGTGGGGTCTAGGGAGATACCATGCCATTATGCAAAAAGACTTTTATGCCTGAGGTATCAAAGGCCCCAGGTTTAGTCTCTCCAACATCACAACAAGCCAGAGCTGAGCAGTGCTCTGGTTTAAAAACAAAGCAAAACAAACAAAAATTTAATGAGGTCTAATTTACTTTAAAGTGCACACAATTGAAGTGTGTAGTAACTTTCATCTGACAGTTTATTTTCAAAGTAAAGCTGTCCTTTTTATAACTTACTTTGAGGAAGTCGGGTGGTAGCACAGCAGGTTAAGCGCACACGACTCGAAGCTCAACGACCGGCATAAGGATCCCGGTTTGAGCCCCTGGCTCCCCACCTGCAGGGGAGTTGCTTCACATGTGGTGAAGTATGTCTGCAGGTGTCTATCTTTCTCTCCCCCTTTCTGTCTTCCCCTCTTCTCTCCATTTCTCTCTGTCCTATCTAGCAACGATGACATCAATAACAACAACAATAACTACAATAATAAAACAAGGGCAACAAAAGGGAAAATAAATAAATAAACTTAAAAATATTAAAAGAAACCTCACTTTGAAAGTTATGTTTTCTGGATTTTTCTTAAGGGTTGGTGGCAGGAGAAAACTCATCTGGTAGAGTACACACCTCATCATCTGTGAGGTCCTGGGTTCAAGCCCAGGGGAACTCCCTGAATGATAGAGTGGTGCTGCAGTATCTCATCTTTTTCTACCTTGCTCTGAGCTTCTCTCTTAATAAAATTGAGGGAATTGGGTTGTTTACCCAGTAATCAGCTGTATAATTTGCAACTTGAATCTCCTTTTTACAGATATGTAAGCACACTTATCACCTCTTATTCTATAAAGTTCTAGTGCACTTTAATAAAAAAAAAAAATCTGTGGGGACCTTGATAAGACTTATCAACCATTTGACCTTTACGACCACAATTTAATACTGTCAAAGCCAATGTGTTTTTCTTTGAGATTTGCATGGATACATTGGGAGGTGGGCAGTAATAGAAGAGGAAACGCCATCTCTGTGTCACTTTGGTCAAATTAGCCTTTGTACGTGAGAACACCTATCTTGTAAGGTATTATTTCCCCCCAGTAAAGTGATTAAGAAAAATCATTAAGTCATTGTGTTTTGAATTTTCATGATTTCAGTTCTTTTTCACTCCTGGAATTGTAAGAAAAATTTCACTGCTTGGCATTTTTTATACTTTTATTTGGTTTATCTCTTTAACTGTAGTGAAACTCAAAGGAGTTATAAAAGTGTTTCAGAAAACCTTTGTTTCATTTTCATTTATTTACCTTTAGCGACCTGGGGCCTTTGCTATTTATCTGGAACCATGGCATTTAGACATCTTTGAGTTCCTTGACTTAAAGAAAAATACAGGAAAGGAAGAGCAGCGGGCCAGGGACCTCTTCTTTGCCCTTTGGATCCCGGATCTCTTTATGAAACGAGTGGAGACTAATCAGGTAAGAAATTGATTGGTCGTAATGATTCCTGAAAGCTTTTTTGCCATCTTAAATCATAGTTAAGGTTCAGCAGGGAGCATGTCCCTTGCATGCATGGGGCTTTGGGTTTGATCCCTGGCACCACCTGAGAACAACAAAGAAAAATAAAAAAGATGGTGGAGCAGTGTCTGGACCTTCATAAATAGAAGAGAAGTTGAGCTAGGTAGAATCCTCAGTGGTAGAACTTTTTTTTTTTTTTTTGCATGTTCAAAGTCCTGGGGTTTGATCCCTGGCAAAATGGTTACTGCCTGACTTAAAGACTTAAAAAAAGATAAGCACAGGGGTTGAGCAGTGGTGCACCTGGTTGAGTACACATGTTATAAAATGCACAAGGATCCAGGTTCAAGTTCCCAGTCCCCACCTGTAGAGGGGAAGTTTCATGAATGGAGAATTTCAGATCTCTATCTCCCCTTTTCAATTTCTGTCTGTCCTTGCACATAAATAAAACTTTAAAAAATTTAAAAAAGTTTTTGAAGAAATCATGTACCAAGGGGTAGAAGTAGGTGTTTGGAGTTGAGCCTGTAATAGTTATTTTTTCCTGTGATAAAATTCCTAAGGAAAGTCTATGAAAACAACCTCATCCTTTTCAGTGCCCAAATGAACTATATATTGCTGGTTGCTGAAGTTTCTTATGTGGGAAATGGTTCTCACTTTTGTAGGACTGGTCTTTGATGTGTCCAAATGAGTGTCCTGGTCTGGATGAAGTTTGGGGAGAAGAATTTGAAAAGCTGTATGAAAGGTATTGGAAAATATGAATGAATATGTTTACTTACAGTTGTTTGTTTCTTTTTTACCATTTTTATTTGTGAATAGTAGTAGGTTACAAGATTGTAAGATTACATGATATAGTTCTACACCACGTGGTACCCACCATCAGAGTTCTGTGTCCTTATCCAGAAAGAACTACATTTCTCACAGTCTTAGAAGCAATCTGTTTGCTTCTGGTGGTTTTTGCCATTCCTTGCACTTCGCGTCACGTGCGTTTAACCTGCTGCTCTACCACCCAATTCTCTTTTCAAAACTTTTTTTTTTAAATTTATTTTTTAAGAAAGGATAAATTAACAGAACCATAGGGTAGGAGGGGTACAACTCCACACAATTCCCACCACCCAATCCCCATAACCCACCCCCTCCCATGGTAGCTTTCCCATTCTCTATCCCTCTGGGAGCATGGACCCAGGGTCATTGTGGGTTGCAGAAGGTAGAAGGTCTGGCTTCTGTAATTGCTTCCCCGCTGAACATGGGCGTTGACTGGTCGGTCCATACTCCCAGTCTGCCTCTCTCTTTCCCTAGTAGGGTGGGTCTCTGGGGAAGCAGAGCTCCAGGACACATTGGTGGGGGTTTTCAAAACTTTTTAATTGTCCCTTGTGGAACAATACTAGCATGATATATGTGACTACTTTAGCTTCTTTTATCTTTTAATTATGAAAGATATTACTGATTTCATAGTATTAAATTATATTTAAAGGGGTCTGTAACTGTCTGATTTTCCTTAAAAATTTTCTTGGGGAATATTGGAACTAATTTTGTTTTTCAGTTATGAGAAACAGGGTCGTGTCCGAAAAGTTGTAAAAGCTCAGCAGCTCTGGTACGCCGTCATCGAGTCTCAGACGGAGACGGGCACCCCCTACATGCTCTACAAAGATTCTTGCAATCGGAAGAGCAACCAGCAGAACCTGGGAACCATCAAATGCAGCAATCTGTGCACAGAAGTTGTAGAGTACACCAGCAAAGATGAGGTAGGCAGATACACTTCTCTAGAGTGTGGAGAGAAGACTCCAAGGAAATTACTTTGTATACATCTCTCATTTGATCTCACTGGAGATGGGTGAGTGGTTTATTGGAAGTAGAAAGGTACTGAAATCTGATGAAGGGAGAGGTGTGACCCCGTGCCCTTGAATCTCTTAGTCTAAACCATGTGGAAAAGACCGTCAGCTCTTCCTCACACACACATTGTTGTAACGTCCTTGAGAAAAATAGCAACATACAGTTATAGTGCTTTAGGACAAGCCCAAAGATGTGTTAGGATGCTCATTCATTTTAAAGTGTGCTACAGATTGGAGAGCTTACTCTTTCTCTTCAGGATGTAGTTGTGTGTGTGTGTGTGTGTGAGAGAGAGAGAGAGAGAAAGAGAGATAGAGAGAGAGACAGAACTGGAACATTATTTGCCATATGTAATGCCAGGTATTGAACTTGGTCCCTCATGCTTATGGATCAGTCACTACCTGCTTTGAGTTTTATTTATTTATTTATATCACAAGATAGGCATGTGAGAGGGGTCAGAGCAATAGTTTGGTAAATGTGGTGCTGGTAGTCGAGAGAGAGAGAGAGAGCTCCTAGGCTGCAGATTAGATAGCTCTTTTAGTTAATGGTAAGAAAACATTCTATTCTCAAATCTTGCAGATATTTCATGCAACAAACGAAGCTAGGTTAGCATTTGTGGCCATTTGATGTTTATAGAAAAGCTCGCTAGAGCTAAGAATAGAAGGATTTCTATGATCACAACTTGAAAAAGTAGCATTTGCAGCACTGGTACAGTGTAGTGCAGTCACCTGAAGAGCTTTCTCAGAGTCTGCAAACTGGAGTCCTCTGTTGGTCTAGCAGCTATTTGTTATATGGAAGAGCTTTCTGCAGCAGAGGAGATGTTCGCTCATCTGGTGACTGTCAAGCAACTGAAATATGACCGTATGAGAAAATAAGTTCAGAGATTTGCTTAGATAATTGGGCAGTCCCATATGGCATTGCATTGGGTGGGCTTCACCTGCGATATACAGATATACACTGACATACACTAAGCTTAGGCTCACTGAGACTATGTAAGCATGAAGCTCTGAGCTTGATTTCTAGAATCACATATTTTAGAGTGATATTCTGACTCCCCCTCCTGTGACACACACACACACACACACCACACACCCCACACATACACACCCCACACCACCAACACCCCACACTAACACCCCAGAGCTTTTCTCAGTGGCAATTAAACCTTTGACTTTGGAGCCTCAGGCGTGAAAGTCTTTGCATAACCATTATGCTACCCACCTTTCTTTCTCTCTCATAAATAAATAAATACATTAGCACAGTAAAATACATTAGCACTGTTTAGTAGCTGAGCCATTTACTATGGAACACAAGATTCTCTTACCTCTTGTAGTGATGTTGCACCTCGTGTATGTGAATAGGTATTGTAATTTAGAAATGAATTGGTGGATGGTAAGGAAGTTAGAGGTGAAATTTTAATGTTGGGTCAGATGTTGCTGCACCTGGTTAAGCACACACGTTGCCATGCACGAAGACGTGGCTTTAAGCCCCCGCTCTTCACCTGCAGGGGGATGCTTAATGAGCGGTGAAGCAGGTTTGTAGGTGTCTCTTTTTCTCTCTCCCTCTCTACCTTGCCCTCCCTTCTCAATTTTTTTTATTTCCTCTCTTAACAAAAATAGAAAGCAAAAAAAAAAAATTAATGTCAGAGAGCATTAGAGGTCCATGTGGTAGTGTCGTTGTGTTTTTGACATAGGGGAAAGAAATCAAAACTCACTGTAAAAAATTAATAAAAGAGAGAGAGAATGGCCACACCAAAGAAGCACTCTGGCACATGCAGTGCTGGGGATTGAACTGTGGATCTCATGCTTGAGAGTTCAGTCAGCATTTTACCGAATACAATACCTCGCAGGCGGGAGTTGAGCGGTAGCGCAGCAGGTTAAGCGCAAGTGGCGCAAAGCACCAGGACAAGCGTAAGGATCCCAGTTCAAGGCCCCGGCTCCCCACCTGCAGGGGAGTCGCTTCACAGGCGGTGAAGCAGGTCTGCAGGTGTCTGTCTTTCTCTCCCCCTCTGTCTTCCCCTCCTCTCTTCGTTTCTCTCTGTCCTATCTAACAATGATGACATCAGTAACAACAACAATAAAACAACAAGGGCAACAAAAGGGAATAAATAAATAAAATATAAAAAATATAAAAAAAAAACAACAATACCTCGCAGGCCCACAAAACTAATTCATGACCCTTTTTCTTTGTGTTTCAGGTTGCAGTTTGTAACTTAGCTTCTCTGGCCCTGAATATGTATGTTACGTCAGAGCATACATACGACTTTAAGAAGCTGGCTGAAGTCACCAAAGTCATTGTCAGGAACTTGAATAAAATTATTGATATTAACTACTACCCTGTCCCAGAGGTATGAATGAATAAATTTCTTGGGTTTTTGGTCTTTATTGAAATAAAAGAGGGTGATAGTAATGGTCTCCCAGTCATCATTTCAATGTTCATCATTGGAATAGTATGAGAAAAGCAAGTCATTTGGTGGAGAATGTTACATTTTCTGTTCAGTGATGTCTCTTTCTTTAAATCTTTTGACCCAAAGGCATGTTTGTCAAATAAACGTCACCGCCCCATTGGAATCGGGGTACAAGGTTTGGCAGATGCTTTTATTCTCATGCGGTATCCTTTTGAAAGTCCAGAGGCCCAGTTACTGAATAAACAAATCTTTGAAACCATTTATTATGGAGCCTTGGAAGCCAGCTGTGAACTTGCCAAGGAGCTGGGCCCATATGAAACCTATGGGGGCTCTCCAGTTAGCAAAGGAGTGAGTATATGGCTGAAGTGTTTTTTGGCTTCTGAGTTCTCTTCGTAGGCTGAACACTATTCCCCTAAAAGAGATGTCCACACTGAAATTCATGGGAAGTGTAAATGTTACTGTGGGTGGTTGACACAAGGTCTTTGCAGGTGTCGTGAAGGATTGTGAGAAAGATTTTTGTGGCTTACCCATGTGGGCTCTAAACCCAGTGGTAGCTGTCCTCACAAGAGACACAGGAGAAAAAGAACATGACCATGGAGTGTTGACATTGGAGTGATGAAGCCACAATCCAGGAAAGCTTGCAGTCCTAGACACTAGAAGAATCAAAGAACAAAACTTCTTTGAAAGCCTCTGCCATCCCAATGTGTTTTTTTTTTTGTTTCTTGCTTTTGACCTCCAGAAGTTAGAATTTATTTCCCCCTCCACCAGGGACGTTGCTGAGGCTTAACGCCTGAACGATGAATCCACTGCTCCCAGTGGCCATTTACTTATTTGTTATTTTGCTTCTTTTTATTAGATAGGACAGTGAGAAATTGAGAGGAGGAGATGTAGAGGGAGAGAAAGAAAGACACCTGCAGCATTGCTTCACCACTTGTGAAGCGTCCCTTCTGTAGGTGGGAATCAGGGGCTTTTGAACCCTGGTCTTTGTGCATGGTAACGTGTGAGCTCAACCAGGTGCACCATCACCTGGCTCCAATTTTTTTTTTAATTATTTATTTGTTTATTTTCCCCTTTATTGTCCTTGTTGTTTTATCGTTGTTGTAGTTATTATTGTTATTGATGTCGTTGTTGGATAGGACAGAGAGAAATGGAGAGAGGAGGGGAAGACAGAGAGAGGGAGAGAAAGACACCTGCAGACCTGCTTCATGGCTTGTGAGGCGATGACCCCCCCCCCCCCCTCGCAGGTGGGGAGCCAGAGGCTTAAACCAGGATCCTTATGCCGGTCCTTGCACTTCGCGCCATGTGTGCTTAACCCTCTACGCTATCACCCAGCCCCCACGTTTTTGTTCTTTTAAGTGACCCAGTTTGTAGTAATTTATTATACCAGCAGAGACAATGTAGTACCTTTGTCTTCTTATGTGAAAAGGAAACCCAATTTAAACTCCTTTATTTAGAAAGAGTGGTAGTGGTACACCCGATAGAGTATGCACGCTATCGTGTAGCTGCTCTGTCCTATGGTGGTGGCAGAGATCAAATCAGAGACCTCCCACATGCAAATCCTGTGTGCTACCACTCTGTGCTGTTTCCCCAGCCCAGCAGCAGGTTTTCTTGAATGTTAGAAAATCATGGTTTATTAAAGGGATTAGTCTTCTCAGAGGACTCAAGCGGGAGAGGTAAATGTTCCCCTGTTAATCTTAGTCTACTTCTGGTTAATATGACAACGTGGAAATTCTAGCAGTAGACAGATTTTATTAGAATGTGGGGGCATGGCACTCTTGTGCTTAGTTTTGACATAGTTTTAAACTGTTCTAGAGTGATTTATCATAAATTTGGGTGGTTTGTTCCTTAGATCCTTCAGTATGATATGTGGAATGTGACTCCCACAGACCTATGGGACTGGAAAATTCTCAAGGAGAAAATTGCAAAGTAAGTAAGGAAAACTAAAATAGCTTTGAAGTTAATAAGGGTTCACATTTTCATTGTGGCTCTTCAGCATGTTATCTTTCCAGTTCATTTTTTCTTCAAGTATGACTAAAGTGACCATTTATGGAGAAAAAAAAAACACTTAAAATGTATGTGTAGTATACTAAGCTGCTTGGCATAATGGAGTATTTTAGTACATGGAAGCTGTTATTGAACTTGTTCTAAAGGCTTAACCTAGAGTAGGTAATCATTTTCCTTATTAAGTCTTCATATTCAAAGGGTATTTGTTTGTTAAATGTTTTTCACTTGCATCTACTAACCATATTGGCAAACATAAATACTTCTTTTGAATGATTTTCAGAGCAGTAGATAGGAGTTTTGCAAAAGCTTCTGGAGAGTAATATGTTAAACTGGGAAGTGGATATGGAAAAAATTGAGTCTTTGTAGACCTTTAAATTAATAAACATTAGAAATTTTAAGGCCAGCAGAGTATTTTGCTGAGTGACTAATGAAACAAGCTTTATTCTAATGTTTCTAAATATTTTCATTTTCTAGCACAATGAGTCTGTCACCTGTGGGTTAATAACATAAGTGAAGAGTTTATTGTATGTGGAAGGAAGCATTGTCTGTAAAATGTTCTTTAAGGGCTGGGAGATAGCTCACCCAGTAGAGGGTGCACCTCATTGTGTACAGACCCTGCATTTGAACTGTAGCACCACTTGGGAGCACCACAGGCGGCACACGTCGACTTGGGGGCCAGCAGGGAGACTGATGTTTGCTATGGCGGGCAACAGTCCCCTTGGCACAGATCCACACTACCCACCAATTGCAGGACTGTTCACTGTGCTAATTTTGCTGCCCACCACGGTCGTAAGCATTTGCCGTGGTGACAGTCTTCTGGATACAGACGCCCAGGGGCACGAGCCTTTGCCACAGCTACAGTGTGTGAACAGACCCACGAATCCTGCCATGAGAATCGGCTTGCCAGCCATGTGCTTCCCCTGTGTGCTGTATGAGCATCTGCCACGTCAGTCCTCACAATGTCATCGACCCTTGCAACATGTTCAAATGTACATTGCAACGACTATTACTCTGCACTGTGACCTGCTTTAGCTACAATCTGATGTAGGCAGACTCCTGCAGCCCACCAGAGAAGCGAGCTTTTGGTACCATCGCGGGACTTCAGTGCACCTGAGTGTGACCCGTGCAATTCCTTGTAGCTCTAGAGGATTCATAGAGGCTCTGCCCCACCCTGTCTCAGCTTTGCTTATCTCACAACTCATATGAGGAACCTGCTCTGGCAGATGCCCTGCCACAGGTTGGTAGTACTGTGAGAGGATTCCCCTTTCACAGTGACTAGGTCTTAAGCACAGCCTTGGAGATGCACACTCAATTACCCTGGTTCCCTGACTGGAAATATCCTCTACTCTTCCTAGGTGAATCCCACTGACAAGCTTTCCGTAGCCAAATCACCCGTTCTGGAAAGAGTCCGCTTTTCCTTAGGCACCTCACAGGAAGCTCCCACTGACAAGAGCTGATCTTCAAGCAGCCTGTCCCTGCAGCCTCCTTGAGCCTTGTCTAAAGAGAGCACCCATCAGGGACATACGGGGTTTCCACAGCAGACAAGCAGTCACAGTATAAAAAGCAGTAAATCCATCTTGACGAGGCCCACTGGAACATGGCCCATTTGAGTTAGTTTTTCTCTTTTCTTTTTTTTATTCCCTTTTTGTAGCCCCCCCTTTTATTGTTATTATTGTTATTGATGTAGTTATTGTTGGGTAGGACAGAGAAATGGAGAGAGGAGGGGAAGACAGGTGGAAAGATAGACACCTGCAGACCTGCTTCACCGCCTATGAAGCAATCTCCCCTGCAGGTGGGGAGCCAGGGCCTTGAATCGTGCGCTTGCTTCCAATATCTCCATTTTTGTTGAATATAGAATTTTTTTTGAATATAGAAATTTTTGTTGAATATAGAAATATTTTTGTTGAATATAGAAATTTTTCATGAAATATTTGAGACATGTATGCTGAGAGTTACTCCTTAACTTTGAGTTAGTTTTTCAAGGTCTTTTAGGTTTAATGAGGAAATGTAGAAACTAAACATTAATGGATCAAAACATAAGAAGGGAAATTCTAATACAACAGTGCTATCCAGGCTTCATGATGGAAATATGAACCAACAATAGAAGTGATGCTCACTGAGTTGAGAGCAATGGATTAGGTTATCAGCAGGGTCAATAGAAAGTTTTGAGACAAAGTATGAGTAAACAGTGGTAGAAGTAAAAATACAGGGCGGAGCGGGCATTGGGCCCACTAGGTTAAGTGCACATTGTATGAAGTGCAAAGACCCAGGCCAGGATCTAGGTTCAAGCCCCCAGCTCCCCACCTGTGTGTGGGGGGGTCACTTGACAGTCAGTGAAGCAGATCTGCAGAGAATTTTTCTCTCTCCTTCTCTGTCTCCTCCTCCCCTCTCAGTTTCTCTCTGTTCTGTCTAGTAAAAATGGAAACATGGCCTCCAGGAGCAGTGGATTTGTAGTGCTGGCACTGAGTCCAGCAATAACCCTGGAGGCAAAAAAAAGCAAGTGAAAGTACGGTATCAGTCTGGGAGGCTGATCCACAAGCTGGGCTGAAGTACTGCTCTGTTTGTCACTACACCTCCCTAGAACAAACTGCCCTTCGATGAGCGGGACAAATTGAGAGAAACTGTAACGGACAGATACGGGGCAGACAGTTTCTTGACACTACTTAGATGCACCAGCTGAATAGTTATAACTTTTTTTTGGCGGGGGGAAGACTTATCAGAAACTAAAGGGTGAATTCGTGAGCTTGATGATAAGGTAGAGAATCTTTTTTTTTTTTTAAGATGGGGCCCCAGGTGGTAGCACAGGTGTGAAGCACAAGGATCCTGGATTGAGCCCCCCTCCCAGCTCCCCACCTGCAGGGGGTTTGCTTCACAAGCAGCGAAGCAGGTCTGCAGGTGTCTATCTTTCCCCATCTTTGTCTTCTCCTCCTCTCTCAATTTCTCTCTTGTTCTATCCAATAACAACAACAACAATAACAATAACAGGGGCAATAAAATGGGGGGGGGGGAATGGCCTCCAGGAGCAGTGGATTCGTAGTGTAGGTACCAAGCCCCAGTTATAACCCTGGAGGCAACAACAACAATAACAAAAAGGTGAATCAAAACCCCATCGCAGATTTGGGACAAAATTAAAATGAACCGTATTTGTGCCGTAGAGATTCAGAAGGAACAGAGGGGGAAAGATGCTGTGGTGTCTACCTCCTTTTCTGATATTTTTATATCACCCTCTTCTTCTCCCTATAAAATAAAGAAAGGAAAAACTGGCCTGGGAGGCTGCTTTCTAATATTGCACATGCTCAAGGCCCTGACTTCATTCCCCACCCAGGGGAAAAAAAAGAGAAAAGAACACTCAAGAGACTTAGATGAAAAGAAAGAAAGGAAATACAACACAAGAGTACCCAGGGTCCAGACAGAAAATGGTACGAGTTCTTTCATTTTCTTGTATGTTTATTACTTCCCCACCACCAGGGTCATCACTGGGGCCAGTGCCTGCACACCTCCACAGCTCCTGGAGACTTTTTTCCTTTCTTGTAGGTCAGGAGTGGGGAACATCTGGCGTGAGGGCCACATATGGGCTATGGAATCATTTGTTTTGGCTCTGCCGAGGTAACCAGAACTTTTTTCTTTTTTGTTTTTTAATTTTTTTATATTTATTTTCCCTTTTGTTGCCCTTGTTGTGGTTATTGATGTCATTGTTATTGAGTAGGACAGAGAGAAATGGAGAAAGGAGGGGAAGACAGGATGGAGAGAAAGACAGACACCTGCAGAACTGCCTCACCGCTTGTGAAGCGACTCCCGCTACAGGTGGGGAGCCGGGGGCTCGAACCAGAATCCTTGCGCTGGTCCTTGCGCTTTGTGCCTTGTGCGCATAATCCGCTGCGCCACTGCATGACTCCCCAGAACTTTTTTCATAGCAACAGAAAGTACTCATTTTAAGTTGATGGTTTTGTATTGTTTGTGAATGATAGAAATATTCAGACGGCTCTTGGCAGAGAAAAGGCTCCCACCCCTGTCTAGATAGAGGATGAAGCAGGTGAGAGGGAGAGAGGAGAGACACTGCAGCACTGTCCCTCCACTCACAGAGCTTCCTTGTTACAGGCATTCAACCTGGGGTTCAAGCCCAGGTTCTTAAGTGTGGTAACATACACTCTATATGACTTGAAAGAAACAGACAGCAGTACAGTGACAGAATGGGACTTTATTCATACTAACAGGTCTGAGAGAAATTCAACTGGGCAACAACAGCCTTAGCTGAAGTTAGGTCAGTTGGCCTTGACATTCACAGGGTTCTCTACTCCCCAAACTCTTGAACACACAACCTCAAGTGCTCGTGGAACATTCTCATGCAGACCCATGTTGTACAGAAGACAGTGTCAAATTCAGGAATATTGAAGTTTAACTTCTCAGATCACAGTGGAATAGTAGCAATCAATTACAAAAAGCTAGAGAAGTTCAACATATGGAGACTAAACAGCATGCAGTTGATCGAACAGCAAACAGTTGGATCAAAGAAGTAAAATATTCCTAGAGATAAAAAAAAAAAAAAACGAGAGCATACCCTACCAGAACCGATGAACACTATAAAAAGCATTCAAGGGGGAATTTGTAGTGACTAAGCGCATATAAGAAAGAAAAAATCTCAAAGCGATCTGATATCACACCAAGAGGAGCTAAGGGAAGAACAAACCAGCAGAGGGAAATAAAAAAGTAAATGAAATAGAAAACAAAAAGGTGGTTCAACAGAAGATCAGTGAAACCAATAGCTGGTTCTTGGAAGGGAAAACAAAATTGGTAAGCCCCAGGTGAGGCTGGCCAACAAGAAATCCCAGTAGGATCATAAGTGAAAGTGGAGGTTGGTGGAGATACTTATGGTTATAGGAGGTGACTGTAAGCAACTTCATGCCACTGGATTTCAGAGCCTAGTAGAATGGAATATGGTTTTCATCTCCTAATACCTCCCTGAGTCGAAGAGGAAGAGGAAGAAGACCCAAACAGATCAGTGACAAGCCAGGAAATTGAATCTTCCACCAAAGGCCAAGGTTCAGGTGGTTTTTATCAGTGAGCACTACAAACCTACAGAGGTGATCTGACATTCCCTTTTCTCAAGCTTTCCCAGAATATCAAGATGTTGTCCTCAGTACTTTTTTATAAGGTGAACACCCTGATATCCAAGACTGACGTCAGAAACATAAATGACCTGATCAGAAAATGTGGAGAATTGAATAAGACGCTTTATCGGAAAAGGCAGATAGCCAACTTGCTTATCGTCACTTATCTGGGGAATGCACGTCAAGACTACATTGAGCTACCGCCTCACATCTGGGAGAATGACCTTAAAAAGTTCAGAAACAACAAATGCTGATGGGGATATAGGAAAAAGAGGAACCTTAACACACCGTTGGGAGGCATATAAATTGATCCAGCCTTCTTGGGGTTTGGGGCAGGTGGCCTGAGGAGTGTGATAGTGGTTGGAGAATTCTTTCTGCAAGGGTCCTAGAGATGGGTGAGCTATTCCCAAGAAGAACTGAGTGTCTGCAGTCCCCATGGGGCAAGATCACTGTGGTTAACTGGTGATGACTGGGAGGCATGCCTCCAGGTTCTGGCAGGCCCCCTCTTGCTGCTGTGAGAGTATACACTTGGGAGACTCCACTGGAGGTCACGGGGAGGCTGGGAGACATGCGCTGTCAAGGGAGGGCCGGTGTTCGCTGCTACAGGAGCACTCACCACTTCCTAGTGTCACCTCTTATTATTATTTTTAAAGAATTTATTTATTCATGAGAGAGATAGGAGGAGAGAAAGAACCAGACATCACTCTGCTACATGTGCTGCTGGGGACCAGACTTGGAACCTCATGGTTGAGAATTCAATGCTTTATCCACTGCACCACCTCCCGGACCACGTCATCTCTTATTTTGACTTTGCGATTTCACCTCTACAGGGCTGCCATTCCACAACATAAGCAAGAAAGCTTAGGATAGTACTCATTTAAGTCATGTTCCACATGAACTTGTGTGTTCCTTAACATGTATCATTTGACCAAAACAGCTTTATAAGTCAGTAGTTATTTTTATTTTTTTGCCTTCAGGGTTATTTCGGGGGCTTGGTGCCTGCACCACGAATCCACTGCTCCTGGAGGCTATTTTTCCCCCTCTTTGTTGCCCTTGTTTTATCGTTGTGGTTATTATTTTTGTTGTTATTGATGTCATTGTTGCATAGAACAGAGAAATGGAGAGAGGAGGGGAAGACAGAGAGGGGGAGAGAAAGATAGGCACCTGCAGACCTGCTTCATTGCTTGTGAAGTGACCCTCTTGCAGGTGGGGAACTGGGGGCTCAAACCGGGATCCTTACACTGCTCCTTGTGCTTCATACCACGTGCGCTTAACCCGCTGCGCTACTGCCCAACCCCCAAGTCAGTTATTTTTAAAAGAATAGCTTCAATGCTTTTTTTTTTTAATTGAGCAAATATTTTCCCAAAGGTGTTGTGCAGTTTTCCACCCCCAAGTGTATTAGCAAATTACACTTAAACTGTGAGTCAAATTCTCGTCTGATGTTTCTGCCCGGCAGTTTCACTTCGTATAGTGACTTATATAGTAACTGCATTACCAACGTCTAGCTTTAAGAGTGGCACCTGAAATCGTTTGGTTTTCTTTAGATATGGAGTAAGGAACAGTTTACTTATTGCTCCGATGCCTACTGCTTCAACTGCTCAGATTCTGGGAAATAATGAGTCTATTGAACCTTATACCAGCAATATCTACACTCGTAGAGTCTTATCGGGAGAATTTCAGGTGAGAAGATCACAACCAGACCTGTTGGGAAATCTTTCAAAAGTCTGAGGTTGGGAATAACTAACTAGTAGTTAGCAAACAATTTCTGTTGGGTGGGACCAATGGTTTTGAAGGTGTACGGGCAATTTTATTGTGAGCTGCAGTTGAGAACAACTAATGTGAATTTCCAAATACCTTGAAATAGAATTCTGCATGATGGGATATATATATATATATATATATATATATATATATATGTTTTTAAAGTATTTATTAACATTCTTATAAAAATCACTTCCCACAAAGATTTATCTGCTGTAAGCAATGTTTTTTTCCATCTGTGTAAATGCCCTAACTTGAATAACACCATTACTTTTAAATAACTACTGTTATTATTTTAGATAGAGGTAGAGAGAGGGTGAAAGAGACCACAACACCAAAGCTTGCTTTAATGCAACAGGGACCAGACTTGAATATGGATCACAACCATGGCGAAGCAGCACACTAAGTGAGCTACTTTGCAGACCCAACATCAAGACTTTAAAGGAATGTAGTTTTGTGTGTGTGTGTGTTTTAATTGATAATTTAAATAATTATTTAATAATCCTGTTTAAGCCCTATTATCTACATCTTAACATCTTTTGATTTCCTGTTCAGATTGTAAACCCTCACTTACTGAAGGATCTTACTGAGCGGGGCTTATGGAATGAAGAGATGAAAAACCAAATTATTGCGTGTAATGGATCCATCCAGGTACAGAATGAAAACGAAGCAGGCTTTTTAGGAACTAATTGAGTTTTGCGGTACCTTCTTTATCCTAGGCAATGGAGAGAAACATTGATTTCACTGTGTCTAAATATGCTTATGTAGCTCTGTTGAACACCCAGTGTTGTACTAGGATTATATACATTTTCGTATAACTAAGCCTGACCCTCTTATCTGTATCATAATGTAAAGCAGCAGTTGCCAACTTCTCTGGAATCAGTAGAGGAACTTTTTTTTTTGAGGAGACATTAACAAAACCATAGGATAAGAAGGGTTAACTCCACACAATTCCCACCACCAAAACTCCATATCCCATCCCCTCCCCTGGTAGCTTTCCTATTCTTTATCCATCTGGGAGTATGGACCCAAGGTCATTGTGGGATGCAGAAGGTGGAAGGTCTGGCTTCTGTAATTGCTTCCCCGATGAACATGGGCATTGACTGGTCAATCCATACTCCCAGCCTGCCTCTCTCTTTCCCAAGTAGGGCGGGTCTCTGGGGAAGCAGAGCTCCAGGACACATAGGCCCCACCCTAAGGTTCCAGGACTGGGGGAAATATAGGCTCTATAGTGGAAATGTGAGGTTCCTGCTGTCTTAGGGTTCAAGAAGACAATAGATAGTTATTGTCATAACATTATTTGGTATTCGGATTAACTTTGAAAAATCCCTTTGTTAGGATTTGCTGTATAATACCCACCGTCATCATAATTTATGTCCTTTGACATTATTTGTATATTGCTGTGCCACCAGTTGCTTCTGTTTTCCCTGGTCTAGGTTTTTTTTTTTTAATTATCTTTATTTATTTATTGGATAGAGATAGTCAGAAATCAAGGGGGGAGGGTTGATATAGAGGGAGAGAGATAGAGAGACACCTGCAACACTGCTTTCACCACTTGCAAAGCTTTCCCATGCAGGTGGGGGCCGGGGGCTTGGACCCAGGTCCTTGTGCATTGTAGCATGTACGCTCAACCAGGTGTACCACCACCTGGCCCCACCTAGGCTTTTGAGAGAGTCAACCTATCAAAGACTCAGCCTATGTATTAAAAAGACTCAGTCTTTGCTTTAAAAAGTTTGAGACATACAGTCAATTTTTTCCCTCTCATATTAATTAAATAGTGATTTATATGACTATAAATAGGAGTGTACATAAACACCATTCCCACCACCAAAAGAGTAGAGAAACTTTTAAAATGCTGAAGCTTAGGTCGTATTTATGCCAGACTGTCTGATATAGAAGTCAGCCATCAGTATATATACATACATGTTATATATGCATATATTACATATATGTTCATGTACGTTATATATGTTGCATGCTTTTAAAAAACCAGAATACTGTAGCTCTGGCTTATAGTGATGCTGAAAGTTGAATCTGTGACCTCTGGTGCCTCAGTCATGAACCCTAGCACCATCAGTAGTTTTTAGAGTCAGTTATTTGCAACTGAGAAATAAGCATTTATCTTTATGTTGCTTCTAACTCAGCACATATATATGTTTCTGTATTTGGTGAAAGAGACTCTAGTCTGTTGATGCAGCTTAGCCCTAAGAAAGCCTTATGTCTAATCACTGAATGGATTATTGTAGAGTATGACAAGATGAAATCCTAGAGGAGATTTGTCACTTGATTGTGTCACTGTGAATAAGTCTGACTTCTGGCTTTTGTTTATTGCATTGTTTTTACCTTTTTCGTTAAGTGCCTCTGGAACAGTGACTACTTGGCCTTAAACCAGTTACAAATGAATCTTAAATCACTATCACCAGAATGGTGTTTTGTTGGACAGAAGGAGTTTCGTACTTTCTAAACTAGAGGGGAACTGTCTTGTGAAGCCTGACATGGTTTATATTGAATAATAGGTTTGATATGTGCGCTTAACCAGGTGCAACACTGAGTGGCCCCTGAATGGTAGATCTGCAGGAAATAGAAGCAAAGATTATGCCACATAATGATAAATGAATGATGATTCTGGCCGGAAGTAGAACCAAGGCCAGACCCTATTCTTTATCTTCAGGACAATAAACATTTGCTTGCTTTCTTTAGAGCATACCAGAAATTCCAGATGATCTGAAGCAACTGTATAAGACTGTGTGGGAAATCTCTCAGAAAACAGTTCTCAAGATGGCGGCTGAGAGAGGTGCTTTCATTGATCAAAGCCAGTCATTGAATATCCACATCGCTGAGCCTAACTACGGCAAGCTCACTAGTATGCACTTCTACGGCTGGAAGCAGGTTGGTGGGGGAAGCACCACTTGGAATACTTTGGAATTGGCAAAGAGTTTTAGATCCTGCTGCTTATTAAATATTGTCACCGCAAAGTTTTTCCTTACTTTTTTAAGTTAAAATTTCATTCTGTTCCTTACCGGATCAGGCTCACTTCAGATTTTCTTTTTCCTCCCTCTCTCTCTTTTTAAAAAATAATTTTTATCTTTGTTTATTGGCTAGACAGTCAGAAATCAAGAGGGGAGTCAGAGATAGAGAAAAAGAGAGACATCTGCTGAGCTGCTTCACCACTTGAAAAGCTTCCCCCCTGCAGGTGGAGACCTGGGACTCAGACCTGGGTCCTTACACATTGTAGTGTGTGCTTTCAACCAGGTGTGCCACCACCCAGCACCTTCGGCCTCTCTCTCTCATTACCAGATCACTGGTCAGCTCTGGCTTATAGTGGTTCTGCGGATTGAACTTGGGAACTCTGTTGCCTTGGACATAAAAGTCTGTTGCATAACCCGCTGTGCTATTTCCTTAGACCAGAAATTTATATATATATATATATATATATATTTTTTTAATGCAATGCAGTATTTCACATATGGTATTATTTTACTGACAAACCACCTCCTTCATTTAATTAAAAAAATTTTTTAAAAATATTTATTCCCTTTTGTTGCCCTTGTTTTTATTGTTGTAGTTATTATTGTTATTGATGTCGTCATTGTTGGATAGGACAGAGAAATGGAGAGAGGAGGGGGAGAGAAAGATAGACACCTGCAGACCTGCTTCACCGCTTTTGAAGCGACTCCCCTGCAGGTGGGGAGCTGAGGGCTCCAACCGGGATCCTTGTGCCGGTCCTTGTGCTTTGCACCACCTGCACTTAACCCGCTGAGCTACAACCCGACTCCCCATTTTAAATTTGTAATGAAAGTATGGGAAAGAGAGTTCAGGAGTACAAAGTACTGCTGTACCATCTGTGAAGGATGTTTCTTTGTCTTTTTTCTTTCTCCCCCCCCCCCAAAGCATTAGGTTTGCAGAGCTTCACAAAATTGCTTGTGAAGCTTCCCCCTGTAGGTGGGGACCAGGGGCTTGAACCCTGGCTCTTTGTACATGGGTAACATGTGTTTTCTAGACAGAAAAAGTATGTGCTTAGCTAAGTACAACACTGCCCAGCTCCCACCTGTGGAGTTCTACTTGCTTTTTTTTTTGTCTTTGTTGCTTTAATGTGGTGCTAGGTATTGGGCCCCGGCCCCTGTGGGTATAAAGCAGATACTCTGACCACTCGCTGAGCCACTACCCTAACCCCCACATTAATTTTCAGTTAATAAATACTTATTATGATTTTTGTATCAGGACTTTAGATACTGGATAGATGATGATCCTTACCTTTGAAGTAGTCATAGTCTTGTTACACAGATAGCCTTCGTCTCTAATACGTTAGACTCCAAGATGGATTTGTTATCGTATAAAAATCAGAAATTATGCATAGAAAACAAAAAACATGATAACAAAAGTATTCGACATCTCCAAAGAGCTGTCTGTGTCTCTTCAGGAATTTTTGAAAAAGTCTTCAAATTTAGCAAACTTTTTGTTCAGGTTTATGGAAATGTATTTTAAACATTGATCTTCAGTGACTAATGTCTTACAGTTTCTCCTAATATATGTAATTCTTTTTTTCCCCATAGGGTTTGAAGACTGGAATGTACTATTTAAGGACAAGACCAGCAGCTAATCCCATCCAATTCACTCTAAATAAGGAGAAGCTGAAAGATAAGGAGAAGGCATCAAAAGAGGAAGAAGAGAAGGAGAGGAATACAGCAGCTATGGTGTGCTCTTTGGAGAATAGAGAGGAGTGTCTGATGTGTGGATCTTGAGGATAAACTTAGGAGGGACCAGCAGTTCTTTGTAAAACAAACCTTGCGAATAAGGAATGATGAGGTGCTTCTCTGGCACTTTTTATGATGACCACAGTTTTGCTGGTTTAATAAGAAGCAAAATTGAGTTGTAGCCATGACAAGTGCCAATGGGACCTTTATGCATAAGGTCCTATTCTGAAATAAAGACAGACCTGCCTATGTGATTGTGTGAGACTAATTTTGTTAGTTATTGGGGTCAAATCCCCCCCTTTTTTTTTAGACTTAAAAGGGGAAATTTGAAGACAAATGATCTAGATTATAAATAGAAGAAGAATAGAACTTTGACTAATAGATGCTTTCTTTTCTGTGGTGTCATGGCCTTGTGCATGGGTGAGTCCACTGCTGCCTAGGCAGCTTCTTCACCCCTTTTGTTTCAGACCAGAGCACCACTCCACCATCTGAGTTGCTGTGCTACTCCCATGCAGTGTAGAAGCTTGAACCTACAGGTACTAAGTAAATCATCTCCTGGCCCTAGGACTTTTTTTTTTTTTTCAATTCTAGAAAAGTAATAAGCATTTTTCTATATAACTGATTTTTAAGCATACAATTCAAGAGCATCAGATACCGATGTAGTGTGCAGCCATCCCTGCTACGATCCCACTTAGAAACTATATAAAGCAGCTACTCTGGGAGTCGGGCTGTAGCGCAGCGGGTTAAGCGCAGTTGGCGCAAAGCACAAGGACCGGCATAAGGATCCCGCTTCGAACCCGGCTCCCCACCTGCAGGGGAGTCGCTTCACAAGCAGTGAAGCAGGTCTGCAGGTGTCTGTCTTTCTCTCCTCCTCTCTGTCTTCCCCCCCTCTCTCCATTTCTCTCTGGCCTATCCAACAACGACAACAACAATAATAACTACAACAATAAAACAACAAGGGCAACAAAAGGGAATAAAAAAATAAATATTAAAAAAAAAAAAGCAGCTACTCTATAAGCAATATAGAGCAGGGCCAGAGAGACATCTCACTGGGTAGGGTTCAAGCCTTGCCATTCCCACAGCTCAGGTTCAATACCCTGTACCACAGAGGCATGTTTTAGTTATTGGTCTCCTTTACTGCAACTTTCGTTTCAGCTATTGTTTTTAGCTGTGGAAGTTCTGTTTGGTTCCTTCATTAATTTCTCTTGGTTCCAGAATTAATTTCTCTCTGCAAACAAATAGTTTATCTGTAATTGCTTGTGTTTTCATTTAATGTCTTTTTGTAATAAATCTGTGTGACTGAGCTGCTCAAAGATGTTTCTCTTAGTTTAGCATCTCTTTGCACTGAGCTGTGTTTTCTGTTTTCTTTTTTTTTTCTTATTGGAAATTGGAAATCATTCTCCAGGTTTTGACTGTCTTCTTGTTAACATATTGAGGATTGCAGAAAATATCTATATGCATATATAATTTAATTGTCATTGGTTTTCATCTTCCACAACAGGTAACTTTAAATAATTTTTCCTCTCCTCCCCACCCCCTTATATATAGAGGGCTGTAGAATTCCATCTTTTTTTTTCTTTCTTTTTTTTTACCAGAGCACTGATCATCGGCTCTGGTTTATGGTGATGTAGGGGCCTGAACCTGGGACTTTGGAGCCTCAGGCATGAGAGTCTCTTCACATAACCATTATGCTATCTACCCCCAGCTTTCCATCCATTTTTTTAAAGTATAATTATTTATTTATTTTAAATATTTATTTATTCCCTTTTGTTGCCCTTATTGTTTTATTGTTGTTATTGATATTGTCGTTGTTGGATAGAACAGAGAGAAATGGAGAGAGGAGGGGAAGACAGAGAGGGAGAGAGAAAGATAGACACCTGCAGACCTGCTTCACCGCTTGTGAGGCAACTCCTCTACAGGTGGGGAGCCGGGGACTTGAACCCGGATCCTTATGCCAGTCCTTGCGCTTTGTACCACCTGCACTTAACCCGGTGCGCTACTGCACAACTCCCCCATTTTTTTTTAAATATCTGGCCAAGCATTAGTCTACATATTGCTGTGAAATTTGATTATAAGTTAGATGAGCATTTAAGTTGCTAGACTTTGAGTAAATTAGGTTACCCTCCAAATAGCTGAAGGCCTGAAGAGAAACAAGATTTGAGGCCCTGACTAAGGATTTCTTCATCCAGACTGCCTCAAGCTGCACTACGTGGATTGCTGGTCAGCTCTGCCAGAGTTACACTTGCTTCCCCACTTCGGAGAGACCTGACTACCTAGACTCATCCTCTCCACAGACACAATACACAGAACATAATTGTGTTCCTTTGGTGAATGAGAAAACTGATTAACAGATATATTAGTATTGAATTTTTTTTTCTTTCTTTTCAGTTGGTCTAGGGCCTCTGAAGTTGGTTCTCTACTCTGATTAGATTCCAGTCACCATTTTCAGTAGAAATGATAATCTGGTGTGATGTGGCAGTAGACATTGTCATTGATACTCCCAATTTTAAGTGCCAGGGTTCTGGGTGGTGTGTGTGTTCTGTCTCATGATTTTATCAACTCTCTAGCCCTGTTAGTTCATCTGTGTAGATTTTGTCTTCTACAACACATGACACTGTTGCATTACATTGATGCCGTCAAGCTGATTGGATCAAGTGAGCAAGAAGCCTCTACTTACAGGTAAGATATTCATGTGTCAGAGTGTGAGAAGTAAATCTGAGCAAACATCAGGGTCCTTCTACCTCCGACAACTCTAAGGGTCCAAGAGTACAAGGTAGGTTCAAGAGCTCTTGTTTTGATGGTGAAGGATACATTTTTACATGTGACTATAACCTAAAGAAGCAGGATGCCTACTGGGCCTTTCTGGATTTTGGAGATTACATGACAATATCTTCCTCACTGGACTGTGGTACTCTGGTTCATTGACCAAGTGACCCCAAAGCTACTGTTCTGAGTGGAGCCCATAAGAAGATTCTGCCAAAAATAAAGTTGCCATGTAGGTTGTGTTGTCTTTGGGCTCCCAGCTTAGCAGATCTGTTATGCTTGGAGGGTCAGTGGTAGCTAGAGGTGCTGTTTGATCCCTTTTTAGGCCCTGAAGATATTGGAACAAAGCACTGTCATCCTAGAACTCCATTTTTTTTTTGTTTGTTAATTTCCAGTCTTGAAAAATATTTTGGGAGTCAGGTGGTAGCGCAGCGAAAAGCACAGGTGGCACAAAGTGCAAGGACTGGCATAAGGATTCTGGTATGAGCCCCGGCTCCCCACCTGTAGGGGAGTCAGTTCACAGATGGTGAAGCAGGTCTGTGGGTGTCTATCTTTCTCTCCCCCCTCTGTCTTCCCCTCCTCTCTCCATTTCTCTCTGTCCTATCCAACAACAATGACATCCATAACAACAGTAATAACTACAATAAAACAAGGGCAACAAAAGAGGATAAATATTTTTAAAAATATTTCATTTATCTTATTGTATAGAGATAGCGAAGTCAGAGGGGAAGGGGAGGTAGGGAGAGAGGGAAAGACAGCAGCACTGCTCATGAAAGTGGGGACCAGGGGCTTGAACCTAGGTCCTTGTGCATTGTAACGTTTATGCTCTACTGGGTATGCCACCACCCAGCTCCCTGAACAACTCACTTTAAAAAAAAAAAATTTAGTTTCTTTATTGAGGGATTAATGGTTTACAGTCTACAATAAAATACAATAGTTTGTACATGTGTAACGTTTCTCAGTTTTCCACATAACAATTCAACCCCCACTAGGTCATCCTCTGCCAGCATGTTCCAGGACCTGAGCCCTCCCCTCACCCCAGAGTCTTACTTTGTTGTGATAAACCAAATCCAGTCCAAGTTCTGCTTTGTGCTTTTCATTCTGTTCTTTTCAACTTCTATGAGTGAGAACATTCACTTTATTTAAAAAGAAAAAAACAGCTTTTTTTTTTTTTAAGATTCCCTTTTGTTGCCCTTGTTTTATTGTTGTAGTTATTGATGTCGTTGGAGAGAACAGAGAAAAATGGAGAGAGGAGGGGAAGACAGTGTGTGTGTGTGGGGGGGGAGAAAGATAGACACCTCCAGACCTGCTTCACCACTTGTGAGGCGACTGCCCTGTACGTGGGGAGCCGGGGCCTCAAACCAGGATCCTTACTCCAGTCCTTGTGCTTTGCGCCACCTATGTTTAACCCACTGCGCTACCACCTGACTCCCCAAAACAATTCACTTTTAAAGACAGGTTTTGACTCCCTGTAGCTTAGTAGAAACTAAATGCTTAACCAAGGTACTGTGCAGTTTGAGCTGCCTGTCCTACACTGGGTATTTTCTGATTCACCAAGTCATAAACATGGAAGTAAGAAATATATGATGGGGCTCAAGCTGGCCCTGAAGGCACCCCAATACTGTGGCCCTTACTCCTGATAGACTGCTCTATCTTGGTCGTATAGGAAGTTAGTTCCTGTGATCTGCTGACAGGAAGAGAAATCTTGACTCTTGATAGATTTTTCTATATACCTTGGCACCTTTCTGGGATCTCCCTGAAGGACATTCCATTCCTCAGATGACATAGGGCAGAGACTGTCTTTGAACAGGATAGCTTAGATAAGTCACACCTGCCCATAACCTACAGACTTGGGGCAGATTCAAAACTTTATTTAATGGCTGGTCAGGTCCAAGAAAAGACCTGGTCTGTGTGGGTGACTTTCATGTGGGTCTCCTGGGAATTTGGCCTGTTGCTGTGAGCGGTACCAGAAACCTGAGTACAACTGACTGTTAAGTGTCAGTCTTGGCCTGACGGGCCGGGCCCTCACCTGCGACTGGGACTGACTGTAAAACTCACCTTGTGTGCTAATTGCCATCAGGGTTATTGCTGGGGCTTGGTGCCAGCACGATGAATCCACTACTCCTGGAGGCCTTTTTTTTTTCTCCCTCTCCCTCCCTCCCTCCCTCCCTCCCTTCCTTCCTTCCTTCCTTCCTTCCTTCTTCCATTAGTTTGAAAGGACAGAAAGAAATTGGGGGGGGGGGAGAGATAGGGAGAGAGACACTTGTAGATTTGCTTCACTGCTCAATAAGCATCCCTCCTGCAGATGGGGAGCGGGGGGCTCGAACTCAGGTCCTTGAGCATGGTAATGTGCACTAAATAGGGTGCACCACTGCTCAGCCCCTTAGAGGAGCATTTCATTTAAAGATATATTTATTTTCATGGGGAACAGACCAGAACACTGCTTATCTCTGGCTTGTTGCTGGTGTCAGGGATTAAATCTGGCATGAAAGTAGGTCACTGCCACTGTGCTATATGTCCCCAGCAGAAGTTTTTTTTTTTTTTTATGGGGTGCTATATGTCCCCAGCAGAAGCTTTTTTTTAATGGGTTGAAAGCGAACAATTTAAAGAAACAGAAAGGCAAGAGGTGCTACTGAGAAAACCGTTTGGTTTCTAGGTCATGGAACTGGCGTTGATGAGGATCCAGGTTCTATCCCTGCCACCTTGGACACCATCAGTGCGGTACTCTGGCTGTCCCCTCTCTTTCTATGTGAAATTCTCTCTATTCCAATGGAATATTAAAGAGAAAGAAAAGGCAAGAAGACCAATAATACACCTCTTGTCGAGCCTGTGTTTTCAGATACCCTGAAGTCTGACCCCTTATTCTCTGAGGTCCTAGACCCAGCTGCCCGCACTAAACCATCACCCCGGCAGCTTCCCATCCACTCTCATATTCTGATGCCCCCGTGACTTCTCTCCCGCCTCCTGGGCTGATTCTTTTCCACACAGTATTTTTTCTACATGTTGCCGGATCTCCCTGGTCCTCACCCCATAAATGACAGGATTCAAGGCTCCCGGGAGCAGGAGATAGATGGCACTGAGCAGGTTCTGAACATCCTGAGACACGTTCTTGGCCACTCGGAAGACAAGTGAGGTGGAGAGACCAGAGAGATAGATAGTGAGGATGACCAGTAAGTGGGAGCTACACGTGTTCAAGGCCTTGGCTCGGGCTCCCCCTGAAGAAATCTGGAAGGCAGCGTAGATGATGCGGGTATAGGAGGTTCCCAACAGGGTTAGATCAAAGGTCACAGTGATCAACCTCATGGCCAACCCCAACTGGCTGTTGAAGGTCAAGTCTCCACAAGCTATGCTCAGCAGTGCGATGTACTCACAGGTGAAGTGGCGAATCACCGCTGTCCGGCAGAATCGAGCTCGTGAGGTCAGCACCACCAAGGGCACTGCCACTCCCAGGCTCCGGGCTAGGGCCAGCAGGGCCAGCAGGGCCAGCAGGCGGGAGCTCATCAGGTCAGTGTAGCGGAGTGGGTGACAGATGGCCACGTAGCGGTCTAGGGCCATGGCCAGCAGCAGGTTGTAATCCAGGAGGAGGGTGAAGTAGATGAAGAACATCTGGGTCAGGCAGCCTTGGAGTGATATGGGGTTAGCATTAAGCACAAAGCCCTCCAGCATTTTGGGCAGCACAGCTGTGGCAGCACAGATGTTGACAGCCAGGAGCAGAGCGATGAGCACATACATGGGCTGGTGCAGGCTGCGCTGGGCTGCCACCGTGTGGATGATGAGGGCGTTGGTAGAGACAATGGTCACATACAGCAAGGCAAGAGGCAGGACCAGGAGGGGCCGCCATTCTTTCAACCCAGGGAAGCCCACCAGGAAGAAGCTGGTGTAAGAAATGTTGACAGTACTGTTTCCGTCCTCACCCATTAGCTTTTGTCCTAGAATGACCTAGAAGTTGGGAATCAGAGACAGTCAGTGGGAAAAATGCATGTTTCTGTCATAGGACCTGAGACATTTGTGATGAAAATCCACCTCTATGTATGTAGTACTTCTCTGTGTCCCGTTAAAAAAAGATTTAAGGGGGCCAAGTGTTAGCGCAGCAGGTTAAGTACACGTGGCACGAAGTGCAAAGACTAGCGTAAGGATCTCTCTTTGACCCCGGCTCCCCATCTGCAGGGGGGTCACTTCACAAGTGGTGGTGAAGCAGGTCTGCAGGTGTGTCTATCTTTCCCCCTCTCTGCCTTCCCCTCCTCTCTCCATTTCTCTCTGTCCTATCCAACAACAATGACAGCAATAATAACAATAAACTGATGGCAACAAAAGGCAAAAAATGGCCTCTTGGAACAGTGGATTCGTAGTGCAGGCACTGAGCGCCAGTGATAACCCTGGTGGCAAAAAATAAAAAAAAATTAAAATTATTAATGAGAGATAACCAGAGCACCACTTCGGCACATGCAGTTCTGTGGATTGAACTCAAGATCCCATGCTTGCAAGTCTAATACTTTATTCATTACACCACCTTTTGAGTCACCGCACTTTTTTGGAGCTTGGGCGGGTATTATGCCAGGAATATGGGAACTATAAAGACCAGCATGGCATACCTTATTCAGGTAGCTTTAGACTTAATGTGTGCAAAATGTAAACTTAGAAAAGATTTGTTGGGGGGGGGGTTGGATGTTAAGCACACGTGGTGCAAAGCGCAAGGACCAGCATAAGGATCCCGGTTCCAGCCGCCGGCTCCCCACCTGCAGGGGAGTCGCTTCACAAGCAGTGAAGCAGGTCTGCAGGTGTCTATGTTTCTCTCCCCCTCTGTCTTCCCCATCTCTCAATTTCTTTCTGTCCTATCCAACAACAATGACATCAGTAACAACAATAATCGCAACAATGATAAAACAAGGGCAACAGAAGAGGAAAAAATAGCCTCCAGGAGCAGTGGATTCTTTGTGCAGGCACCGAGCCCCAGCAATAACCCTGAAGGCAAAAAAAGAAAAAGAAATTATTTGTTGGGCTAAGGAGATAGCATAATAGTTGTGCAAAGAAAAAAAAAAAACCTTTCATGTCTGAGGAAGAAAAAAAGAAAATCTGTTTACCTAGTTGTGTCCCAGTTATTTGATTTCTGAACAAAAGATTAGGGTGGGGAGGCAGAGGCCATATACATATTTAAAAAGCCAAAAAAAAAGTGACACAAAGGATGAAGAGTTCATGGTTATAAGATGCAATAATGACTCTGGTCTAAGAAGCCCAGAGAGGACCAGGCAAGACTTACTAGGGTTAATTAGATTCCAACCATCACAATAAAGACAATATTACAATAGTTTTTTTTTGTTTGTTTTCTTGTGTCACTAGAGTAATACTAGAGAGATGTGTGCACTCTTCGATTAAATTACAGGGTCTATACTCTATGAAATCTAACATCCCAGACATGGGGGGGGGGTTAAGTTTGTGTTGTTGGGGACAAAATGTGTGGAACTGGAAGTGATTATAATCACTGAAATAGGCAAAAGATGTGAAAGACAACTACAGTGTGGTGTCACTTCTTTATGGATAATTAATAAAGCTTGACAGAAGAAAGAAAAAAAAGTAAGCCAACTATCCATTTTACCCAAGAAGAAATTGCAGCACAGAGAGGCTATCTTGTCCAGCTCAGTTGAGGGTCACATAGCTGACATAGCTGGTCAGAGGCAGAGCTGCTTTTCAATCCAAGTCATTGGACCCCAGAGTGCAGACACCTCCACATGCCCCACTCCCGTTACGTTACCTAGGCTCTCCCCATGAGAGCACTGAGCCTGCCATTCCACACCATCTTTCAGGCTCGATTACTGTTCTTTACTTGAGTGTTTACTATTCAACTACAGAGAGGAGGAAAGAAGCCTTAAGGTGTGGAGCATCAGAAAGTGTCCTTACAGGTATAGGTGTTGTCTTTGAAGATCCGCGTTTATGTGGATGTGACGGGAGTCATGCTCGACACAAAGTTTAAGAGAGATACCTGTAAACTCAAAAGTGGATTTGGAGTCCCTTAAGCTGCCTCCTCCTCCAGTTCCCTGATAAGTTTTTCTAGAAAACCTAAGAGCATTCTTTTTGGCAGAATAACACAGACTTTGGGAAGTGTGTAATTGCAGGGGTTAGATAAGGGACAAAGATCCTTATAATAGAGTTCTGCTGGTGAACTTTTCTGAGGAGAGTAGAGCTGAGACTGAGGGCAAAAGGAAGGAGAGAGGTACCTAGGAAGAGGAGCTAGACCTCAAATCTAGGTCTTTTTGGGACTTTGATCTCAGTAGTAATATTAAAGTTAACATGTACTAGGCAACTATTGTTTCCCAGCCCTGACTCCAGGGCCTAATTCAATGATTTCAAGACAAATAACTATTATCCATTTACTTTTTTTTTTATACTCCAGGATTATTGCTGGAGCTCCGTGTTTCAGCTCCTGGAATCCACTGCTCCTGGAGGCTATTTTGTTCCCATTTTGTTGCCATTGTTGTATTTATTGTTATTGTTGTCATTGCTATTGTTGTTGGATAGAACAGAGAGAAATGGAGAGAGGAGGGAAAGACAGAGAAGGGGAGAAAAAGATAGACACCTGCAGACCTGCTTGTGGAATGACCCCGCCATGCAGGTGGGGAGCTGGGGGCTTGAACCAGGATTCTTCCGCTGGTCCTTGCGCTTTACCTGTTGTGCTACTGCCTGGCCCCTTATCCATTTACTTTTAAATTTATTTTTATTTGGTTCTAGGGAATGAACCCAGGACTTTGTGCTCATGAGAAATACCTCTGATAAGCAGGAATTTTCTCTAAACTTTTGAGAGACAGAGAGAGAGAGACATACATACAGACAGACAGACAAACCACAGCATCACTCCACCATCTATGGAGCTCTCCCATGCCATCTGTGGTGCTCCCATGTGGTACCAGGGTTCCTCTGACCCAGAGTCTCAGAAACTACATGACCCATGTTCTACCAAGGGACTATTGCCCCTGTTGTCCCCTTCATACATGAGGACTCTGAGGTTTAGAGAAGAGAATGAATTCTCTTAAATGTCTTTCTTTTCTTTTTTCTTTTTACTTGTTAAGACAAGATGAGAAGGGTGGGAGAGGTAGAGGGGGAGAGAGACAGACACCTGCAGCCCTGCTTCACCACTTGTGAAGCTTCCCCCCTGCAGGTGGGGAGCAGGGGCCTGAATCAGGACCCTTGTGCATGGTGATATGTGCTCTCAACCGGTGCGCCACCACCGGCCTTTCCCCTCCCCACTTCAGTCTTAAGTATTAACTGCTAGAGCTGGGAGGCGGACTTAGATCTGTCAACGGTAAAAAGAGGAGCACAACTCCAGTTCCTGCCTCTAGCCCCCAGCCCCCAAATCTCTTGTCTTCTGACACCCAGCCTCACCGCAGCAGCCTGTAGAAGTCTGCGTTGGGGAGAAGCCCTCTGTGACTTGGGGTTCACCTTTGAGAAGGTAAGACCTGAGATCCTTGCCCAGCCCAAGATGCTGGTGTATGAAGCTGAGAGCAGGGGCAGGTAAGGAGGCTTGTGACTCTGGGGATTCTCCTGTGGGGGAGTCTTTGGGGCAGAGGGACTTAAAGGAGGAAACAAAGATAAACCTAGAGGGGTTTAGGGAAAACCCCAGGGAGAAAGGCTGCAGAATTAACATGTTCACTCTGAGGTTCTTGGTCTAACTCCCAGAGCAGGGTATGTAATGTAGAATTTCCTCCTCTTTACTGATGAGACTCAGAAAAAAGCAAGTCAGGGCTATGATGGCTTTTCAGTGTTCAAGTGAGCTATTTTTCTTTATTTAATTTTTTCCTTTTATTATCTTTATTAGATAGAGACAGCCAGAAATCAAGAGGGAAGGGGGTGATAGAGAGGGAAGGAGACACAGAGATAGCTGCAGCCCTGCTTCACCACTTGCAAAGCTTTTCCCCTGCAGCTGGGGACCAGGGACTCGAACCTGGGTCTTCGCACATTGTAACGTGTGCACCTGAGCAGGTGCGCCACCATCTGGCCCCAAGTGATCTATTTTTCCAGTCCTGAAGTAGTTGCTTTTTTTTTTAGTAAAGTTTTACTTTCATTTTTTTAAAAAAAATTATTTTATATTTATTTTCCCTTTTGTTGCCCTTGTTTTTTTATTGTTGTAGTTATTATTGTTGTTGTTATTGATGTCATCTTTGTTAGATAGGACAGAGAGAAATGGAGAGAGGTGGGGAAGACAGAGGGGGGAGAGTAAGACACCTGCAGACCTGCTTTACCACCTGTGAAGTGACTCCCCTGCAGGTGGGGAGCCGGGGGCTTGAACCGGGATCCTTATGCCGGTCCTTGTGCTTTGCACTATGTAGAGCAGCTTAACCTGCTGCTCTACAGCCCAACCCCCAAGTTTTACTTTCACGTATAGTTGGTGGAATCTGCTTATGCATCTTCACCAGCTGAAACACCATCTCTGCCTTGGTGTTTCTGGTGTAAATTACTTGAACTCTGTCTTGAAACCAGCTCAGTACGTCATTCACTGATGAATTCCTGAAATGTCCCTCCCCTTGGTAGGTGGGATCTGGGGTCTTGAACCTAGGTCCTCATGCGTGGTAATATGTGTGCTCGACTGGATGTGTGTTGTTAAAATTCGGAAGACTCTGGTCGGGCTGGCTTGCTTCACGGCGGGTAACAGAGACGCGGAGACAACGGCTGGGCAGGGAAGCTGTATTTCTTTATTCAGGAGGAACTATTCATAAACTAAGACAAACTAATCACCAAACAGAACTCGGCTGTCTCTTTGCAGCGGCGCAAGCACTCTTTCTTTTACTCTGGAACTCAGGAACCCTCTCCCTTACTCTCGAACTCAGAAACTCTCGCACCCTCGCACTCTCGAACTCCGGAACTCAGGAACTCTGTCACTGGGGAACTCAGGAACTCTCGGACTCCGGAACCCTCTCCCAGGGTCCCTTGGGGCGGGGCCAAGCAGGCCCGCGAAATTAACAGGACTCATCCAATTCTCTTGGAGGGGGAGGGCTAGAACAAGCCAATGTAAAGCATACGACAGATGTGCTAACACTTTTTCTCTTCTTTCCTCTTCTTATCTTTCCTTTCCTCTTCTTTTATTAGTGATTTAGAAGATTATAAGACAGTAGGGGGTATAGTTCCACATCACCCCAACACCAACATTTTATGCGTCCACCCCTTAATGATAACCACCATAGTTCTCTCAAGGTCTTAGAGAGGACTTTCTCTCTTTTTTTCCCCCCACTTTTGTGTGTTTCAGTTCTCTGTGTTCTACAGATGAGTGAAATCACGTAGTGTTTGTGTCTTATCTCCGTCTCTCTCCATTCTTGCTGTCACTAGCCAGCCCCAGGTCACTGTTAGTTTCAGGGCTTTCGGGTTTGTCTCCCTCTCATGGGCCTCTACTATGGCTGTCCAGTGACCATTCTGAAGCACCTGTGTGATCTTGCCACTGCCCTGTAGTGGGCTTTTAAATAGCTCCAAACTGCCTGGAGTGAAAATTCAAGCTCTTCCTTTCATCACCTGATCTCTGTTTGTTTACCCAGCAGCCTAGTTTTCCACCAATCCCTCGGGCTTGCTCTGTGCCCGGGTAACTGCTAAGAATGTTCCAGATTCCCCCCACCCCCCTTGCCTCTAGGGTTATCACTGGGGCTCGGTGACTGCACTATGAATCCACTGCCCCTGGAGGCCATTTTTCCCATTTTGTTGCCCTTGTTATAATTGTTATGGCTGTTGTTGTTGGATAGGAGACAGAGAAATGGAGAGAGGAGGGGAAGACAGAGAGGGGGAGAGAAAGATAGACACCTGCAGACCTGCTTCACCACTTGTGAAGTGACTCCCTTGGAGATGGGGAACTGGGGGCTTGAACCGGGATCTTTACACTGGCCCTTGTGCTTTGTGCCATGTGCGCTTAACCCACTGCGCTACCGCCCAGCTCCCATCTGTCTTTATCTCTTTGCCTATATCCACAAAGTTCATTTGGTTAAGAATTGAACAGTGGCTCTTCTAGTAATCTCCTTCCTTGCTAGACAATTTGCCTTTTATGCTTCAAATACAACTCAAATCCCCCCTTTGTCAAGTATGCTCTGTTACTGATTACCTCTGTCCTGTGCTCCCCAAGAATTTTGTACAGTTCTTTTGAAGATTTTATTTATTTATGTATAGGACACTAGCACATATGATCCTGGGGATCCAATTTGGGACCTCATGCCTGCACATCCAGAATTCAACCACTGCACCACCTCCCATGTCCACAGTTACGTTGAACATTAGTTGTATTTGCAGTGTGCTCAGTTGGGGAATTCTTTGAAGGACGAAACCACTTTATTTCTCTTTGTCTGCTATCGTGGGTTTAGCAAGGTGTATGTATCATCAACATTTGGTGAGGAAGTGAGTGTATGAATCTTGAGTGAAAAGCCACATGCAGAACTATAGCAAGAAGGGTTTATAATCTCAAAAACTGAGACATAAACTAACCTTGCAGCTGTTCACTATGTGATTGTGTGGGAATAGCTCTTTTTTTCTTTTTTCTTTTTTTTTTAACTGGATAGAAGACTCTGAAAGGTGAACACAGATCTCCAAGGCCAGGATGAATCAGGGGTGTCCCACTGGATAGAGAGAGGGACCTGTGAGCCCTTGAGAGTCAGGCAGGAAGTTGCTTGAGTGAGGGCAGTGGCTGGGCTTTCTTGGCAGGGACCGGCGGCTGTGCCCTGTGGAACAGAGCTGCCAGATGCTGCCTGATCTCCTTGGTCCTGGCCCCATAGATGATGGGGTTGACCAGACACGGGAGAAGCAGATAGAAGGCACTCAGCAGGTTGTGCACATCTTGGGAGGCGGTGCGGGCGACACGGTAGACGATGGATGAAGACATAGTGGAGGAGTAGACAGTGAAGATGACCAGCAGGTGGGAGCCACAGGTGTTCAGGGCCTTGGACCGAGCTCCACCTGAGGAGATTCGAAAGGCTGCGTGGATGATGCGGGAGTAGGAGGCCCCAAGCCACAGCATGTCCAGGACTCTGTTGAAGACTCGGACGGCGAGCCCCACCCTCTTGTTGAGGGAAACGTCCCCGCAGGAGAGCTTCATCAGTGCCATGTGCTCACAGGCAAAGTGCTGGATCACATCTGAGCGGCAGAAGCGCACCCTGGAGGCTAACCCCACCACCGGGGCCACGATGCAAGTGCTCCTGGCGGCTGCCAACCCCACCAGGCCGGTCAGCAACTGGCCAGTCACGATCTCCGGGTAGCGAAGCGGGTAGCAGATGGCTACAAAACGGTCCAGGGCCATGACCAGGAGGATGTTGCAGTCAAAGACGATGAGGAAGTAGATGCAGAACATCTGGATCAGACAGCAAGCCAGGGAGATGCGGTTGAAGTGGGCGGAGAAGCTGAAGAGCATGGCGGGAATCACGGTGGTGGCGGTGCAGATGTTGACGGCCAGGAGCAGGGCGATGAGCAGGTACATGGGCTGTTGCAGGCTCCTCTGCACCGCCACCGTGTGGATGACCAGCGCGTTGGCAGACACGATCACGAGGTAGAGGCCAAGGAAGGGCAGCACCAGGAGCGCTCTAGCCTCCCGCAGGCCCGGGAAACCCACCAGGAGGAAGCTGGTGTAGGATGCGTTGGAGCTGGCATTGCTCCAGTCGGCCATCCTTCCGGGAGAGCAGGGCGGTGCGGGGAAGCAGGGACAGGAGGTCTGTGTGGAGCCCAACCCACCTGCCCCTCCTCACCAGGGTGCACTGGAAGCCTTGTTCTTCATGAATGACCAAGTTTCTAGAGAGAAGACGCAAAGGGGTCTGTTACTGTGTAGTGAGGTGCTTGTGAGGAAAACTGTCCCTGGTAGCTCCCTGTTTTTGCTCTTTTTCTTCCTTTTAAAATTAATATTATTATTCTTTGAAAATCTTTTATTTATTATTATTTAATTTATTTATTCCCTTTCATTACCCTTATTGTTTTATTGTTTTAGTTATTATTGTTGTTATTGATGTCATTGTTGGATAGGACAGAGAGAAATGGAGAGAGGAGAGGAAGGCAGAGAGGGGGAGAGAAAGACAAGACACCTGCAGACCTGCTTCACCGCTTGTGAAGTGACTCCCCTGCAGGTGGGGAGCAGGTCCTTGCACTTTGCACCACCTGTGCTTAACCTGCTACGCTACCGCCAGACTCCCAAAATCTTTTATTTGTTTATTCATTATTGGACGGAGACAGAGAAACGGAGAGGGAGAGAGGGAGAGAGACAGAGACACCTACTTCACCACTCATGAAGCTTTCGCCCTGCAGATGGGGACCAGGGGCTTGAACCTGGGTCCTCGCACATTGTCATGTGTGCACTTAACCAGGTGCACCACCGCCTGGCCCCTTGCGCTCTTTTTCTATAAAAACCTTTTTTTTTTTGGGGGGGGGCAGGTGGTGAGTTCACCTAATAGAGTGCACATGTTGCCATGAAGATCCATGTTCCAGCCCCGGTTACCACGTGGTTGTACCTGCTACAGTGCCAACCTTTGTAGACAATCAGCATTTTCTTTCTTTCTTTCTTTCTTTTTTTTTTTTTTCTCCAGGGTTATTGCTGGGGCTTGGTGCCTGCACCATGAAACCACTGCTCCTGGAGGCTGTTTTTTTTTTTTCTATTTTTTTTTAATTTTTTTTTTTTTATTTAAGAAAGGATTAATTAACAAAACCATAGGGTAGGAAGGGTACAACTCCACACAATTCCCACCGCCCAATCTCCATATCCCACCCCTCCCCCGATAGCTTTCCCATTCTCTATCCCTCTGGGAGCATGGACCCAGGGTCATTGTGGGTTGCAGAAGGTAGAAGGTCTGGCTTCTGTAATTGCTTCCCCGCTGAACATGGGCGTTGACTGGTCGGTCCATACTCCCAGTCTGTGGAGGCTGTTTTTTCCCCCTTTTGTTGCTCTTGTTTTTATCGTCATTGTGGTTATTATTGATGTTGTTATTGTTAAATAGGACAGAGAGAAATGGAGAGAGGTGGGGTACACAGGAAGAGAGAAAGACAGACATCTGCAGACCTGCTTCACCACTTGTGAAGTGACCTCCCTGCAGGTGGGGAGCTGGGGGCTTGAACTGGGATCCTTTTGCCGGTCTTTGTGCTTCGCACCATGTGTGCTTAACCCACTGCACTACAGCCAGACCCCCAGCAGAGAGAATGGCAGAGAGTGAACTTATTCCTCATCTTGAACTAGTAAAAAGAGTTTTCAAAAGATGTCATGGGGAATCGATTTGACAGGGATTGGGCCAGGCCGTTATCTAGCTCCCTCTCATTTGGGTAAATTGTTTTGCTTGCTCTCTTTGTGATTGATCAAAAGCTAATGAAAGAAAGTCATGAAAACATCTAGTTTCGATAATCTGAACATTAACTTTCATTAGCATAGTCAGATGCTCTTATCTTTTTATTTTCTTTTCAACTAGGTTTGTCCTGCCTTTCATTATTCCATAGTATTTCTTTCCTTCTTTTAAAAATATTTATTTATTAGAGAGAAAGGGAGAGAGAGAGAGAGAGAGTGAGCCAGAGTGTCACATGCAAGGCCAGAGATCAAACTCAAGACTTCATCTTGAGAGTCCAGTGTTTTATCCACCAAATCACCTCTCAGCCTCTCCCAATATTTCTTGTAATATAAGAGAGAGAATGAGGGGACTGGGTGGTGGTGCACCTGGTTAACCACACATAGTATGAAGCGCAAGGACCCCCGCAAGGATCCAGGTTTGAGCCCCTGCTCCCCACCTACAGGGGGGATGCTTTACAAGGAGTGAAGCAGGTCTGCAGGTGTCTGTCTTTCTCTCTCCCTATTTCCCCCACCTCTTTCAATTTCTTTCTGTCCTGTCTGATAAAATGGAAAAAAATACCAGGAGCAGTGGATTCACAATGCAGGCACTGAGCCCCGGCGATAACCCTAAAGGCAAAACAAACAAACAAACAAACAAATAAATAAAAGACAACGAAAGTGGGAGTGAGCAGTTCTGATCATCTTTTCACACTCTACAACCGCTCAAGCCACGAGAAACCTGGCTTCCTTTGTTCTTTCTTTGTTTCCTCTTCTTCTGGCTTCCCCTCGATTCTCTTTCTTTCCAGGAACAATCTGAAAACTACAGTCCGGCAAATCCTGGGTGCACAATTGTCCTCTGAGGACTATGAAGCACTAACGTTGGTGGGGACAGGGTGGGGGGAGAGGGCGCTCTTAGACTCACCCCAGAATGTCAGAGAAGGGCAGCTGGGCCTCATCTTCCCAGGGAGATAGATGGTCCTGACTCAGGCGAAGACAGGACCTGTTCCCATCTTGAGCAAAGTAGTGGGAGAGGAGCTGAGGGCAGGACAAAGTGAAGGTGTGCGCCCCTCCCTCATCTTCCTTGGCCACAGGCCACAGGTTGGCATGACAGGATCTGAGCTAAGGCACCTGAGTTTTGGGGAGCTGGCTACACAGATAGAGCACGTTTAGTGTACGTGTGAGGTCTTGGACTTGACCCCCAGAGTTGCGTAGGGCTCAGTGGTATTCTGGAAATTTCCCTCATAAAAATCAATAAATCAGTAAATATATCTTAAAAGTAAAATAAAATGGGGAGTGGGGCAGGAGGCTCACCTAGGAGAGCAGATGACCAAGTGCAAGGACTTGTGTTCAAGACCTGGTTCTGTCACATAGAAACCTCCATGAGCAGGGGAGCCGTGACACTGCAGTGTCTCCCTTTCTCTGTCTCTGTCTCTGTCTCTGTCTCTCTCTCTCTCTCTCCCTATCTGTCTCTGCATCTTGTGCTCTATCAAAAAAAAAAAAAAAGACCTCTAAGAGCAATGGAGTCATGCAGGCACTAAACGCTATAGAAATCACCATGGTGGGAAAAAGAGAGAAGAAAAGAAAAAGTAAAAATAAATAAAACGTTAAAAAAAGATGTACAGGAGCTGGCTGGTGGCATACCTCGCTGAGTGCATATATCACAGTGCGTAAAGGCCTGGGTTCAAGGCCCTGATCTCTACATACTGTGGGGAAGCTTCATAAGTGGTCAAGCCGAGTTGCAGGTCTTCCTCTCTCTCTCTCTCCCCCCAAATTTCCTTTTTTATTATCTAATTTATGTTTATTTATTTTGCTTCCAGGGTTATTGCTGGCGGGCTCAGTGGACTACAAATCCACTGCTCCTGGTGGCTATTTTTTCCATTTTATTGGATAGGATTCAGAGAAATTGAGAGGTGAGGGGAAGATAGGGAGAGAGAAAGACAGACACCTGCTGACCTGCTTCACTGCTTATGAAGCACCCCCCCACAGGTGGGGAGAGGGGAGCTCGAACCTGGATCCCTGCAGGGGTCCTTGTGCTTTGTACTATGTGAACTTAACCCAGTGCGCCATCTGACCTCCTTATCTTTATTTATTTAATGGATAGAGACAGCCAGAAATCAAGAGGGAAGGGGGAAATGAGGAGGGAGAGAGACTGAGAGATACCTGTAGTACTGCTTCACCACTCAAAAAACTTTCCCTCTGCAGGTGGAGACCAGGGGCTTGAACCTGGGTCTTTGGGCATTATAACATCTGCACTCAACCAAGTATGCCACTGTCTGGACCCTCACTATTTTTCTCTGTTCCTCTAGTCTTCCGCTTCCCTCTCAGCTTCTCTCTGTTTCTATCCAAAAGAAATAAAATACAACTAAAAAGTAAGGTGTATATATTTGAGTTCCCAGAAGGCTTAATCCCTGGCATAAGCGTAAGCCAGAGTTAAGAGTGCTCTGTTCTAGGGGGCGGGTGGTAGCGCAGCGGGTGAAGTACATAAAGACCTGCGCAACAACCCCAGTTTGAGCCCTTGGCTCCCCACTTGCAGGGGAGCCACTTCACAAGTGGTGAAGCAGGTCTGCAGGTGTCTATCTTTCTCTCTCTGTCTTCCCCTCCTCTCTCAATTTCTCTCTGTCCTATCCAACAGCAGCAGCAGCAACAACAAGGGCAACAAAATGGAAAAAATGGCCTCCAGGATCAGTGGATTGATTCATGGTGCAGGCACTGAGCCCCAGCAGTAACCCTGGAGGAAAAAAAAAAAAAAGAAGAAGAACAAGAGTGTCTTTCACTCTGATAAAAAAAAAAAAAGGTAGAGAGTCAGGCAGTAGCACAGTAGGTTAAGTGCATGTGGCGCAAAGCGCAAGGACCGGCATAAGGATCTGGGTTCAAGCCCCTGGCTCCTCACCTGCAGGGGTGTCGCTTCACAGGCAGTGAAGCAGGTCTGCAGGTGTCTATCTTTCTCTCCTTCTCTCTATCTTCTCCTCCCTTCTCCATTTCTCTCTGTCCTATCCAACAACAATGACATCAACAATAACTACAACAATAAAACAACAAGGACAACAAAAGGGAATAAATTAATATAATAAATAATTTTTTAAAAAAGTAAATAACAAACAAACAAAGGTATGAATAACTAAAGCACCTGAGACTCACAGGTTAGAAATTCAAGACCCACTCCACCTGCAGGGGAGTGGCTTCACAGGCGGTGAAGCAGGTCTGCAGGTGTCCGTCTTTCTGTCTCCCTCTCTGTCTTCCCTCCTCTCTCCATTTCTCTCTGTCCTGTCCAACAATGAAGGACATCAACAATAACAATAATAACCGCAACAAGGCTATAACAACAAGGGCAACAAAAGGGGGAAAAATGGCCTCCATGGTGCAGGCACTGAGCCCCAGCAGTAACCCTGGAGGCAAAAAAAAAAAAAAAAAAAGAAAGAAATTCAAGACCCTTTGAACACTGAGACAGACACAGAGTCCAGCCTTCCTGCTGAACTGTGGCTCTTTCTAGGCAGCCTATCAGTGAGTACCCAGCATCTGCCCTCCTTCCCTCCCTGTGTGTCAGGAAAGGAAAGACTTGTTGTGTGCAATCCATCTGTTTTTGTGCCATGATCCTGTGAGATAGACATCTTATGACAGGCTGGTCTATCTTTTCACAAGGCAGAGTCCGCTGTTAGAAAGTTGTCTGTGTTGAGGCACCAATGGTCTTTGGTGACCCCCCCCCCCCACAACTGCTCCTCCTGATGTTCCCGGAGGCCACACAGAGACCATATTCTTAGCCGTGTGTGTGTGTGTGTGTGTGTGTGTGTGTGTGTGTGTGTGTGTGTGTGTGACACAGAGTGACAGAGAAGCTAAAGTGGCAAAGCTTGGACCGGAGTCGTACAGGTGGCAAGGCAGCATACTATCCAAGTGAGCTAGTCTTCTGTTCATAGTCTCTTTGAGCCTAGTCCTTAGGGGGAAGGTCTGAGAATCTAGGGTGTTTGGGTTGGGTTCAAGGTGATCTAGACAGGGCAGGATGTTGACGGTGGTTTTCTGTCTCTGCAACTTATAGGAGGCAGCACAGGACTGGGGCTGGTGCTGAGAAGGTGAAGAAGGGTCAGATCTGTTGGAGGCCATAGGGAATAGAGAAAGATCGAAGGTTAAAGGACACGGGCCGCTTATGTAGTCATGGGGACAAAGGTCACGGGGCAACCCTGGTTCTGCCACTTACTATGTGACTGGACAAAGGACTTAAAGGACTCTCACCTGTGAACTGGTTTTGTGAGAGGAGAGGGGGCAAAACAGAGCTGAGAATAATAAAGCTGTGAGGGACCCTCTTTCTTCAGGGGGAGGAAGTGGCTGCTGGCATGGCCACAGACCCTAGACATGAGAAGGGAGTTTGGAGACAGAGAAAAGGCTACTTACTGCCTCTGTCAGTGAGCTTGGGGACACAGCCTGGGGTCTCGCTTTATTCTGTTCCTGAGTTTGTAGCCATTGATCTTTTTTTAAAAAATATTTATTTATTTATTCCCTTTTGTTGCCCTTGTTTTGTTGTTGTAGTTATTATTGTTGTTATTGATGTTGTCGTTGTTAGATAGGACAGAGAGAAATGGAGAGAGGAGAGGAAGTCACAGAGGGGGAGAGAAAGACAGACACCTGCAGACCTGCTTCACCACCTGTGAAGCGACTCCCCTGCAGGTGGGGAGCTGGGGGCTTGAACCAGGATTCTTCCACCAGTCCTTGTGCTTTGTGCCACCTGCGCTTAACCCGCTGCACTACTGCCTGACTCCCTCTTTTTTTTTTTCTTTCTTTTTAAAAAAGATTTTATTTATTTATTGATGAGAAATGATAGGAGAGAAAGAATCAGCCATCACTCTGGTACATGTGCTGCTGGAGATCAAACTCGGGATCTCATGCTTGAGAGTCCAAAGCCTTATCCACTGCGCCACCTCCTGGACCACTATAGCCATTGATCTTGTGTGATCACAGTTTCCATCTGTCAGAAAAAAGTAAGGTCGGGCCACAGATCTTCTCCCTACTTAGAGCCTTTAGTGCCTCTGCAGCCACCCCAGTGCTAATCGATTCCCTGTGATGATGGAACTTGACATAGACTTATAGGAGACGCTCAGAAGAGCAGGCTGGCTATAGGGAGAGGCGGTGATGGAATGAATAAACCAACAGGTCACTTAAGACCCATGTCTGACCTGCTTCGAGGGCATTTGTAGAAGCACTGGATTTTACTTCTCTCAGTGGGAGAGGAAAAGGGAGAAGGCTGCCACAGGCATGGCTTTAATCGGGCTCAGAAGTACATCAGGTAGAGTACACGTCACCATTTGCAAGGACTTGGGTTCAAGCCCCTGGTCCCCACCTGCAGTGAGAGAAGCTTCGTGAGTAGTGAGGCAGAGCTCCAAGTGTCTCTCTCTCTCTCCCTCTCAGCTGCCCCCTCTTCTGTCAATTTCTGTCTTTTTAAAAAAAAATCCTCCAGGAGTGGTGGGTCTGTTGTGAGAGCACCAAGTCTCAGTGATAACCCTGGTGGTAGGGAGGAAAAACCCTCATCTTTGTGCGGGGTGACCTGTCCAGCCCCCAAATGTTGCTGCTTTAATAAAGCACATTTGTGAATTATTCTTTAAAAAAAAAAGAAAAAGTAAAGAAAGAAAGGAAGGAAGAAAGAAAGCAAGCTCAGGGGAGTCGGGCGGTGGCGCAGCGGGTTAAGCGCAGGTGGCGCAAAGCACAAGGACCGGCATAAGGATCCCGGTTCGAACCCCGGCTCCCCACCTGCAGGGGAGTCGCTTCACAGGCGGTGAAGCAGGTCTGCAGGTGTCTATCTTTCTCTCCCCCTCTCTGTCTTCCCCTCCTCTCTCCATTTCTCTCTGTCCTATCCAATAACGATGACATCAATAACTACAACAATAAAACAAGGGCAACAAAAGGGAAGAAAGAAAGAAAGAAAGAAAGAAGAAAGAAAGAAGAAAGAAAGAAAGAAGAAAGAAAGAAGAAAGAAAGAAAGAAGAAAGAAAGAAAGGAAGAAAGAAAGAAGGAAAGAAAGAAAGAAGTCTCAGGAGAATCTCAAATAGCTTAAAGCCCAGATAGAGAGACTGGAGAGTCGGCTACTCGGATATGAACACTTCCTCCTTTCTGGACAAGGGAAGGCAGAGTGCTTCCTCTGAAGAGGGCTGACAGAGGTGAGCTTTTGCTGTCTCCAGCAGCTCTAAACTCTGCCTTCTTGTCTCCTAGGTGGTAATCTCCCCTCACGTCCTCTCCTGGCTGAGCAAAGCCTTCTTACTTACCAGGACTAAGGAGGCAGAAGTAAGCCCAGGCCCGTCCAGGCCTGGAGTCCCAGACCATAGTTAAATCCACTCCTTCCCTGGGGGGCACTACTGAGCTTCCCAGTGCCTGCTCTAAGGCTCCAGCTCAGCCAATAGGTAGACCCCAGGGATAGGCAGGACGAGACTGTCCCTGCAGAGAGAGTACTGTACTATTTTTATTTACTAGAGCTCCAGAATAAATTTTGATTGCTAATGAAACTTCTCCTTCTCTTTTTTGACTACTGATTCAATATTGATTTACAAAGTTTGATGTCATCATTCCCACCACCAGAGGTCTGAATCCCAAGTCCCTCCATTGCAAACCACTGCAGTTCTCTCAGGGTTGCAGACATGGGTTAACTGTCATCTCTACAACTATCTGTCTATATTTGTACATAACTTCCCCCTTTTTCTTCCAGGCCCAAACCTCTCTTCTACTCCAAGCCACATATAACCCTTTTACTACATCCAAATATCTCTCCCCTTTTTCTCCTCTCTCTCTGGGACCTGATGGAGCTGGAGTTCAGAGCTCTCTTATCCTCTTCCTCCTATCATTTCTCCCCCACTGGGAGTATGGGTCAAAGTTGTTTTTGGGGTGCAGAAGGTAGGAGTTCTGGCTTCTGGAATTGCTTCTCTGCTGGATTTGGAAATTAGTAGGTCGGTCCATACCCCCAGCCTGTTTCTGTCTTTCCCTAGTCGGGTAGAGCTCTGGAGAGGCTTGGTTCCAGGCCACATTGGTGAGGTCATCCGCCCACAGAAGTCAGGATAGAATCATGGTAGTGTCTGCAACTTGGTGTCTGGAAGGAGACAGGACATAAAGTGAGACAAAATGGTTAATGGACAGGAACCAAAAAAGTAGGAAGAGAGCAGATGAAATTAGGGATCTTAGGGTAGAAGAAAGCATCAGAAGCCCATTTTAGGCATGTTTCTAGAGGCCCATGACCATGGTAGTTTTTGCTTGAGTTTGATAGCTTGCATGAAGTTGGATAAAAACATTGTCTGAGAAAATGGTGTCAGAGTAGAGAAAAGGGTGAGAAAGTTGGATCAGGGCCAAGAGTAGCTCCCTTGAAAATATTCTGTAAATAGAATTAACTACTTACCCCCATCCACTTGACCCAGGGCATATATATATATATCTTATTTATTTGTTCATGAGAAAGATAGGAGAGAAAGAACCAGACATCACTCTGGTACATATGTTGCTGGGGATTGAACTTGGAACTTCATGGTTGAGAATCCAATATGCTTTAATCACTGCGCCACCTCCCGGACCATATATATATATATATATATTTCTATTTAGTACTTTTATTTATTTTATTTTATTTAGTATTTATTTCTATTTAATCCCTCTTGGTCTGAGCTCGCAGCTCATGGTCACAGCTGGGAACATTGCAGGCTGCCCTCAAGGAAACATCTCTGCCATATCTGTTGCTAGAATCGTCCTTTGCGCTCCAGTTTTAGAATCATCTTGATAGTTTAAAAATAAATTCCGTTGTGATTAAGCAAAGTTGAGATTTCACTAAGCTTGTGGATTAGCCTGTGGAGGACTGTGACCTGGATTTTCCATCTGGTTTTTCCATTAGTATCAAGTTTTGATTTGTTTTTCTTAATGATGTCTTAGCATCACTTATTTAGACGTCCTTGACAGCATAGACTCTGTCCACTCTGCTCACATTTCTATGCCAGGCACCTACCTAGTCCAGTATCCACATACAGGAAACACTCAGTAGATATTTGGTGACTAATGAATAGGTCGCCTACATTTCTTGAGAAGTTTATTCCTAGGAATTCTTTTTTTTTTTTTTTTTTGACCATTGAGAACACAATACTTTCCCATGACATTTTTGACTTGGCAATTAAACTTTATTCAGGAAATTTACTGATTTTTGTACAGTTACTTTACAAGCTGCCACTTTGAAGACTCCCTTATTAATTGAAAATACATTCCAGTTGATCTTTATGAAATATTCCGGGAAGAATTCATTGTCTTTCTTTTTTTTTTTAAATTGATGTCAGGGTAATTGCTGGGGCTCAGTGTCTGCACTGAAAGTCCCACTGCTCCTGGCAGCCATTGTTTCCTTTTTACTTGAAAGGACAGAGAGAAACTGAGAGGGGAGGGAGAGAAAAAGAGAGGCATATATAGCCCTGTTTCACTAATTGTGTGAGGCGAACGTGATAGTCACTACAATATGGAAACCAACTGTTTTATTGATTGTGAAGATCTCCCTCCCCACTCCCTTCCCTGCCCTGCCCTACCCCCATAAGTGGGGACCAGGGGCTTGAACTCAGGTCCTTACACGTGACAGAATGTGCATTCAATGAGGTATACCACTGCCTGACACCCCCATACCCCCAAGAACAGTCCTTTTATATTTTGAACAAGAAGAACTGGATTTTAAAATTTCTGTTTTATAGTTCAGTTCATAAATCAGAACTTAAAGAATAATATTAAAAAGTAATGACCAGAGAAGGAAGGGTCAAGATGGAGGAAAGGAGCTGTGCCTTCCTTCACCCATGACAACAGTGAAGCCTCAACATGTGGAAACACCTGCATGGAAACAGGCCTGGAGCTCAGACAGGTTCCCACAGCAAAGGACAAGATCTCAGATCCAGGCGGCAGGGGCACAGGGGGAAAAAGGCTGGGAACTTTATTCTGGTGGGCTGGGGGGCAGGGGGAACAGAAATCCCAGCCTGCTAGGTCTATTACAACTTTACAGCTGGGAACAGGAAGTTAAAACCTATAAAGCAGATGGCTTCCTGCCTTACTCATCTCAGGTACCATGAGCGGGCAGTTCCCATTTTTCTTCTCCGATATCAGGTCTCCCTTCCTTCCTTCCTTCCTTCCTTCCTTCCTTCCTTCCTTCCTTCCTTCCTTTCTCTCTTTCTTCCTTTCTTTTTGCCTCCAGGTTTATTTGTGGCGCTCACTGCGGGCACTATAAATCCACTGCTCCTGCTCCTGGCGGCCATATTTTTTCCATTTGATTAGATAGGACAGAGAGAAATTGAGAGAGGAATGGGAGAGAGGGAGAGAGAAAGACACCTGCAGACCTGCTTTACTGCTTGTGAAATGTCCCCCTTTACAGATGGGGAGGCGAGGGCTCGAACCCAGATCCTTGCACGGGTCCTTGTGCTTAGTGCTATGTGCATGTAATTGGGTGTGCCACCACCTGACTCTCTCAGACCTTTATTTCTGAGACCCTCATTTGCCATCATCTGAGATTTTTGACATGAGCAAGGCAGCTGCCTCCTCATGCATGGGGGCTGAGCAGTAGGGTTCAGGATCTGCATTTTGGGTGTGAGTCTGTCTGTGGTAGGGCAGCTTCTCCAAGGCACACTTGCTTATCTTGTGGTCTGTGTGTACAGGCTGTCACATGTGCAGGGAAGGAATGGGAGCTCTCCACACTGAGGGGCCTTTGGTCAGAACATATCCTGAGACTAAGGATGCCCAGACGGCAGGAACCGGGCAACTGGCAAATAGTGACTCATGGGTGTGTATTGCGTGACAGGCAGACAAAGGACCTTTGGATTTGCTACTCTTCTTTAATGTTTCTAAAAAGTTTATGGCAACAGAGTGTAAGGAAGAAAATAAAGAGAAGCAGAGCATCATTCCAGCATGTGTGGCGGATGGCGAGGGTCACGCTCAGGACTTCACCCGGCTTGCCACTCTTTTACACAATGTACTCCTGGGCCTGAGGCTCTAAGGTCCCAGGTTCAATCCCTGGCCCCACCATAAGCCAGAGCTGAGTAGTGCTTTGGTAATAAACAAACAAACAAACAAACAGACCAAAAACAAAAGCTCAGTTTAGGCTTGAAGTGGTCATTCCTGCATTCCAGGAAGCCTCAGGCTCCTATTGGACACAGGAGACACATGGGCCCTTCCTCCACTCACACTGCCCCCCCCCCCCCCCAGGTTTCCTTGGCTGCGGTCCTCTTTGCTTTGCCAAGTGCAACCTGCACTTCTCGGAAGAAACACACGGTGGCAGCAGAGCACCGCACTGGCAGAGGCCTCCAGCTCATGCCTGTGCTGCAGGGCCTGTGTGTGCCCGGTGGGGCTAGTGAGTTCCAGGGATGATAAAATCCGGGGACACCTGCCACAGCCACTGTGAGCCTGAGTCCCGCAGGCCATGCTGATGCCACGGCCCATGGCAGGAGACCCGGGTCTGTGTGGTTGTTTCCTCTCTGTGAGCCTCAGTTTACTCATTTGAAAATATGGGCAAATAAGGGGCCAGGCCGTGGTACACCTGGTAGAGTACACGTGTTACCATGAGCTGCGGCCCCCGCCCCCACCAGCAGGGGGAAGCTGCATGACTGCTGAAGCGGTGCTGTGGATGTGGCTTTTTCCCTTTCTATCTCTCTTCAACTCTGCATTTCTCTCTATCCTATTAAAAAAAAAAGGGGGGGTGGTGGTGGTCCGGGAGGTGGTGCAGTGATAAAGCTTTGGACTCTCAAGCATGAGGTCCCGAGTTCGATCCCCGGCAGCACATGTGCCAGAGTGATATCTGGTTCTTTCTCTCTCCTCCTATCTTCCTCATAAATAAATAAAATCTTTAAAAAAGGGGGAGGGGAATACACCAACCCTATATTTTAGGGCCCCCCCCCCACAGACCAGGGTTATTCATGGGACTCAGTACCTCTATGACTCTTGATGGCCATTTTTCTTTCTTTTTTTTCTTTCCTCTAGATTAAAGGTGGTATTAAATAAATAAATAAATAAACAAACCAAAAACAAAAGCTCAATTTGGGCTTGAAGTGGTCACTCCTGCATTCCAGGAGGCCCCAGGCTCCTATTGGACACAGGAGACACATGGGCCCTCCCTCCACTCACACTGCCTCCGGTTTCTATCTAAGTTCATTTGTATACCTAGGATTTTATTTTTATTTTTAATTATTTATTATTATTATTATTATTATTTTTTTACCAGAGCACTGCTCAGCTCTGGTTTATGGTGGTGCAGGGGATTGAACCTGGGATTTTGGAGCCTCAGGCATCAGTCTCTTTGCATAACCATTATGCTATCTACCCCCACCCCTCCCTCTCTCTCACTCTCTTTTCATTACCACTGGGATTATCACTGGAGCTTGGTGCTTGAACAACAAGTCCATGGCTCTTGGTCACCAGTCCACCCCCCTTTTTAGATAGAGACAGAGAAATAGAGAGGAAAGGGGAAGAGAGAGAGAGAGAGGCAGAAAGATACCCACAGCACTGCTTCATCAGTTATGAAGCTTCCCTGCCGCAGGTGGGGACCAGGGGCTTGAACCTGGGTCCTTTCTCAAGGTAATACATACACTCCGCCCTCCTAATAATTAGCACTTAATGTTACTATGAAAAAGTTCCAATTATCTTGGCAGGACTAGACCAAATGGTTTCATGGATTATGTATGTACCTTGGATTGGATGTTCCTCACTCCTGCTCCTGCGGCTACAGACTATGACCCACATAGTCAACGACTGCCACCTCTCCAGATTCAAAGGAGGTCTCGAAACTTTACATCAGGCTCAACCTGACGCTGTTGACTGGCTACGGAAGAAGGGCAAACGCTAGAAGAAGAAGCTCCTGCTCTAGATAGAGGGAGAGGGAGAGGGAGAGAGAGAGAGAGGGAGAGAGAGAGGGAGAGAGAGAGAGAGAGGGAGAGAGAGAGGGAGAGAGAGAGGGAGAGGGAGAGAGAGAGGGAGAGAGAGCTGCAGCTTTGCTTCACCACTCATGAAGCTCCCCCTACACTTGTTCTCACGTGGAAGCCCAGGCCACATGTGCACACGCCTTTCTATCTAGTGAGCCCCCTGCCAGTCCCTGGCGTTTTCTTTATTTTTCCCTTAGAGTGGTCTCAGCAGTAAGAGTGTCGATTACCTTCTCACTATCAGTTCTGCAGCACAGATATTATAACACAGATGCGGATAGTTTCCCATAGCAGCTCTGTGTTATAAATCTGTGAGCAGGCAGAGTCTCATAGGGCAACCTGAGGAGCGGAGGAGGCAACAGGTGTCACGGACTGAGCACAGTTATTGACACACGGCATTACCCTCTATTACCGAGTTCTGTGAACTTGGCCAACGCCAAGGCACTATCTTCATTTATGGAGGAGGAAGCAGAGAAAGGCCACACACTTGACCGACGCCATACAGCTCGTGAGTGGCAGCGCTGGGACTCGAACCCCATTGCTCTCCAGGGCAGCCAGTGCCCACAATGACTGAGGGGGCCCTGGGGAAGAGGAGCTGAGCTCTGGGGCCTCTGAGCCTGGACCTTCCGAAGGGTCAGAGAACACTGGAAGGAAGGGGGCTGTGGAATTGTCTTGAAGTTGTGTATCCAAAGGAAGCTTTCCGCTTCTGCACAGGTTGAGGACTTATTTGAGGGACAAACGAAGCCAAAGAGGGTGCTGTCCTAGAGTCCACAGCTTGTACAGGGCAGGAGCGGCAGGGCTCTGTGCCCTTTCTCTGTGTATTTCCAGCACCTTCTACTTGTCTTCCTGACCTATGGGTATGAGTAGCTCCCTGGGAAGAGGCAGCGTCTGCTCTTTCAGCTCACCTGTTGGCTGGGTGTCCAGCCCTGGTAGTGACCCTGGTGGTGAGTGACAGACATTGGAGGCTGAGACAGGCTGTCACACCTGCTGGAATTCACTCTGGGTTTATCCACCCATCAGCTGGGTGAACTAGAGCAATATCTTACGATCTCCAGATATGAACCCATTTCCCTTCCTTCCTTCCTCCCTGCTTTGTTTAAATGATAAATCATTTTTATTTTATTTATTTTGGATAGAGACAGAAGTTGAGAGGGAAAGTGAAGATAGATAGATAGATAGAGATGCATACCTGCCTTACCATTTATGAAGCTTCCCCATTGAAGGTGGATTCTGTTTTTTTTTTAAAAACTATTTACTTATTTATTCCCTTTTTGTTGCCCTTATTGTTTTGTTGTTGTAGTTATTATTATTGATGTCATTGTTGTTGGATAGGACAGAGAGAAATGGAGAGAGGAGGGGAAGACAGAGAGGGGGAGAGAAAGAGAGACACCTGCAGACCTGCCTCACCGCCTGTGAAGCGACTCCCCTGCAGGTGGGGAGCCGGGGGCTTGAACTGGGATCCTTAGGCCGGTCCTTGTGCTTTGTGCCGCGTGCGCTTAACCCGCTGCACTACTCCCAGTTCTGGGGTTTTGAACTCATTTCCTTGTGCACTGTAACATATGCGTTCAATCCTGTGTGCTACTAACAGCCTCCCCCCCACCCCCTTTTATGCCCACCTGGGTTATCACTGGGATGTGATGCCTGCACAATGAATCCACCACACCTGCCGGCCATTTTTTCTTTTCTTTCTTTCCCTTTCTTCCTTTCTTCCTTTCTTTCTTTCTTTCTTTCTTTCTTTCTTTCTTTCTTTCTTTCTTTCTTTCTTTCTTATTCGATAGGACAGAGAGAAATTGAGAGGGGAGAGGGAGAAAGGAAGGGAGAGAGAAAGAGAGGCACCTGAAAACCTTTTTCACTACGTGTGAAGCTTCCCCTCTGCAGGTGGGAACTGGGGGCTTGAACCCAAATCTTCCCACAATGTAATGTGGGCACTCAGTCTGGTATGCCACCGCCTTTCCTTCCTTTCTCCTTCCTTCCCTTTCTTTCTTTCTTTCTTTCTTCCTTTCTTTCTTTCCCTCCCTCCCTCCTCCCTCCTTCCCTCCTTCCCTCCTTTCCTCCCTCCCTCCCTTCCTTCCTTCCTTCCTTCCTTCCTCCTCTTACCAGGGCACTATTCAGCTCTGGTTTTTGGTGGTACCAAGGATTGAACCTGGGATCTCAGAGCCTCAGGCACAAGAGCCTGAAGCATTACAGATAACATTATTCCCCGGCCCCAAAATGTCAGTTTTCCCCAAGGCTCTAGAATTTGCAGACCTTGTCTATCTACATCAGAGGAGGGGTTCTCACAGTCGCAATGCCCCTCTTCACAAATGACATAATTGGTGGCAGTGGCCTAAAGTGAGTCCCAGACTGTCCTTTGGCTACACAGCGCTTGTTTCCTGGTGTCACCCCGGGTGGAAAGGCTGAGAGAACAGCCCCCACCAGTAACTCCAGGCCCTGCTTGGCGCAAGCCAAATGTGGACTGAGGGTGCAAATGTAGTTTCTAAATTGCTGCCTCCCATTCCTTTGACTTATTTTATTAGAATTAAAAAAAAATATTTATTTATCTATTTATTTTCCCTCTTGTTGCTCTTGGTTTTTTAAAATTGTTGTTGTAGTTCTTGTTGTTATTGATGTCATTGTTGTTGAATAGGGCAGAGAGAAATGGAGAGAGAAGGGGAAGACAGAGAGGGGGACAGAAAGACAGACACCTGCAGACCTGCTTCACCACCTGTGAAGCGACGCCCCTGCAGGTGGGGAGCCGGGGGCTCAAACCGGGATCCTTACGCCGGTCCTTGCGCTTTGTGCCACCTGTGCTTAACCTGCTGTGCTACCGCCCGACTCCCTTTATTAGAATTTTTAAATTGATTTAATAATGATTGACAAGATTGTAGGATAAGAGGGGGTACAATTCCATACAATTCCCACCACCAGAGTTCCATATCTCATCCCCTCCATTTATTAAATTCCCTATTTATTAAAAAATTATTTATTCATTTAGGATACAGAGAGAAATTGAAAGGGAAGGTGGAAATACACAAATGTAGCACTACTTCACCATGAGATTTCCTCCTGTAGGTGGGGCCAGGGCCGGTGGGGGCTGGGGGGTTGGTGCTTGAACCTGGGTTTTTGCTCACTGTAATGTATATGTTCAGCCAGGTGTGCCCCACCACCCAGCCCTCCTTTGTACTTAAAAAAAAAAAATCAGTCGGGGAGTCAGGTGGTAGCGCAGCGGGTTAAGCACAGGTGGCGCATAGCGCAAGGACCTGCATAAGAATTCCGGTTGGAGGCCCCCCCCCCCTGCTCCCCACCTGCAGGGGAGTCGCTTCACACGCAGTGAAGCAGGTCTGCAGGTGTCTCTCTATCTCTCCCCCTCTCTGTCTTCCCCTCCTCTCTCCATTTCTCACTGTCCTATCCAACAACAACGACATCAACAACAATAATAACCACAACAATAAAACAACAAGGACAACAAAAGGGAATAAATAAATATAAATAAAAAAAAACTAGTCTACAGGCTTTATATGAGTATTGAGCACTGTGATTTATTTAGTAGATATTGATTCTGTGCCAGGACTACAATAAGTATTTTATCTGATGATGATAAGTGCTTTATATGACTATGATAAGGATATATATATATATATATATATATATATATATATATATGTATAGTCTTTATCACTGTCAGAAAATCTCTTTGATAATACTTCCCAACACACAGGTGAAGAAACAGGCTCAGAGAAGCTACATAACTGTGGGGAGTTCGACCCCTAATCAGTGTTGCTCTAAAGCTTGCGTCCTCCCTAGGGAAAGGCTGTCTGTGGGGGGGTCTCGGTTTGCTGATCTGTGGAATGGCGGTTTCTCTGAAGAGTTAATGGGCTGGAGAGCTGAAACCACAGCTGTTCGTTTACCACTGTCCTCAAGGTTGCATCACCTCATGCCCCCCTGTGGCCAGCAGGAGCAGGAAATGGGCTCACTAATGAGGGTGGGGCCCGAGCATGTTGACAACCCAGCCTTGGGGGCTGTGGCACTCAGCTCAGCTCAGGGAGCACCCACACCCCAACTTCTGCATGTGCAGGGGCCATCACTCCACTGAGTGTCCTGGGATAGGGTGAGGGAGCAGGGGACAGAGTGGGCACCCCTCTCCAGCTAGAGGACCCCCAAGGCTCTGGGGGAGATCAGTACTGTGTTGAGAGCGAGGGACCCACGTGCACGGGGTGGAGTTCTGGGACACCTGAGAGCCAGCAGAGCCGTCAGGGTCCCCAAGGCTGGAAAAGTTGGGGCCACAGCGGGGAAAGTTATGGCTGCTCAAACTTTTCTCACTCTGAGCTCATCACCCTCTGTCCCTCAGGCTGGCTGGTGATTTGCCACCAATTAGGCAGTAATGAGCCAGACCTCCCTGGACCCAGAAGGTCCCCGGTGGGAAAAAAGAGCTAGGCAGGACACCAGAGTCCAATTACAGTGGCCAGGACCCGCCGCTGGTCCAGCTGCGGCCAGAGCCCCGGAGACCTGCTGGGCCTCAGGTGGCCGCTGTGCTTGGGCCAAACTTTTAATGAGTGGAAAAAGGCAACTTCCCACCTGGGCCCAGCTTCTCCGGCCTTAAAGAGCCAGACCAGTTTCCAGAGTATGTGAATTTCACAGTGGATTAAGCCTGTCAGTCAACTGACAGGCCATCCTGGGCCCAGAGGCAGCCCTGCATGTGACCCTGGACCAGACCCAGGCCTCTCAGGGGGTGACGATGGTGGAACTGGGGTGAGGCCCATGTGAGATCGTGTAAACTGTAAAGCACTAATGTCCTGGCTCCTTGGGGCTGGTCCTTCATGCCCTGAGTCATCACATCACAGGATTTTTTTTTTCCTCCTGGGGTCTTGACCCTGCCCTGCCTCCCATTTCCAGCTCCATCAGGGCGGGCTCTGACCCTCAGCTACAGTGGGAGCCTCGCTGCTCTGTTGGCCCCTGGCCTACCTTGCTACTCTGTTCCTATGTGCTTTTGGTCTAGCATGCTTCCCAAGCCCCTCACCCCCTGGTCCAGACAGGACCCCCTGATATGGTCAGGCACAGACAGGGGGTGCTGAGATCTGAACCCAGGACTCCTTTCTGTTCTGGCACTTATTTCATAGGTGTGTTGTATTAAATGAATTAGAATTCATGTAAAATGTTTGAAACTGAGTCTAGTCCACAGTGTGCTCTCAATACTGGCACTAGCTGTACTTGTTGTTATCTGTAAACATGCAGTCAGCAGAGGCTCACCTAATGCCTACTAGTTGGGTGTGCTAGGCCCCGGAGTGATAGTGGTGAACAAAACTGATCTCTTTTGTGGAAGGAGGTGGGAGAGACAGACACATGAAGTCATAATTTCAAATTGGGGAGTATGGCAGGGGATAAGCCAGGGATATTGGGGGAGGGCCCTGACTCCCACCTAGGATGGAGGAAGCTCAGTTAAGGAAGGTTTCCCAGAGGAGGTGGACTGTGTGTGTGTGGTGGTGGTGATGGGAGTGGGGCGGGTATTGGATCATCACTTATTGAATTCTTCAGATGTTCAGGCCTTGTGCCAAGTGCTTTATTTCCCTCATCTCAGTCTATCAGCCCACAAAGTAGATAATACTTTTTTTTTTTTTTAACAAAAAGGGAAATCAATGATTATTTGTCAAAGATGGCCCAGCCAGGGCTGTGTAGCTCCAACCATTGTCTCTTTTCTTCTCACCAGAGGGGGTTTGTGGTGGTGGGTATGACACATAGAAGGAAGTGGAAGAGGTGGTCCTGAAGAGAGAAAGGGTGCTCTCACAAGGAGTTGTGACTTAGGGGAAGATCACCCAGATCTGGGGTTTCCTCTGAAAGAGGCAGAGAGCCCAGTGGTTATAGCGTGATCCTATCCCCAGGCTGCCTCAGTGCGATCTGGAGAAAGTTATGTAATCTTTCTGTGTCTTAGTGTCTTTCTCTGCACAATGGGGATCATAAACACAAATATCTATCTATCTATCTATCTATCTATCGGAGGCGTCATCATTGGGGCTTCACTGTTCTTTTTTTTTAATTTTTAAAAAAATATTTATTTTCCCTCTTGCTGCCCTTGTTGTGGTTATTGATGTCGTTGTTGTTGGATAGGACAGAAAGAAATGGAGAGAGGAGGGGAAGACAGAGAGGGAGAGAGAAAGAGAGACACCTGAAGACCTGCTTCATCGCCTATGAAGTGACTCCCCTGCAGGTGGGGAGCGGGGGGCTTCACTGTTCTAAGCTGACTTTTTTCAGATAGAGTGAGACAGAGTCAGAAAGATACTGTAGCTGTGAAGCTTCCTCCAGTGAGGTTTGAACTTGGGACAGGCTCGAACTTGGTTTGTGCATTTGGAGAAGCAGATACTATATCCAGAGGATCTATTTTGCTGGCCCTTCACAGTACTTCCTTTTTAAAAAAATTTATTTATTAATCATTTAGAGAGAAAGAACCAGAATGTTAGTCTGACACAATATCACTATTGGGGATCAACTTTGGAACCTCATGCCTGAAAGTCCAACACTTTATTACAGCAACACATCACAAATAACTCTGCTTCTTACAGTTGCCTTCTGAGAGTTTCAAGTCTGTTACATTCATTTAATTACCATACTATGATCTCTCTCTCTCTCTCTTTTCCAGGTGGGGAATAACTGCTAGATAGTTGTAAATTAGCTGTATTAAATGAGTGATATTAGCTGTAAATTAGTCAGCACACAAAACAGGCAGAGCAGTGTACCGCAGAGAAGACTCAGATGGGAGTTATGCTGATCCAGCACTGGGGGGAGCAGGATCTCCAAGAAAAAAATGAACATGTTGATGGTGACAACAGCAATAATAAATGATTTTTTAAAAAATGTGCTCTAGGGAGTCGGGTGGTGGCGCAGCGGGTTAAGCGCAGGTGGCGCAAAGCAGGACTGGTGTAAGGATCTCGGTTCAAGACCCCGGCTCCCCAACTGCAGGGGAGTCGCTTCACAGGCGGTGAAGCAGGTCTGCAGGTGTCTGTCTTTCTCTCCCCGTCTCTGTCTTCCCGGTTAGTGCAAAGGGGCTGTGACCCAGGCCGTCACCCGGTGGGGCAAGTTACCATCCCCATTCAGATAAGCAGATCAGGAGAGTGGGGTGCTTCCCAGCCCCTAGAACATTCCAAGACGGCCCAGAGCCTGCCCTGCTCACTGTCCTTTCTGCTGGCTTTTTTCTTGGGGGGTGTGGAAGGTGTGGAGAGGGGAGAGGCGGAGGGCCGCTTTATTTTGTGTGTGGGGGGGGACCGGGAGGGAGCCTGCTGGCCCACAATGCACTGCGGCGCAGGGCGGCGGCCCCTCTGTCCCAGGACAGCGCTCGATGGCAGCTCCGCCGCGGGGCAGTGTGGGAACGTCCCGCGAAAAGCTCGCGAGGCCGGTGGGAGGGGCCCGGAAAGCGGCGGGAGCGGCGGGGTTGAGTCAGCCTGGCGGCGGCGGTGGCGTCTCCGCGCTGGGTTGCCAGGGCCGGGTCTCCCCGCGCCACCGCACTCCCGCGGGGCTCGTTAGTGCTGTCTGGCCTGCCGCCATCCGCACGGCCCGGGGGGACCCCGCGACCTCGCAAACAACGGCGCCCTGACGAGGCCCCTGGGAGGCCGGCGGCCGGGGGCGCTCTGGCGATCGCGGGGACCCGCTGGCCGGGCCGAGGCCCGAGGCTGTTGCGCCGCCCGCCGCGGCCGCACGGGGGCGCCCGAGTCCGGGGCATGAGCCGGGCGGGGCGGGGCGGGGCGGCACTCCCGCTCCGGGGCTTCCCTGGTGCCCGGGGTCGCCTGGGGCTGCCGCCCTTGTCACCCCGCCGGCTTAGTGGGCGGGGAGCCGGCGTGGTGCGGGGCGCACGCGGCCTGGGGCAGATCCCGGGGCCAGCGCCCTGGGGGCCGCGGCTGAACTGCGCTCCTGCCGCCTGCGTTTCGCCCCCGGGAACCACAAACTAGCAACCCCGACCGGGCATAACTCAGCTCCCCGCCCCACCCCCGCCCTTTTTTCATTTATTCTTTTTCAAGTCCTTTAAAAAATTTGTGATTAGTAGGCGTTTCGAAGATTGCAATTTTTTAAAAAAGTTTTTTAAATAGTGGTTCAACAATGATCAACAAGGCTGTAAGATCACAGGGATACAATTCCATACAGTCCCATCGCCTCCACTGGAAGATTAAGATCCAAAATTGTTTATTAATTTATTTTAGATATTTATTCCCTTTTGTTGCCCTTGTTTTATTGTTGTTATTGATGTCGTCGTTGGATAGGACAGAGAGAAATGGAGAGAGGAGGGGAAGACAGAGAGGGGGAGAGAAAGATAGACACCTGCAGACCTGCTTCACCACCTGTGAAGCGACTCCCCTGCAGGTGGGGAGCCGGGGGCCTGAATCGGGGTGGATCCTTGTGCTTCGCACTATGGGCGCTTAACCCGATGCGCCACTGTCCAGCCTCTGATCAGAATTCGTTATGAGGAGCAGAAGGTGGAAGGTCTGGCTTCCGTATCTGCTTCTCTGCTGGACATGGGTGTTGGCAGGTGGATCCACACCCTGTTTCTCTTTCCCTAGTGGGACGGGGCTCTGGGGAGGTGGGGCTCCAGGACTCGTGGTGAGGTCGTCTGCCGGGGAGGTCAGGACGGATCATGGTAGCAACTGCAAGTTGGTGGCTGAAAGGCAGCAAGATATAAAGGGACCGGATCCGTGTCCAGTGAACAGGAACCCAAAGGTGGGACTCTAGCAAATGAGACCAGGGGTTTAGAAGATTGTCAGATTACAGGGCGAGGTTCCACACTGCGCCCATCTCGGAAGTTCTGTGCCTCTAGCCTCCCAACGACAACCACCATAGTTGTCACAAAGTCTTTACATCTTTTTTTTTCTTCTTTTTTCTTTTGCAAGTTCATGTTTCAGTTTTCTAGACTCCATATTGAGTAAAACCATCCGGTAGTTGTCAGGCCCCTCTGAAGTCTGCAGCTGTAGCTGGAGCAGGGCGCGGGGCGGGAGGGGCGCTGGAGGCTCTGAACTCAGGTCCAGAATGCGCACCCACTGCCACCCTTCTTCTCCTTTTGGTGCGTCATTGTCCCCTTGGTCCAGACAGCTCCAAGGCCCCCTTGCAAATAGCCCCCCTCTCTCAGAGGACCCAGTCCCGTGTCTGCTCTGGGATGGCGGCAGCCGAGCTGGTAGTTGGCTCTGGCAAACACTGGGCTGTCTCACACGCTGTCGGGAGCAGGGAGGGTTCCCAGTGACGTGGGAAAGAACCTGAAGCGGAGTCTTGACTGAGAATGAAATGTTAGGCTCCTGTTCGATGCAGCTCTCTGGGCCTTCAGAATCCTGCCTCTGGGCCTGGCGAGATAGCTCACCAGATGGCGCGCCTGCTTTGTCACGCGCTCTGCTCAGGCTCCATTTAGGCTCCGGTCCACTGCAGGAAACCTGCATGTTGTACCTTTCCCTCTGACTGTCTCTGTCTGCAAAAAGCCAGTTTGGAGCGGTGAAGCCCTGTGACCGAACAAACAAAACAAAAAGCAAAAAAACCCAAAGATTCTGTTTTATTTATAAAGTGTTTTCTAGTTCCCTTTCAAGTGCGCAGGTCAGCCTTGAAGTGTGAGTCATAGAAACTGACTTTTTTTTTTTTTTAATACATCATCATCTAAAATCAAAGTTAGGGACTTGGTCATAGCTCAATGAGTAGAATGAACACCTTAAGAAATAGAGGCCAGGAAGTCGGAGGGGTAGCGCAGCGGGTTAAGCGCAGGTGGTGCAAAGTGCAAGGACCTGCGTAAGGATCCCGGTTCGAGCCTCCGGGTCCCCACCTGCAGGAGAGTCGCTTCACAGGTGGTGAAGCAGGTCTGCAGGTGTCTATCTTTCTCTCCCCCTCTCTGTCTTCCCCTCCTCTCTCCATTTCTCTCTGTCCTGTCCAACAACGACGACAACAACAATAGTAGCTACAACAATGAAACATCAAGGGCAACAAAAGGGAATAAATAAATAAATGTTAAAAAAACATTAAAAACAAAAAGAAATAGAGGCCTGGTACCATGTAAAGCCACCGAGGGTGCTCCGTGGGTAGTGGGGCAGTGTCACAGTGTCTCTCCCTCAGCTTCCCTCTCAATGGAATGAAAACGCTGACCAGGGAGCAGTGGTGTCATGTATGTGGGAGGCCCGGGCGCCGCATTAAAATAAAAACAATACAGGATGGCTGGGAAGATGTGACACTAGGCTTTTGTGCTTGGGTTCAATCCCTGTCACGACCACACACCAGTGCCCCGTAGCCCCAGGAGGAACCCTCTTCCCCTGAGCAGAAAGAAAGCGTCTCTTACTGTCACCTCCTGATCCAGTTTCCCCGGCTAGTGCGCTGGCTTTGCCATGTGTGCAACCAGGCTGGAGCCCTGCCCCACCACACTGAAGGAAGCCTTGGCTCAGCTTTGGCTGATGGTGCTGCAGGAGACTGAACCTGGGACTTTGGAGCCTCCGGCATCACAGTCTCTGTGCATAACCATTATGCTATCTACCCATGGAGCCTCAGGCACGACAGTCTCTGTGCATAACCATTATGCTATCTACCCATGCTGCCTCTCTGACTCTTGTTCTTCTTCTAGCGTTTGCCCTTCTTCCGTAGCCAGTCAACAGCGTCAGGTTGAGCCTGATATAAAGTTTCGAGACCTCCTTTGAATCTGGAGAGGTGGCAGTCATTGACTATGTGGGTCATAGTCTGTCTGGAGCCGCAGGGGCAGTTCGGGTCGTCTCTGGCTCCCCAGCGATGGAACATAGTGGCGCACCGGCCATGGCCTGTTCGATAGCGATTGAGGAGGGCCCAATCATAACGTGCTAGGTCAAAGCCGGGTTGACGCTTGCAGGGGTCTGTGATGAGGTGTTTGTTCTTGACCTCAGCTGACTGCCAGCTCTGTTTCCAAGAGTCTGGAACAGAGAAGTTCAGTGTAGGCGTAGGGGACCAGATTGGGTGACGAGACGTCAAGCGTTGAACAGGGTGGGCGAAGATATCCGCGTATATTGGCAGGTCCGGTTGAGCGTAGACGTGGGAAATGAACTTAGATGATGCCGCATCCCGACGAATATCTGGTGGGGCGATGTTGCTAAGAACTGGCAGCCATGGAACCGGGGTGGAACGGATGGTTCCAGAAATGATCCTCATGGAGGAATATAATCTGACTCTTAACTAAACAACAACAACACAGATGCTGGGAAAATACATCAAATCAAATCTGGCTGCCGAGAGGGCCAATCCAGCCTTTGTGACTTAGCACAGAGATGAGTCTGAAGGAGTGTGTCCGTAGGTCCTGGCTGCCATTTTGGGCTTGGGGATGAGTGTCTGGTGGCCGAGTGGGTGCCAGGCAGAGGGTCATAAACAAGAGGGGGAGGCAGTTTCATGTGTCCTCCACAGCTGCTGCTGTTGTTTTTCTTTTTTTAATTTAAATTTATTTTTATTTTTCCTCTTTTATCGCCCTTGTTGTTTATCATCGTTGTTATTGTTGTTGTTGTTGTCGTCGTTGTTGTTAGATAGGACAGAGAGAAATGGAGAGAGGAGGGGAAGACAGAGGGGGGAGAGAAAGACAGACACCTGCAGACCTGCTTCACCGCCTGTGAAGCGACTCCCCTGCAGGTCGGGAGCTGGAGGCTCGAACCGGGATCCTTACGCCGGTCCCTGTGCTTCGGGCCGTGTGTGCTTAACCCACTGCACCGCTGCTCAGCTCCCTCTGTTGTTGTTTTTATACTGTGGCTTTGTACCCAAGCGATTCTGCTGGTCTCCACGGGCTCCCTCTCCACCTCGTCTCTAGGTTATACACAGAGGGAGACGGAGAGAGGGAGACGCGCAGCACTGTCCCACTGCTTGTGGAGCTTCTTTCCATGGTGCTCCCATGTGGTGACGGGCTGGAGGCTCAGCACCCACTGGCTCCCACACCTGTCGTGGTCCTTGGCCACTCACCTGTCTCCGCTTCCTGGGGACAGATGGACTCATGGGCCCCGAGGCTGTGGCTCAGGTGGTACCAGAGTTACTCTGCTTGGCAACTTGTGGGAACTCTTCCACTCTGAGCTGTAGACTCTTAAAAGATTTCTTTCGTTTTTCTTTTACTTTCTTTCTTGGGGCATTAATCATTTACAGTCGACAGGAAAACACAATAGTTTGTATATACGTAACATTTCCCAGTTTTCCACCTCTTTCTGTTTTTTCTTTCCATTTTTATTTGATATGCTGGAGAGAAATTGAGAGCAGAGAGGGAGATAGAGAGAGAGAAAGAGAGACACACCTGCAGACCTGCTTCTCCGTTTGTGAAGCCTCTCCCTGCAGGTGGGGAGCGGGAGCTTAAACCTGCGTCCTTATGCGCCTTAGTGTGTGTGCTCCACCAGGTCTACCACCGCCCAGCTCCCTCTTTCTTTTAGCCATTAAGATGATTGCTGGGACTCAGTGTCCACACGATGACTGCCCCCTGTGGCCATTTCCCCCTTTCTTTTCTTTTTCTCTTTCTCCTCCTCTTTCTCCTCCTCCTTTTTGCCTCCAGGGTTATTGCTGGGCCTTCGTGCCTGCACCATGAACACACTGCTCCTAGAAGTTGTTTTTTTCCCTTTTGTTGCCCTTGTTGTTAATTGTCATTGAATAGGATGGAGAGAAACAGAGAGAAGATGGGAAGACAGAGAGGGAGAGAGAAAGACAGACACCTGCAGACCTGCTTCACCGCTTGTGAAGCGACCCCCCCCCCCCCCCCCGCCGCAGGTGGGGAGCCGGGGGCTCTAACCAGGGATCCTTACGTCGGTCCTTTCACTTTGCATCTTGTGTGCTTAACCTGCTGTGCTACTGCCTGGCCCCCTTTTCTTTCTTCTAGAGGTAGAGCGAAATGAGGGTAGGGGGAGAAAGGGAGAAAGAGAGATTCCTGCAGCACTATTTCATCACATATGAAGCCCTCCTTCCCCCCACCCTACAAGTGGGGAGGTGAGGCTTGAACCCAGGTCCTCTGTGCATAGTCATGTGTGCATTCTACCAGGTGTGCCACTGCCTGACCCTTTACTAGTTTATCAGTGAAAGAAGGAGAGTGGCCAGAGTATCACCCTGGCACATGTGATCCTGGGGGTCAAGTGCAGGACCTTGTGCTGGGGATGGTGGCCCCTCGTCCACTGCATCTCCTCCTGGGCTGCTCAGCTGTTAAATACTGTGACTGTCACCCCCATGAAAGGGACAGCAGGATGAAGGGTTCAGTTCAGGGCATCTCTCGGGCAAGCCCCAGCAGGTGTGCGGTCTTCTCCAGCTGTGGTGAGGGAGGTTGTAAGTGCCAAGTCCACCCCCTAAGTCTCCCAGATGCTGGCACCTCCCACCACAGGACACTGGCTACCATACCTGGCAGCAAATTCCAGACGCCCCCGGGGACCAGATTCTGCCAAAGGCCAGGAGACATGTGGCCTCTGCCCTCTGTGCACTTGGCAGGCGAGTCCCCCCACCCCCGCCTGGGGCCAGTTCCTGACATGGCTAATCTCCTCCCTGCAGCCCTGTGCCTGGCAGGGAGCCCAGGCTGGCACAGCAGGCAGCTTTGTGACCTTGCCAGGTGAGCCTGCTTCCTTGCTGGCACGGGTCCCGTTTCCAGGAGCCCTTCCTGGTGGCACAGCCTGGGTACATTTCTTCCAGGAGCCTCTGCAGCATGTCCCTTGCCAGTTCTGTGCCAGTTAGCAGGCACCCCCCCCCCAAGAGCCCTTGAGACCCAGGCCCTGGGGTGGCGGGTCTCCAGCGGGTGTTCTGCCTCTGCCTGCTGGTCCAGGTCTGGGGTGACGGGGCAGCCTGTGGCCATCTGGCAGAGGTGCCTGTGACTGCTCTTCTTCCAGGAGGGGTTCTGGGTTCTTGGTCGATGAGATGACAGGGAGCTCTGGTACCCAAACTGGAGACTGAGGGCTCCACGCTATGGTCTTGGCTTAGCAGAGTCTTTATTATTATTATTATTATTATTATTATTTTAAAAGAGTTTAATTCTTTATTAATGAGAGAGAGGAGAAGAGAGAGAAAGACAATCAGACTCCACTCTGGCACATGCATTGCCCTGGGTCAAATTTAGGACCTCATGCTTGAGAGTCCAACACTTTATCCACTGTGCCACTTCCTGGGCTGCATTACGTTATTTTCAATCAGTGACTTATAAGATTATCAAATGGGGCCAGGCGGTGGCTCACCTGGTTAAGTGCACACTCTACAGTGCACAAGGACCCAGGTTCAAGCCCCTGGTCCCCACCTGCAGGGGGAAAGCTCCAGGGGATATAATTCCTCACCACACCTATCCTCAAAGTTCTGTATCTTCACTTCCCCAAGAATATTCACCATAATTCTCCTAGGGCCTTAGAGATAGGGTAGCTCCTCCCCTCCACGGCTCTCCCTCCCCTCCCCTCCCCTCCCCTCCCCTCCCCTCCCCTCCCCTCCCCTCCCCTCCCCTCCCCTCCCCTCCCCTTCCTTCCTTTTCCTTTTTTAAGTTCATGCATTTAAATCCCCTGTATTCCACACATGAGTGAAACTTCCGGCTAGTTGTCTTTCACTTCCTTCATTTCACTAAACATAATCACCTCCAGCTCCATCCATTTCATCTCAGAGGTCACAGTATCATCTTTCTTTAGTTGCTGAGTCGCACTGTAGTGACTACCTCTCCCATGACCTCTTTATGCAGTCATCTGTCAGTGGGCATTTAGGTTTCTTCCTTATTTTGGCTATTGTGAATAACGCAGCTATGAACATGGGTGTGCCTATGTCCCTTTGAATTAGTGTTTTCATGTCTTTCTTTTTATTTGATAGGGCAGAGAGAAATTGAGAGAGGTGAGGAGAAAGAAATAGAGGCATTTGTAGCACTGCTTCACTGCTTCACCTCCTCTACAGGTGGGGAGTGGGGACTTGAACCTGGGTCCTTGTGTATGGCAATGTGGGTGCACCACCCCTGGCCCTACAGGAGTCCTTTATTATTATTATTATTATTTTAAATGTATTTTCTCCTTTGTTGCCCTTGTTATTTTATTGTTGTTGTAGTTATTATTGTTGTTTTATTGCTGTCATCGTTGTTGGATAGGACAGAGAGAAATGGAGAGAGGAGGGGAAGACAGAGAGGGGGAGAGAAAGATAGACACCTGCAGACCTGCTTCACGGTCTGTGAAGCGACTCCCCTGCAGGTGGGGAGCCGGGGGCTTGAACCGGGATCCTTATACTGGTCCTTGTGCTTCACGCCATGTGCGTTTAACCTGCTGGGCTACCGCCCGACTCCCAGGAGTCCTTTTAAAGTAAGTATTATTATTTTAAAGATTTTAATTTTTTTTTTTATGGGGAGAGATAGGAAGATAGAGAGAAGGACAACTAGACACCGCTCTGGTACATCACTGCCTGGATCAAATTCTTGAAGATCACTTCAGACTTAGAGACAAAAGGATTTTTCAGGCCTGGTAAAATAGCTCTCCTGGATAGCGCATAGCTATGCCATGTTCACGAGCCAGGTTTGAACCTGACCCTCACTGCATTGAAGGAAGCTTCAGTGCTGTGGTCTCTCTCTCTCTCGCTTCCAGGGTTATCACTGGGGCTCAGTGCCAGCAATACCAGCCTACTGCTCCTGGTGACCATTTTTTCCATTTTTCTTTTATTTATTTTATTGGATAGGACAGAGAGAAGTTGAGAAGGGAAAGGGAGATAGAGAAGGAGAGAGAAAGAGAGAGACCTGCAGACCTGCTTCACCACCTGTGAAACATCTCCCCCTGCAGGGGAGGAGCTGGGATTTGAACCCCAATCCTTGTATGCATCCTTGTACTTAGTACTACATGTGCTTAACTGGGTACACCACTGCCCGTCCCCATTCTTCTCTCTTTATGCCTTTCTGTCTCCTCCTCCTTCTTCTTTTTAACCTGAAAAAGTTAGCTAGGAGACAGTGATGAAGCCCCAGCAGCAACTCCAAATTAATTAGTTAATTAATTGCCACCAGGGTTATTGTTGGCGCCTACATGATTAAGACACTGCTCCTGGAGGCCATTTTTTCTTTTCTTCTCCTTCTCCTCCTTCTTTTACAGGATAAGACAGAGAGAAACTGAGCAGTGTGTGTGTGTGTGTGTGTGTGTGTGTGTGACTTACACAGCTCGTGAAGCCTCCCTCCTATAAGTGGGGAGTGGGAGCTTGAACCTGGGTCCTTGTGCATGGTAGTGTGCATTCAGCCAGGGGTACTGCTACCCACCCGCTCCCCCACTTTTTAAAATTGGAGTGGGAGGATGTTCAGTGTAGTAGAGCACATTCTTGCATGGGTGTGAGTTCCTCAGTTCAATTCCTAGAACTGCCTATGCCAGAGTGGTGCTTCTGTCCTTTCTCTTTCTCTATTCTCTCTCTCTCTCTTACTCTGTCTTGTGTTCATTCTCATAGATAAAAATATACACAAACAGATAAATAAAACTCGTGGCTAGAGAGAAGAAGGCAGAGTGTGTGCAGCCCCAGGTTTGACACCCAGCTCAGTGTTTGCCAGAATGGTGCTCTGGTTTCTCTCCACCATGAAGTCAATAATCAGAACTCACAGCAGTGACTACAGTACTAACGAGGTGGGACAAAGACCCTACTTTTTTTTTTTTTTAAATGTATCTTTTTATTTATTTGTTTATTTTCCTTTTTGTTGCCCTTGTTGTTTAACATTGTTGTGGCTATTAATGTCGTTGTTGTTGGATAGGAGAGAGAGAAATGGAGAGAGGAGGGGAAGACAGAGAGGAGGAGAGAAAGACAGACACCTGCAGACCTGCTTCACCGCCTGGGAAGCGACTCCCCTGCAGGCGGGGAGCCGGGGGCTCGAACCGGGATTCTTACGCCGGTCCCTGCGCTTTGCGCCACGTGCGCTTAACCCGCTGCGCCACCGCCCGACTCCCAGACCCTACTTTTTAAATTAATTAATTAATTAACTTAAAAAAGGAGACATTAACAAAACCGTAGGATAGGAGGGGTACAACCTCATACAATTCCCACCACCAGAACTCTGTATCCCATCCCCTCCCCTGATAGCCTTCCCATTCTCTATCCCTCTGGGAGCATGGACCCAGGGTCATTGTGGGTTGCAGAAGGTGGAAGGTCTGGCTTCTGTAATTGCTTCCCCACTGAACATGGGCGTTGACTGGTCGGTCCATACTCCCAGTCTGCCTCTCTCTTTCCCTAGTAGGGCAGGGCTCTGGGGAAGTGGAGCTCCAGGACATATTGGTGGGGTTGTCTGTCCAGGGAAGTCCTGGTGCCAGGAAAATCTTTAATGTCCTGATATGAACCACTAAGGTCACTTTTCTACTTATGCTTGTTTACATTGTGTTCCTTTATTGGGGACGCATCTGAGTAACACAGGGTGCTTAGTGTCTGATAAATAAGGCTTAGCTATTCTTCAAGTAACTATTTGATTTGATAATCTTTTTAAAAAAAATTTATTTAATTTTTTATTTATAAAAAGGAAACATTGACTAAACCATAGGATAAGAGGAATGCAACCTCACACAATTCCCACCACCAGAACTCTGTATCCCATCCCCTCCCCTGATAGCTTTCCTATTCTTTAACCCTCTGGGAGTATGGACCCTGGGTCATTGTGGGATGCGGAAGGTGGAAGGTCTGGCTTCTGTAATTGCTTCCCTGCTGAACGTGGGCATTGGCAGGTCGATCCATACTCCCAGCCTGCCTCTCTCTTTCCCTAGTGAGGTGGGGCTCTGGGGAAGTGGAGCTCCAGGACACATTGGTGGGCTTGTCTGTCCAGGGAAGTCTGGATGGCATCCTGCTAGCATCTGTAACCTGGTGGCTGAAAAGAGAGTTAACATACAAAGCCAAACAAATTGTTGGCCAATCATGGATGTAAAGGCTGGAATAGTGCAGATGAAGAGTTGGGGGGGGGGTCCTCCATTTTGTAGCTAGCTAGTAGGCATATTTTAGTTATATTCCAAAGGGCCTGTGGCTATACTAGTTTTTTTTTTCCCCTTAGCCTGAAATCTGATATACAGGTGTATCCAAGTTATTGTCTGGGGAGATGATGTCATGGCTGGAAAAAAGGACCAGAAAGCTGGATCAGGTAAGGGAGTAGCTCCCAAATATGGGAAAGGTGTATAAATATTGTTGACTGTAAACCCCACTGATGATGTAGTCTGATGTAGTCTGGGGCCTATATTCAGCTTATGAGCCTATGTGACTTCTGCATCCCTCTAGATCTGAGCTCACATTCTGTGGTAATGGGTAGGAATGTTCCAAGCTGCCCCAATTTCAGGACCCATCTTCCTCAGGTGTAGCATAGAGTATGTTGTCCAGCCTCCCTTCAGAGAATGGAACATTCTCTACCATTGTTGATCCAAGTTGAGGGCAAGGTCCTATGGGGGCCCACAAAGGGGTCTATTGTGTTGTTACTGACAGGAATGACCGGTTGTTGTAATTTAACTTAAAAGGGGTTTGGTTGGGGGCTGCTGCGGCATGTAAAAGGATTCATAGCGGGGAGGTGGGAACTGGTTTAAACAATACAAGGTTTATTAGGGTGAAACAGGTAAAAAGCAAAATAAGCAATTATCATCAAGGGTTAAGAGTAAGCTAGGTCCATAAAGTCTGAGTATAGTTATCAAGTTTAGTCCCGTAAGATAAACAATTACCAGCTGAGGTATAGATCGCTCATGGCTGTAGAGGGGTCTTAAAAGTTTACCGGCTAGCAGAGTCACATGTGTTCAGTTCCCCAGGAGAAATAGCCATGACACACCTCTGCTAAGATGCTTCTGACCAGGAGCAGAAGCAGCAGCCAAAGAGAGCAACCTGCTCAAAGTCCCTGCTTTTATACCTTCCCTTCTCTGAAGCACCTCCTCCTATTAGCATACATCATTTATATGCTAATAGTCCCAAACTCCTGTTGGGGGTCACAACAATGAAGAGAGGGATTTATTCAAGGTCTAGGCCCATCATACAAAGACCCTACTTATACTAGACATGTGCATACTCTTTACTTGTTTCTCTGTAAGAAACTTGCCTTTACTATTTTATTTAATGAAAAACCATCATTTTGTGACCAGGGAGGTGGTTCAGTGTCAGGGAACAGAACTCGCGAGCCTGACATCTTGAGGCTGTTTCCTGGCACTGCACGTGGCATGGTGATGCTCTGCTCCTCTCTCTTCTTTATTAACAAACAAATCTAAAAAAGCTAGTCATGGGGCTGGGTGGCGGTGCACCTGGTTGAGCGCACATGTTACAATGCACAAGGACCTGGGTTCAAGCCCCTAGTCCCCACCTGAAGAGGCAGAGCTTCACAAGCAGTGAAGCAGGGCTGCAGGTATTTCTCTGTCTTCCTCTCTATCACCCCCTTCCCTCTCAATTTCTGGCGGTCTGTATCCAATAAACAAATAGAGATAATAATAATAAAAAAGATAGCCATTTTGGTACTACAGAATAGCTTACCAGGTAGGGCACATGCCTTGCTAAGAGTGTGGCCCAGATTTGAGCCACAGCACCATATGGAAGTATCTCAGTACTGTGTCCTCCCCTCCGCTCCCCTTCTTTTCCCTTCTCTTTTCTTCTCTCCCTTCTCCCACCCTGTTGTTTTTCTCTTTGTCTCTGTGAATAAAAAAGCAGCCTGGGAGTGGGGAAATCACACATGCTTAAGGTCTATGTTCTGAGGAATTAAAAAAAAAACAACAAAACAAGAAGCACATGGAGGCTGGAAGATAGTTCACCAGTTAGACTACACACTTTACTATACATGAGGTCTTGGGTTCGAGCCCCCAGCAACCACATGGGAGCACTTGCACAGGGGAAGCTTGGCGAGTGGTGGAATGATGCTATGGTGTCTCCTCTTTATTCTTTCTTTCTTTAAAAAAATTTCAGGAGGTATTGCACCAAAGTAAAAGACTCTGGGGTTTGGGGGGGGGGGGCACAGGTCCAAAAAGTATGATAAAGGACCTAGTGGGGGTTGTATTGTTATATGGAAAACTGGCAAATGTTATGCATGTAGAAACTATTGTATTTACTGTCAAACATAAAACATTAATTCCCCAATAAAGAAATTAAAAAAAAATTTCAGGAGTTCACAGTTAGACAATAACCAATAAATACACATAAGAAGTAAATCACACACACACACACACACACACACACACACACACACACACACACGCACACACACATTTTAGCTCCAGGGTTATTGCTGGAGCTCAGGTCTACCAGCACTACGAATCCACTGCTCCTGTTGTCCATGTTTGCCATTTTATTGGGTAGGACAGAAATTGAGAGGGGTTGGAGGGATAGAAAGGGAGAGAAGAAGAGAGACCCTTGCAGACCTGGTTCTCCACTCTTGAAGCAGACCCCTTGCAGGTGGGGAGCCGTGGGCTCGAACTGGGATCCTTGTGCTTAGTACTGTGTGCGCTTCACCAGGTGCACCACTGCCTTGCTCCCCACAAATATTTCTATACTTGCACATAAATTTTTTTCCAGTAAAAAGAAAATTTTTGCCATTATTTCAAGTGTATCTTTTTTTTTTTTTCTTGCCTCCAGGATTATTGCTAGGGCAGGGGATACACCACAAATTCACTGCTCTTGGAGGCTATTTTTCCCATTTTGTTGCCCTTGTTATTGTTATCACTGTTGGATAGGTCAGAGAGAAATCGAGAAGACAGAGAGGGGGAAAGACAGAAACCTACAGACCTGCTTCACCGATTGTAAAGTGACCCCTCTGCAGGTGGGGAGCTATGGGCTCCTTGAGCCTGTCCTTGAGGTTTGTGCCATGTGCACTAACCCGCTGCGCTACAGCCCAACCCCCTCAAGTGTATCTTTTACTTATGGCTTTTATGTTTCAAAAATCACTGATAAAATACAATTAGTACTGCAGAATATTGTGGATAATATCACTGTGTCTCCTTTTTTTGCTCTCTACTCATGTCACCAAAGGTCTGTGGAAGGCTGACAACTCAGGCTTGGTGTCTCCGGATAAAATCCAAAGCGAAAAGGCAGTGGTGGCATAATGTGGTGTGGTGGCCCTGGCTGCGCTGATTTAGTTGTGGTCAGTAGAGACAGTATAATAAGCTAAGGGGTCAAGAGAAGAGGCATCAAGAAATATAAGCAAAGTCTCAGAGGTCCCAGGACTGAGAGAAACAAGGATTTTAAGGAGAATGGGGAAGCTTCCTTGCAGTATTAGAGTTTAAGAAGAAAATAGATTGTTATTACGATCAATTTACTCGGGAGCTTGGCTTACTTTGAAAATCCCATGGTTAGGATTTACTATACTAAAGTTGACCTCACCATGATTTATATAGTCTAAGCTTGTAGGTAACTCAGTATTTGAAGAAAAAGAAAAGAAAAAAAACTAGGTATTTTTAGAAATGCTTTAACAATTTAAGACCAGTGTCAGGATTTACTCAGTTTACAGATTTGAATCATTAAGTGCTTACACTAAAGGGATATATACTCAGAACTGAAATCTAGGTAGTTAACATACTAACATACTTGAGACATATCCAGTCTATTTTCCCCCTGAGATATTGAATAAATAGTGATTTATAAGATTATAAGGTAATAGGAATATGGTTTAATACTGTTCCCACCACCAAAGGTCTGTTTCCCCACCCCCAACCCCTTTTGTGGACCTGAGCACCCATCCACCTCCCCCTCGGAGTCTTTCACTTTGGTGCAATACTCCAAACCCAGTCCAAAGTCTGCTTGTGTGTCCCTTTCTGTCCTTATTTCTCAACTTTTGTTAATGAGCGGGAACATCCCATATCCATCCTTCTCTTTCTGACTTATCTCACTTAACACGGTTATTTCAAGTTCCATCCAAGATGAGGTGAAGAATGTGAATTCATCATTCTTAATAGCTGAGTAGTATTCCATTGTGTATATATACCACAACTTTCTCAGCCACTCATCTGTTGTTGGACACTTGGGCTGCTTCCAGATTTTGGCTATTATAAATTATGCTGGTACGAACATAGGTATACACACATCTTTTTGAAGGTGTGTGTTTGGTTCCTTAGGATATATCCCTAGGACGGGAATTGCAGGGTCATAGGGTAGGTCCATTTTTAGCCTTCTGAGAGTTCTCCAGACTGTTCTCTACAAGGGTTGGACCAATTTACATTCCCACCAGCTGTACAGGAGGGTTCCCTAGGAATGAAATTCTTTTGCATAACCACTGTGCTAGCTTTCTACTCAAACCCAACTATAATAGGTAGACCAGTCATCCCAGTTTGCCTGGGACTTTGCTGCTATGAGCAGTGGAATCAGCAGCAAGGGACTCCTCTCTGTCCAGGTGAGCCAGGGACGGACTCCTTCCCACACACCTCTACAGCTAGAGGGAAAAACACTGAACCCAGACAGGGGAGGAGCCTGTATATGTATATACACAGGGCACAAGGACCACACCTTGAGCTTCCTTGGGGCAGGGGTTCAAAGTGTGAGGCAGTGGGGGTGCATAGGCCTCAGATCCTCCACCCTGCCCTGAAGGGCCTCCTGACCTGTGAGAACCCTGAAGCCACAAGCAACACACTTAGAAAACTGTGATGCTGGGGAGTCAGGCGGCAGCTCAGTGGGTTACACGTAGGTGGCTCAAGGCCTGGCTTAAGGATCCCGGATCGAGCCCCCGGCTCCCCATCTGTTTTTTTTTTTTTAATTTTTTTTTTTTTTATTTAAGAAAGGATTAATTAACAAAACCATAGGGTAGGAGGGGTACAACTCCACACAATTCCCACCACCCAATCTCCATAACCCACCCCCTCCCATGATAGCTTTCCCATTCTCTATCCCTCTGGGAGCATGGACCCAGGGTCATTGTGGGTTGCAGAAGGTAGAAGGTCTGGCTTCTGTAATTGCTTCCCCGCTGAACATGGGCGTTGACTGGTCAGTCCATACTCCCAGTCTGCCTCTCTCTTTCCCTAGTAGGGTGGGTCTCTGGGGAAGCTGAGCTCCAGGACATATTGGTGGGGTCTTCAATCCAGGGAAGCCTGGCCGGCATCCTGATGACACCTGGAACCTGGTGACTGAAAAGAGAGTTAACTTACAAAGCCAAACAAATTGTTGAGCAATCATGGACCCAAAGCTTGGAAAAGTGGAGAGGAAATATTAGGGAGGTACTCACTGCAAACTCTAGTGTACTTCTGCTTTCTTACTTTGGTGCCATACTCCAAACTCAGTCAATTTCTGCTTTGCGTTTCTACTTCTTCTTCTTCTTTTTTTTTTTTTTTACATGCATAACATTCCCCAGATTCCCATTTAACAATACAACCCCCACTATTTCATTCATCATTTTTCATGGACCTGTATTCTCCCCACCCACCACCCACCCCAGAGTCTTTTACTTTGGTGTAATACTCCAATTCCATTTCAGGTTCGACTTGTGTTTTCTTTTCTAATCTTGTTTTTCAACTTCGGCCTGAGAGTGAGATCATCCCGTATTCATCCTTCTGTTTCTGACTTACTTCACTCAACATGATTTTTTCAAGGTCCATCCAAGATCGGCTGAAAACGGTGAAGTCACCATTTTTTACAGCTGAGTAGTATTCCATTGTGTATATATACCACAACTTGCTCAGCCACTCATCTGCTGTTGGACACCTGGGTTGCTTCCAGGTTTTGGCTATTACAAATTGTGCTGCCAAGAACATATGTGTACACAGATCTTTTTGGATGGATGTGTTGGGTTCCTTAGGATATATCCCCAGGAGGGGAATTGCAGGGTCATAGGGTAGGTCCATTTCTAGCCTTTTGAGAGTTCTCCAGACTGTTCTCCACAGAGGTTGGACCAACTGACATTCCCACCAGCAGTGCAGGAGGGTTCCTTTGACCCCACACCCTCTCCAGCACTTGCTGCTGTTACCTTTTCTGATGTGTGACATTCTCACAGGAGTGAAGTGATATCTCATTGTTGTCTTGATTTGCATTTCTCTGACAATCAGAGACTTGGAGCATTTTTTCATGTGTTTCTCGGCCTTTTGGATCTCTTCTGTGGTGAATATTCTGTCCAAGTCCTCCCCCCATTTTTGGATGGGGTTATTTGTTGTCTTGTTGTTGAGTCTGGCAAGCTCTTTATATATGTTGGTTATTAAACTCTTATCTGATGTATGGCATGTAAAGATCTTCTCCCATTCTGTGAGGGGTCTCTTGATTTGGGTAGTGGTTTCTTTTGCTGTGAAGAAGCTTTTTAATTTGATGTAGTCCCATAGGTTTATACTTGCCTTAGTCTTCCTTGTAATTGGATTCGTTTCATTGAAAATGTCTTTAAAATTTATGTGGAAAAAAGTTCTTCCAATATTTTCCTCTAAGTATCTGATAGTTTCTGGTCTAACATCCAAGTCCTTGATCCACTTGGAATTTACTTTTGTATTTGGTGAAATACAGTGATTCAGTTTCATTCTTCTGCATGTTTCAACCCATTGTTTCCAACACCATTTGTTGAAGAGACTCTGCTTTCCCCATATAATAGTCTGGGCCCCTTTGTCAAAGATTAGATGTCCATACGTGTGGGGCCTCATTTCTGGGCTCTCAATTCTATTCCACTGGTCAGTATGTCTGTTCATGTTCCAGTACCAAGCAGTTTTGATGACAATGGCCTTATAATACAGTTTGAGATCTGGCAGTGTGATGCCTCCGGTTCTGTTCTTTTTTCTCAAGATTGTTTTGGCAATTCTAGGTCTTTTCTGGTTCCAGATAAACATTTGTAGCATTTTTTCTATTCTCCTAAAAAATGTGCTTGGGATCTTGATGGGGATAGCATTAAATTTGTAGATGGCTCTGGGTAATATATTCATTTTGATGATGTTAATTCTTCCAACCCATGAACATGGAATATCTTTCCACTTCTTTGTGTCTTTTTCAATTTCTTTGAGTAGTGACTCATAATTTTCAGTATACAAGTCTTTCACTTCTTTGGTTAGGTTTATTCCTAGATATTTTATTGTTTTTGTTGCTATAGAAAAAGGAACTGATTTCTGGATTTCAATTTCTTCTAACTTAGTGTTTGCATAGAGGAATGCCACTGACTTTTGAATGTTAATTTTATAGCCTGACACATTACTGTATTGCCTGATGATTTCCAAAAGCTTCTTGCTGGATTCCTTAGGTTTTTCCATGTATACTATCATGTCATCTGCAAATAAGGAGAGTTTGACTTCTTCTCTTCCAATCTGTATGCCTTTAATTCCTTGCTCCTGCCTGATTGCTATGGCAAGAACTTCCAACACTATGTTGAATAGTAATGGTGATAGTGGGCAGCCCTGTGTAGTACCTGATCTGAGTGGAAATGCTTCCAGTTTTTCACCATTGAGTATGATGTTGGCTGTAGGTTTGCTATATATAGACTCCACTATCTTCAGGAATTTTCCATCTATTCCTATTTTTTGTAGTGTTTTGATCATAAAGGGATGTTGTATTTTGTCAAAGGCTTTCTCTGCATCTATTGATATGACCATGTGGTTTTTGGTCTTGCTTTTGTTGATGTGGTGGATCACATTGATTGATTTACGTATATTAAACTAACCTTGCATGCCTGGGATGAACCCCACTTGGTCATGATGAACAATTTTTTTGATATACTGCTGTATCCGGTTGGCTAGTATTTTGTTCAATATTTTCGCATCTATGTTCATCAGAGATATTGGTCTGTAGTTTTCTTTTTTGGTTGTGTCCCTGTCTGCTTTTGGTATCAGGGTGATGTTGGCTTCATAGAAGCTGGCAGGGAGTATTCCAGTGTCTTCAATCTTCTGGAAGACTTTTAAAAGTAGAGGTATTAGTTCTTCTTTGAAAGTTTTGTAGAATTCATTTGTAAAACCATCTGGTCCAGGACTTTTATTTTTGGGAAGATTTTTGCTAACTATTTCAATTTCATTAGCTGTGATGGGCCTGTTCATGTTATCCACTTTCTCTTTACTTAGTTTTGGAAGTTGTTAGGTATCTAGGAAATCATTCATTTCTTCCAGGTTCTCTAGCTTGGTGGCATATAGTTGTTCATAGAAGCCTTGCATGATATGTTGAGTTTCTGCAGTGTCTGTTGTGATTTCTCCTCTTTCATTTACTATCCGATTTATTTGGGTCTTCTCCCTTTTTTGTTTTGTGAGTCTGGCTAAAGGTTTGTCGATTTTGTTTACTCTTTCGAAGAACCAACATTTACTTTCGTTGATCTTTTTGTATGGTTTTCTTATTCTCAATGTTATTGATTTCTGCCCTAACTTTAGTGATTTCTGTCCTTCTGGTTGCTTTAGGGTTCCTTTGTTGTTCTTCTTCTAGGTCTTTAAGATGTGCAGTCAGGCTGTTTATTTGTGCTTTTTCTTGTTTCCTAATGTGTGCTTGTATAGCTATGAACTTCCCTCTCAGTACTGCCTTAGCTGTGTCCCAAATATTTTGATAGCTTGTGTCTTCATTTTCATTGAACTCTCAAAACATTTTGATTTCTTCCTTGATTTCCTCTTTGACCCAGAGGTTGTTAAGAAGTGTACTGTTGAGCTTCCACATTTTGGGACTATTACTAATCTTTTTTTTTGATTGTTAAGTGTTAGTTTAATTCCACTGTGGTCTGAGAAGATGCTTGGGATGATTTCAATGCTCTTGAATTGGCTGATGCTGTCTTTGTGGCCTAACATATGGTCTATCCTTGAGAATGACCCATGTGGATTTGAGTAAAATGTGTATTCTAGTTTCTTGGGATGAATGACTCTGAAAATGTCCAATAGTTCTGGTTTATCTGTCTCTTCATTTAGCTCCCTTACGTCTTTACTGATTTTCTTCCTGGATGATGTGTCAAGTTGAGAGAGTGGGGTGTTGAAGTCCCATACTATGACTGTGTTGCTATTAATATATTGCTGTAGCTCTTTCAGTAGACATTTGATGTATTTTGATGGCTTCTCATTGGGTGCATAGATGTTAATAATTGTTAAGTCCTCTTGATTGACTGATCCTCTGAACATTAAGTAGTGTCCATTCCTATCTTTTTTAATCTTATCTATTTTAAAGTCTATCATGTCAGATATGAGAATAGCTGTTCCTGCCCTTTTTTGTGGGCCATTGGCTTGAATGATAGTTTTCCATCCTTTCACTTTAAGTCTGTGTTTGTCTTGTTGCGTTAGGTGAGTTTCCTGTAGACAACATATTGTTGGGTTGTGTTTTCTGATCCATCTTCCTACTCTGTGTCTTTTAATAGGTGAATTCAGGCCATTGACATTTATTGATATCAAAGATTGAAGATATTTTAACGCCATTCTTGTAGAGTTTTAGAGTGTTCTGATATATGTCCTATTTATGATGGTCTGACTGTTTATAGAAGACCTTTCAGAACTTCTTTCAAGGTAGGCTTGGTGATAGTTGATTCCTTCAACTTTTGCTTGTCTGAGAAGGTTTTGATGCCTCCATCTAGTCTGAATGACAGTCTAGCAGGATATAGTATTCTTGGTTGAAAGCCTTTCTCATTGAGCACTCGATAGATATCTTGCCATTCTCTTCTGGCCTGTAGTGTTTGTGTGGAGAAGTCTGCTGCTAATCTTATGGGTTTTCCTCTGTAGGTGACTCTTTGTTTTTCTCTTGCAGCCTTGAGGATCCTTTCTTTATCCTTATTCCTTTCCATTCTAAATATGATGTGTCTTGGTGTCTTTAGGTCTGGGTTAAGTCTGTTTGGGACCCTCTGGGCTTCTTGAATCTTTATGTCTTTGATGTTGTCTAGACTAGAGAAGTTTTCAGCTATTATGGCCTGAAGAATGCTTTCTTCCTCTCCTTCTCTTTCTTCCTCTGGTAAGCCAATAATGCGTATATTGTTTCTTTTGCAGTCATCCCATAGGACTCTGTTGTTGTTTTCAGAATCTCTTAGTCTCTTTTTGAGATCTCTTACTTCTTTTTTAGTTGTCTCTAATTCGTCTTCGATCTTGCTAATTCTGGCTTCAGCCTCATTGACATTCTTCTCTCTGCCCTCTACTGTTTTCAGGAGTTCATCTATTTTGTTTCCCTGTTCTGATACTGTTTTAGCTTGTTTAGCTAGTTGTGTTCTTAGCTCAGCTATTTCAGCTTTCAGCTCTCTAATAACCTTGAGATAGTTAGTGTTTTCTTCCAGAGTCTCATTTGTTGTTCCTGTATTTCTGATTACAATTCTTTCAAACTCTTTACTAACTCCTGTGATAATTTCCTTAGCTAATGTTTGGATGTTGACCTCGTTATTTTGTGCTTCACCCTTTGGGGGGCTTTTAGCTGGACTGTTGTCCTGATTAGTTTCTCCAATATTTCTTCTTGTTGGTTTACCCATCTTATATATTATGTTATGAGTTCCCTCTCAGTAATTTTCAAATTACTGATCGCTATTTCCTGGATTGACTTGTGTCAATCCAGTAAGGTAATTAAAGGGTTCACAGTTGTGGAAGTTAACAGTTGTTTCAATAGTATTTTAATCCCTGAGTTGGAGCTCAGTGATTTAAAAGCCTCTTTTTTTTTTTTCTTCTCTGTAGGCTATGAGAGCCTGAGGGCTTCTAAGTAATCACTGACTCCTAACCAAGAGATAAGGCAGGGTGTGGCAGTGATAGTCCGGTGATTATGCAAAGAGACTTTCACAGCCCCACAGCTATGCCACTGAGGTATAGGCCTTCTCCTGAGTTTCCTGGTTAGATCTCTGTCCCCAGGTGTCCCTCCCTGCCACTGCTCCAGATTCTGAGGGCAGCAGCAATGGAGACTCAGAGTTGCACTTGGTGAGTCTCTGGGGAGTCCTCTCCTCCCTTCAGCTGTCCCCTTGTTGGTGGGACAGACTAAGGTGGTGTCTCAACTGACAGAGCGTCGGACCGTTACCAGCCACTTAATCTCTCCCTAGGCTCCTCTCTGTCACCAGCCACGTGTTTGCACTCACCAGTGATTGGTGGGTTCCTGTAGTCGTTCTAGTCCTGTCTTTTTTCAGTCCCAGGTGGTCTCCTTTTGTATTCCTAGTTGATCCGGGAGAGGAGAGGAGAGGAGAGAAACAGATCTGCTGCTGCTTGTAGCCCCGCCTCCTTGACTATTATTTCTATGACTGACTATCTATCTGTCTACCTATCTACCTACCATCTATTTACCTTTTTTGCCCATTTTTTTTTTCCACGGTCCTACCTTCACTTCCTTTCTAAGTCACACCTACACTTATTACTACTTGCTTTTTAAAAATTTATTTAAAAAGGAGACATTAACAGAACCGTAGGATAAGAGGGGTACAACTCCACGCAACTCCCACCACCAGATCTCCATATCCCCTGATAGCTTTCCCACTCTCTATCCCTCTGGGAGTATGCACCCAGGGTTGTTGTGGGTTGCAGAAGGTGGAAGGTCTGGCTTCTGTAATTGCTTCCCCGCTGAACATGGGCGTTGACTGGTCAATCCATGCTCCCAGTCTGTCTCTCTCTCTCCCTAGTAGGGTGGGACCCTGGGGAAGCAGAGCTCCAGGACATATTGGTGGGGTCGTCTGTCCAGGGAAGTCTGGTCCCCATTGTTACTACTTTTGAATGTCTTTCCTTTTCCCCCTTCTCTCTCAGGGTCCTGATGGTATTGGGGTTCAGAGCCCTCTGGTCATCTTCCATGAATAGGTTGCCATAGCTTCACCCTGGAAGTTGCCTCAATGTTAATCTAATTGAAAACTACCTTGAAAAGCAACATCCATTCCAGTGTTTGGCTAAGTATCTGTGGCAATGCTTTGGGCAAATTGATTAGTAGATAGTAATAACCAACACATGATTAGATACCACCGGTGAGACCGGCTGTATTCATACAGTATCAAAGCACAGCACATCACCACCACCAGCAAGCAAGTGAGAATTTTTAAGCTGTCTATCATCTACCTACCTTTTTGGCCCATTTTTTCCTATGGTCCTACCTTCACTTCCTTTCTAAGTCACACCTACACACAAACCCTTCTCTCTTTCTTTATCCTCCTTCCTGAGAATGAACTCAGGGTTTCATCTAGATAACTTGTCACTGAATCACCTCCCCCCAGCTCGGTTCTTTATTGTAATGTTTTATGAGGGAGATTGTGAGAACCAGGCCTTGCACCACCATTCATGGAATTTGAATGCGGTTTGGCTTTTTTCTGTCGTGTGGTATTGTCAGTCCAGCACAAGACTTCACAGATACAAGGCAGGTGCTTACAGTTTTAGCCCGAGTCACAGTTTTCAGTCTCTTTCTTCTTTCACTGGGAGGAGGATTCTTCTGCATAAGGTCCGTACATCACCATGACTAGGATTCTTTGGCTTTGCTGCCATACACGGACACAGGATAAGGCATGTGGCTGTTTTACATATGTACATGTATATATGTATTAATATGTAACTTTCCTGAACTAATACAAATAAACAAGTTATAAAACGGAAATACTTTTATCATCTAGAAGAACTTTGCTGTATCAGATGATCAAAAATTAAAGGTAGCCAATGGATAACGGGAATAAAAAGAGGATGTCAAATGTTTTTCTTAGTTGAACTTTACTCACATAAGCAAATTTAACAAAGCATTCTTATGAGAATCTTTAAACAGTATAATTATATTTCTAAAGATTAAATGGTATTAAGCATATGGTATATACTTAATCTTAAGTGTTTAAATTTTGAAGGAATTTATTTATTATACTTAGTGTTTTAAAATATGTTAGGGACCAAGAGATTATATGTTAACTCACTTAGTTTAACACATGACTTACCATGTTCGCTGGCTTTGAGCTCTGTTACCACAAGAGTATCAGTGTGGCATTAGGGGAAAGTTCATGAATGGCTGACTGGTGCTGTGATGTCTTTTTTTTTTTTTTTTTTCCTCCAGGGTTATTGCTGGAGCTTGGTGCCTGCACCATGAATCCATTGCTCCTGGAGGCCATTCCCCTCCCCCTTTTATTGTTGTTTTGTTACTGTTACTGTTGCTATTGATGTTGTTGTTGTTGTTGGATAGGAGAGAGTGAAATGGAGAGAGGAGGGCAAGACAGAGAGGGGGAAAGATAGACTTGCTTTACCTCCTGTGAAGTGACCCCCCTGCAGGGGGGGAGCCAGGGGCTCCAACCTGCATCCTTACACTGGTCCTTGCGCTTTGCGCTGTGTGCGCTTAGCCTGCTGTGTTGCCACCTGACCCCATGTATTTTTTTTCTCTCTCCTTTGTTTTCTTTCCTTCCTTTCCCTTACCCCCACCTCTGTGCTATATATATCTAAAACAAAGGCACATGCAAGGATCTGCATTGAAGCCTCTGGTTCCCATTTGTAGGCGGGAAGCTTCCTGAGTGGTGATCAGCACTGCAAGTATATCTCTCTACCCCCTGCTCTGCTTTCCTTGCTACTTATTTATATATTTATTTGTTTGTTTGTTTACTTACTTATTTATTTGTTTATTTGTAAGATCGGAGGAGAGAGAAATAACCAGGCATCACTCTGGTACATGTGCTGCTAGGGATCGGACTCTTCCCGGACCACACCTTTCCATTTCTTTCTAACTCTACCAGAAAAAGAAAGAAAGGAAGGAAGGAAGGAAGGAAGGAAGAAAGAATTAAAAGTGAATGCCAGGAGTGGCAAACCCCTGGTGGCAAGAAAGATGATCAAGAAAGGGAGAAAGGAAGGGGTGGTGGCACACCTGGTTAAGCACACACATCACAGTGCACAGGGACCCAGCTTCCCCTGCAGCGGGGAAGCTTCATGAGAGGTGAAGCAGGTCTGCAGGTGTCTCTCTGTCTCTCCATCTCCCCTTCCCTCTCAATTCTCTCTGTCTCTATACAATAATAAATAAAATATTTAAAAATAAAAATAAAATAAAAAAGAATATGATAAATGGAAAAAATTGACCTATATAAGAAGTGAAAATTATTTCCTTCTGACAATATTCAAGATAAAGGATCAGAATAGGACATGTGTTATCTTAGTGTTTCTCCCCCCCTATCCCTTCCCCCACCCTGCCAGGGGTCTAGGTCAGGAAATGAGCTCATACACAGAGAGTTAATCTTAGAAGAAATATGGGTCACCTCCGTCTTAACCTCAGACAGCTAGGAGACTGCCCCTCTCTATAAGTAACTGAATAGAGAATGAGGAAATGTGTTAATCGATGTGTTAATGTGTTAAAATCGATATTTTTTTCTATTGCCAGACATGCTGACTAGATTGTAACTCCAGAAATACTCAGCCCAGGGGTGACTAGCGGGGATTCTGCACCAGGGCATAGATACTCGCTGCTGCCTCAAGCTGGTGCGTTCCACCATGGTGGGCCCAGGTTGGGTCAGCCCCTGATTCTGCAGAATCAAATAAATGTTTCACTTCCTGCCTTTCGTCAAGTGTCCCGAGTCTGTTCTTGGAGTGAAAAGGTTAATTTATTTCTATCACCTAGAGTCTATGGAGTCATGCGTAAGGAGCCAGTGCTGCAAAAAAATGGAATTTTAAGTTATTTATGCTGACGAAAAATGAAATTGTTATTTACTAATTTCCTTTAATTTGAAACAAGAACTTTTTTTGCTATAATGCTAGTCTAATAATAATAATAATAATAATGGCACATATGTCCACTTCACCCAGGACAAACACTATAGAGACTCAAGGGAGCATGTAGGCAGAGCGCAGAGCCATATTGACATGCTTCAAATGTTGAGTCAGAGGTGACTGCTGTGGAGAGGAAAGCTTCCTACCTGAGCTCCTGGGGGTGACACTGTCCCTGAGGACTCAGTAACTGTGTAAAACCAGCTCCCAGTCCCCATCACTGAGTCGTGCCATGACTCCTTCCTGTTTGACCTATGAGAACAGCATCTGAAGTAGGTGAGTGATTTTTTTTTTTTTTTTTGCTATGAGGTGAAATTTCAGGCAAAAACATGCATCTGAATAGAGATTATACGGAGGTGTAAAATAGGTGACTTGAAAGTACTAGGAGCCTTTTTGGAATGAAATAGACCCAGATGGAGAGAACTGAGCAGTAAATTGTGTGCTGAAAGCATCTATACAGGTTCACAAGAGTCAACTGTATATACTGCTTTAGGAATTCACACTCACCACTGAGCTGTGCGTTAGCTTAAAATGTGCCACGGGGAGGGGCAGGCTTAGTTTTCTGTTATTCATTTTTTTTTTTTCCCTCGCATGAGCAGTCTAGCAGTCCACCTCTAGAGTAGACTCACAGTCATGGAATGTTCTCGCAGAGTGGAGAGTGCTGTCATGAAGGGAGAGGGCTGGAGGAGCTCTTCAGTTCTGGTTTTCACAGATAAAGTTCCACATTGGCCCCCTTGTCCTGACTGTTGTAAACTCCACAGTATTTAAAGGAGCGGAGGGAGGACTCCCTTGCTCTGATCATCACTCTCATCTAGTGTTTGTTGTTGGGGTGCTTTGTTAAACATTTGGAAGACTTGGGAACTCTTCCTTTGTGCTAGGTTCTGAAAAAAAAAAAACAGGAAAATTATGTGATTCAGACAGGAGACAGGAATTGATGTTGGAGTCTTGTGAGAGTGAGTAACAAAGGCAGGTGTGTTTTGCAGGTGGTGAGAGGGGCCTTGAATGGGGGCTGGGGGTGGAGGTGGTTTGCCATTCTTTCTACAGAGTAAAGCAAGGAGATTGAGGTCATCTCTGGGTTGCTGAGGACATCTCCAAGAAGACTGTGAAAGCTTTCATGAGACACTTAAGGAGGGTTTCCCTTCCCTCCATCCCTTCCTTCCTTCCTTCCTTCCTTCCTTCCTTCCTTCCTTCCTTCCTTCCTTTTTTTCTCTTTTTTGCCTCCAGGGTTATCACTGGGGCTTGGTGCCTGCACTACAAAGCCACTGCTCCCGGAGGCAATCTTTTTTCCATTGATGTTGTTATTATAGTTGTTGTTGCTGCTGCTGCTGTTAGATAGGACAGACAGAAATCGAGAGAGGAGGGGAAGACAGAGACAGAGAGAGAAAGAGACACCTGCAGACCTGCTCATCACTTGTGAAGTGACCCCCCTCCCCAGTTGGGGAGCTGGGGGTTAGAATAGGGATCCTTACACAGGTCATTGTGCTTTGCTCTATGTGTGCTTAACCTCAAGGCATTTCTTAGAGTGACTGGCTCAGACAATCATTCTCGTACATACAAGTTCATTTCTTGTTAGCAAATCTCAAATCTTTGAGCTCTTGAACTCTATCTTGACTCCCACAAGAAAAGTTTCTTTACCACTGACTCTACCTGTTGACATAGAACCCTACACATTTTAAAAAACTTTGCAATACTGGATGCCTGCTTTCTTCTTTATGTTACATTGTGCAACAAAGCTTTCAGCTTAATTTCTTTAATTATATATCTTGTTTAGAAATAGTTATCTTGTAATTTAAGGACTGTTCCGAGAACAAGCAAGGCTTTGTTCATCTTTATGTATAATGCAGTTTCTGGCATCTTCTGAATTGTATTGGATTGAGTACATGACCAAAATGCTGATGACATCAAAGAAAACAAAAATCAAAAGTAATCCATGCTTTCCTCTGTCTGCACATAAATGGTGGACTCGTAGATGGTCTCAACAGGCATGGCCGCCGTCAACCACACCGGAGTGAGCCACACTGTCTTCCTCTTGCTGGGCATCCCCGGCCTGGAGGGCCTGCACAGGTGGGTCTCCATCCCCTTCTTCACCTCCTACGTCATCGCCCTGCTGGGGAACAGCCTGCTCGTCGGCATCATCCTCAGCAGACGCAGCCTCCACGAGCCCATGTACCTGTTCCTCTGCATGCTGGCTGGGGCAGACGTTGTCATCTCCACCTGCACGGTCCCTCAGGCCTTGGCCATCTTCTGGTCAAACGCCAGGAAGATCTCCCTAGATCGCTGTGTTGCTCAGGTATTCTTTATCACGTCAACGTTTGTCTGCGAGTCAGGGATTTTGCTGGTGATGGCCTTTGACCGCTACGTCGCCATCTGCTACCCCCTGAGATACACCACTATTCTCACACACGCACTCATTGGGAAAATCGGAGTGGTCACTTTTCTGAGAAGCTATGTAATACTTTTCCCTATAATATTCCTTCTCAAAAGACTGACTTTCTGCAGAGGAAACATTCTCCCCAACACTGCTTGTAAGCACATTGTCTTGGCCCGTGTGTCCTGTGATGACATACGAGTCAACATCTGGTATGGGATTTTTGTTCTAGTATCAACCTTGGTCATTGATATTGTGCTAATCTTTGTGTCCTATGTGTTGATTCTCCGTGCTGTCTTCTGCATCCCGTCCCGAGATGCTCGCCACAAAGCTCTCAACACCTGTGGCTCCCACGTCTGTGTCATCCTCCTTTTCTATGCACCTGCCATCTTCTCAGTCCTCACTCAGCGGTTTGGACATCACATTGCGCCCCACATCAAGGTCCTACTGGCAGATGTCTATATTCTAGTTCCACCTATGGTGAATCCCATCATCTATGGCATTAAGACTAAACAGATCCGGGATCAGGTCGTTCATCTGTTCTGTGCAAAGCAGAAATGAACATGGTGACGGAAACAACTTTGTTCTTCTCTGAATAATTTTTTTTCTTTTTGAAATCATTATCTTTGTTTATTGGCTAGAGACAGCCAGAAATCAAGAGGGAAGGGGGAGATAGAGATGGAGAGAGATAGAGAGACACCTGCTGCCCTGCTTCATCACAAAGATTTCTCCCTGCAGGTGGGGACTGGGGGCTCAATCTTGGGTCCTTGTACATTGTGACATGTGTGCTCAACCACGTGCGCCACCACCTGACCCCCTGGATGATTTTTCTATGCCTGAGATGATGCTTAATAGCATGATGGTGATTACACACACAAAGAACCAGTATAAGGACTCCAAGTGTTGTATTATTTTTTTCTAGAACAATGTCACTGGGACTACTTTTGCTTTTGGTTTTCCCAGAATTTCTAAGCAATAATTAGGTGTTAGTCTTTGGGACACTTAATGTGCTTACTCATTTATAGACTCGAGAATTAAAAGTTTCTTTCTTTTCTTTTCTTTTCTTTTCTTTCTTTCTTTCTTTCTTTCTCCTCCTCCTTCTCCTCCTCCTCCCCTCCCCCTCCTCCTCCTTCTTCTTTTTTAACATTTTCATACCCGAGGCTCTGAGATCTCAGGCTCAGTATATATATTTTTAAAATTTTATTTTTTAAATATTTATTTATTTAGTCCCTTTTGTTGCCCTTGTTGTTTTGTTGTTGTAGTTATTGATGTTGTTGTTGTTGGATAGGACAGAGAGAAATGGAGAGAGGAGGGGAAGACAGAGAAGGGGAGAGAAAGATAGACACCTGCAGACCTGCTTCACCACCTGTGAAGCGACTCCCCTGCAGGTGGGGAGCCGGGGGCTCGAACCAGAATCCTTACGCCGGTCCCTGCGCTTTGGGCCACCTGTGCTTAACCCGCTGCGCTACTGCCCGGCTCCCTTAATTTTCTTAATTATATTGATTTATTTGATAGAAACAACCAGAAATCGAGAAGGAAGGGGAGACAGAGAAGTCTAGAGACAGAGAGACACCTGCAACCCTGCTTCCCCACATGCAAAGCTTTCCCCTAGCAGTGGGACCAGGGGCTTGAACCCGGATCCTTGCATGTTGTAACATGTACGTTCAACCAGGTGTGCCACTACCCAGCCCCCAGTTTATTTCCTTTAGTTTCTTGTATATATATATATATTTAAACTTTATTTACTTATTATTGGATAGAGATAGAGAGAAACTGAGGGGAAGGGGAGGTAGGGATGGAGGGAGGCAGAGAGACACCTGCAGCCTTGCTTCAGCACTCATGAAGCTTCCCCCCTGCAGGTGGGGACCAGGGGACCAGGGACTTGAACCTGGGAGCTTGCACACTGTAGTGTGTGTGCTTAATCAAGTGCGCCACAGCCTGACCCCAGTTACTTGTGTATTTATAAGTTCAGATTGACTGTTGGCATCATATGTGCTAGAACTAGATCTTCCTGGGCAGTTTCCAATACTTTTATTTCCTGATGTAGTCTAAGCCTCTACCATCTGTCTATTTCCCATTTCTCTAGCATAGCTTTCTTCTGCCATTGTTTTCAAGGTCTCTTGCATGTTCACACATTTTCCCAGTACAAATTACTATAAAACAAGCACCTATGTGTTATAATTAATTATAGGACATATATATATATATATGTGTGTGTGTGTGTGTGTGTGTGTATGTATATCTCCTGTAACTTTAAATGGTCAATATTATTCTGGTTATAGTCATGATAATTTTATTCAGATTGTTAGTCAACTGGAATTATTGGGTTGTTGGAAAAGTCATAACGTTTTTCCACGTAAAACTGTGTCATGACTTTTCCTACCACCCAATAAATATCCAAAAGAGCTCATAGTTTGGCTGAAATACACCATATACCCAATAATATATGGAGCAATATTTGACAGAAATGACTAGGAAGCAACAAGAAGTGAATTTTCAGTTTTACTTTATTCTGAGAAGTCATACTCAAACAAGCATCATGCATGATACAGCGAGGAGACGGATATATGAGCTTCTTCCTTTCACTCATTTGAGGACATTGTTGGACATTATCTCCTTGGAGGTGATTTTGGCCCCATTTTTTCCTCAATACATTTGTTAGATAATTTGAGCATATTCATACGGTGACTCACGTACATTGCTGACCCCAACTTTTCCTTCTATCATATTCCAATTTCTTCTAGCTCTACCAGCTTATCTTCCAGTCCTTAAATTCTGTTGCAGTTGAAAAAAAAAAACCCACCTATATTTATTCAACTATAAACCTGCTCCTGACAATGAGAGGCTGGTGGAGCTATGGTACTGTCATTAAGTTATAACTGTCTTTTTCTCTAATCATTTTGCCCTTGTAGAATGTTTTAACAGCTAAGTATTGCCATGGACACTGCCCAGGAATTCAGGTTGGTGTCGTGTAGCAACTGCAACTTGGAGGCTGAAAAGCATTAAGGTATAAAGCAGAACAAACTGTTTAATAATCAGGCTCAGGCAAAAATTAGTAAAGTCATGGGCCCCTTGGAATACATCTAAAATAGGCTTCCTAGCTTTTTCCAAAATGGAGACCCCCCCAAGTCTCATCTGCTATATTCTTACCTTTAGGTCCCTGATTATTAAACAGTTTGTTCTGCTTTATATCTTAATGCTTTTCAGCCACCAAGTTGCAGTTGCTACCATGACACTGACCTGACTTCCTGGGCAGGCAACCTCATCAAAGTTTCCTGGAACCCCACCTCCCCAGAACCCTGCTCCACTAGGGAAGTAGAAACAGGCTGTGAGTATGGATTGACCTGCCAATGCCCATGTCCAACAGAGAAGCAATTACAGAAGCCAGACCTCCCACCTTCTGCTCCCCATAAAGATCTTGGGTCCATACTCCCAGAGGGATAAAGAATAGGAAACTTCCAATGGAGGGGATGGGATGTAGAACTCTGGTGGTGGGAACTGTATGGCATTGTATCCCTCTTATCCTACAGTCTTGTCAATGTTTATTAAATGAATTTAAAAAAAGAAAAATGTTATCTTAAGATGTCAAACATCATAAGAAAAAAAAAATCTAAGTCTATAGTTTACAGATGTTAAATGAACTTGCTATGGTGATCATTTCTAAATATCTCCAAATGTTGAATCACTATGTTGTATATCTGAGACTTATATATTTATTATGTGGCAACTAAACATCAATAAAAATAAAATAAATGAAAATGTAAAATCGGCAAACAAACCATTACAGAAAGGTGTCAGTATCACTAGATTATCATTTAGCTACTTGTGAGGCTTCTCCCCTGCAGGTGGGGACCAGGGGCTTGAACCTGAGTCCTTGTGTACTGGAATGGGTTCGCTTAACCATGTATACCACGTGGCCCCCAAATTATAATTTAAATCACAAACTTTTATCTAGCAGAAATGTCTATAAATTTTTATTTCTGGAAAAAAAAAAAGATCTTGCAGTGATAGTAGAGAGTGGTATCTGTTAGAGATCTAGGCTCATCATATCTATGTGGGAATCCCAGGATTCCCTGACTAGGGTCCGGAATGTAACATTTTTTTCAATTTTTTAAAAAATATTTTTAATTATCTTTACTTACTTCTTGGATAGAGACAGTCAGAAATTGAGAGGGGGAGTGGGAGATAGAAAGGGAGAGAGACAGAGAGACACCTGCAGGCCTGCTTCACTACCTGCAGAGCTTCCCTCCTGCAGGTGGGGACTAGGGACTCAAACTCAGTCCCTGTGCATTGTAACATGTGCGCTCAACCAGGTGCGCCACCACCCGGCCCCCAATTTAACACACTTTCATTTAATTATTTTAAATATAGTTAAAAATTATCTAAATGATCCTAGTATTTCATAAAAACATATTTTAGCAGTTGGTATATATTCAGTCTAGCCATTAATAATGCCCAAATCTTTCTGATATAAAGGTAGCACGTGGTGGTTATTGGGAGCGGGGCATAGAGCTTTGGCTGTGCTTGTGCCATGGAACCATACCCCTGTAACTATCTACTTTTGTAAACCATTATTAAACCACAAATAGAAATTTTAAATAACACAAAACACAAAATAGTGTATGCATATTTGTTTTTATGACTGTTGATACTCACTCATTTGGAAATAAATATTTGAGAATCTTCTGGTTAGCTAAAATAATAATTTTGAAATATATTATTTACATGAAAAAATACTATCTAAAATAAAGTTTAATAGGTGTATAAAATATATTTTGTGCCAAAGGAATTCTTGTTATATAGCAATTATCAAAATTGACAAATTTGACACACTACAGACATGTGAACGAACATATGGTTACATGATAATTTCTAGATGTTAAGAATATTACTTTGTGAATACAATATTTATAATTACATCATCTGCTCCATTGTTGAGATGCTGTATACAAAAATTTGAACTCTAAAATAAGACTTAAAAATGAGCTTCATTTAGAGTTGGAGTTATAGACTAGTGAAATAGCTCACTTGCGTAGTGTGCTGCTTCGCTGTGGTCCTGCCTCAGGTTTGAGCCTAGCCCCTCACTGCACTGAGGGAAGTTTCAGTACTGTGGCCTCTTTTCCTCTCTGACTTCCTGTCTCTATCTATAATAAATAAATAAACAAATAAAGAATTGAAGCCAAAATCAAAGGGAAAATGCCAGAAATAAAGAAAAGTGGTGACTTGATTACATACACATTGTATCCTTCTATGTGACTGAAATTAAAGGGCAGTGGGCATGTTTATTCTTAGTGGGGCTGAGAACCACTGGCATAGATCCTACCTGGTGCCTCCTGGGACTGGGATGGATTAGGGAGGCGTGGGGCATCATCCCCTCCCCAGAGCCTCTCTCAGGTTAGGAGGCTCCATCTCCTGGTTCCTCTGCTGCTTGGCTTCTGTTCTCAGCTCCTCCCAGCCTGCCCCAAAGCTGCAGCAAGGGACACCAGGTGGGCTTCTGTGTCAGGCCATTGCTTCTGGCGGCCATTCGCCCCCCCCCCCATTTTATTGGGTAGGACAGAGAGAAATTGAGAGGGGAGGCGGAGGCAGAGAGGAAGAGAGAAAGACAGACAGCTGCAGACTTACTTCACTGGCTTGTGAAGCACTCCCCCCCCCCACCCCTGCAGGTGGGGAGCCGGGCCTCAAACCTGGATCCTTGAGCAGGTCTTTGCGCTACTCACTGTGTGCGTTTAACTTGGCATGCTACCAACCGGCTTCCCAGAATGCGTATTTTTAATTGCTGGAAATCTCCATATTGCTTTGCATAATGACTGCACCAATTTACATTCCATATACGGCTGCCTTCTCTGATGTGGCAATTATATGAAGATTCTTTTTTTTTTTTTTCATTTTGTTGCCCTTGTTGTGGTTGTCGTTGTTATAGATGTTGTTGCTGTTGAATAGGAAAGAGAAAAATTGAGAGAGGAGGGGAAGACAGAGAGGGGGAGAGAAAGATAGACACCTGCAGACCTGCTTCACCACCTGTGAAGCGACTCCCCTGCAGGTGGGGAGCCGGGGGCTCAAACCGGGACCCTTAGGCCAATCCTTTCGCTTTGTGCCATGTGTGCTCAACCTGCTGCACTACTGCCCGGCCCCAGAAGATCCTTTTTATTTATTTTTATTTTACATTTTCTTTTCTTTCTTTCTTTCTTTCTTTCTTTCTTTCTTTCTTTCTTTCTTTCTTTTTTTTTTTTTTTGCCTCCAGGGTTATTGCTGGGGCTTGGTGCCTGCACCATGAATCCACTGCTCCCGGAGGCCATTTTTCCCCCCTTTTTGACCTTGTTGTTTAACGTTATGGTTATTATTATTGTTGTTATTGATGTCCTTGTTGTTGGATAAGACAGAGAGAAATGGAGAGAGGAGGGGAAGACAGAGAGGAGGAGAGAAAGATAGACACCTGCAGACCTGTTTCACCTCCTATGAAGCGACCCCCCTGCAGATGGGGGGTCGAACTGGGATCCTTACTCTTGTCCTTGCGCTTTGTGCCATGTGCACTTAACCCATTGCACTGCTGCCCAACCCCCTACATGAAGATTCTTTTATTATTTTTTTATTTTTCCCTTTTTTGTTGCCCTTGTTGTTTTCTATTGTTGTAGTTATTATTGTTGTTGATGTTGTCATTGTTAGATAGGACAGAGAGAAGCAGAGAAAGGAGGGGAAGACAGAGGGGCAGAGAAAGAGAGACACCTGCAGACTTGCTTTGCCTGTGAAGCGACCCCCTCCCCTGTGGGTAGCCGGGGGCTTGAACTTATGCCGGTCCTTGTTCTTTGTGCCACAGGTGCTTAACCGGCTGCGTTACCGCCGACTCCCATGAAGATTCTTTAATGATCAGCTGCTAATATGCTTGAAGCAAAATTTATAACAAGGAAATAAACATACAAGCTCAGTCAGAAAATTACAGAAATAAGAAATACAGTAACTGGAAGACTCAATGAATGGGCACAGTGGCAGAATGAATGCTAGATGACAGGAAATAGAATAAATACCTCCTAACTTCCATTAAATGGGAGCAATTTGTGTAGTAGTACTAGAAGTCTATTGATTGAAAAGTGCATGCGCCCACCTAGCCCAGGGCAGGTGCTACAGAGACCCAAGCTAGCATGTGTGCGGGCTGTGGAGCCATATTGACATGCTTCAGATGAATGAGTCCCAGGGGCTGCTGTGGAGAGGAAAGGTTTGTACGTGAGCTCCCGGGAGTGACACTGTCCCTGAGGAATCGTAGTAACTATAAAATCTCAGCTCCCTGTCCCCAGTCACTGAGTCCTGCTGTGACTCCTTTCTGTTTGGTCTCTGAGAATAGCATCTGTCCGAAGTAGGCGAGTGAACTTTTTTTTGTTGTGAGGTGAAATTTCAGAAGGAAAGATGTGTCCCTGAGTAGAGGTTCTGGGACATAAAATAAGTGGCTGGAAATATTAGGAATCTTTTTGGGGTGAAATAGACAGTTCAATGTTCTTTCCATTTAATTCCAGATGTTTTCAGTACCCTAAATAAAAGACTTTAGAAACTATTAAAAAAAAAAAAAAAGAACTAGACAGTTCAAGAGTACAGAGCAGTAAGTTGCATGCTAGTAGCATTTATACAGGTTCACAAGAATCAGTGGTGCATATTTCTTCTAGATATCACATTTACTGGTAAATTATTATTATTTTAAAATTTAATTTAAATCAATCTGCTTATTTCATTTTTCTTGGGGGGGTTGGTGGTTTACAGTAAATACAGTTGTTGATATATGCATAACATTTCTCAGCTTTCTTTTTCAGAACACTCTCCAGCCTAGGTTCACCTCCACCTGACAGTCATTTACCCCCAAATCCTGTCTTTCGGTGCAGTGCACCAAAGGCAGTCCACACTCTGCTTTGTGATCCCCCTTTCTGTTCTTAGTTCTCAACTTCTGTCTATGAGTGAGATCATCCCATGGTTTATCTCACTTAACTGAAAGTTATCTTTTAAGTTCCATCCGAGATAACTGGTAAATTATATCGGTAGTTTGGGACAACTGTCGAAACTGGCGAACACTGCAAATTAGGCCTTGTTTTTGTTTTCTTTTGTTCATTTGTAACTCTTTCTACTGTTGAACAGTTTGCTGGTACACCTCTAGATCAGACTCACAACGATGAGAGGTCCTCGTAGAATGGGGAGTGCTGTCATGAAGGGAGAGGGAGGGAACTGGGCTTCAGAGACTCTTCAGTTCTTGGTGTCCCACCCTGGCCCCTAATCCTGCCTACTGTCAAGTCCACAGGATTTAAAGGAGTCGAGTTATGACTTCTTGCTCTGACACCTCATCACATTCATCGAGTGCTCGTGGTTGGGATGTTTTGTTAAACATTTTTTGAGGACTTGCGATGTGCTCGTTTGTGTTAGGTTCTGAAAGTGCTCCGAGGGAAAAGACATGACTCAGACCACAGGCACTTCATCACTGAAAGGCGGGTTATTGACAGTCAGATAAGCTCCTGCCCAGGAGACAGGCACTCTGATGTTAGAGTCCTGTGAGCGCAAGGAGAAGCCTAAGGAGGTGCGTCTTGCAGGTGGTGAGAAGGGGTTCGTTGTCTCAGCAGAACAAAGCAAGGAGATGGAGATGACCTCCCTGGGATGCTGAGGATATCAGCACACAGGCTGGGAAATCTTGAGGAGATGTTTGAGGAGTTTTTTTTTCTTTTTCGCCTCCAGGGTTATTGCTGGGGCTCGGTGCCTGCACCATGAATCCACTGCTCCTGGAGATCATTTTTTCCCCTTGTTGTTTATCATTGTTGTTATTATTATTGTTGTTGTTGTTGCTGTTGCTGGATAGGACAGAGAGAAATCAAGAGAGGAGGGGAGACAGAGAGGGGGAGAGAAAGATAGACACCTGCAGACCTGCTTCACCACTTGTAAAGTGACTCCCCTGCAGGTGGGGAGCCGGGAGCTCGAACCCGGATCTTTACTCTGGTCCTTGTGTTTCGCGCCATGTGCGCTTAACCCACTGTGCTACTGCTCAAGTCCCGTGGAGTTTCTTAGGGTGGCTCTGGTTTATCCCGTCACTCTCATACATGCACATTCATCTCATCCAACAGATCCAGTCCCTGAGGTCTTGAACTCCATTCTGTCACTCCCACAGGAAATGTTTCTTTGTTACTCTTTCTACCTGTTGACAAAGCACACTGTCTTTAAGGGTAGCTTCATACATGTGTTCATTATTTAAAAAAACCTCATCAATACTGAGTGCTTTATTTCATATCGTGCAACTTAAAATTACTTTAAATAGTTAATTCTATAGAGATGTGTCTATCTGATAGTTGTTTTGTGATTAAGAGCTTGCTCAGTGAATAATCCGTGCTTTGTCCAACTTTACATACAGCACAGCTCTGGGCATTCTCTGAATTGAATGGAATCAGGTTGTGCCAAAAAGTGCTGATGACATCAAGGAAAAAATTGAAATGTTACTCATGATTTTCTATTTCTCTATGCACAGATGGTAGAGTCTTAGGAGGTAGGCATGGCCACCGCCAACCACACCGGAGTGAGCCACACTGTCTTCCTCTTCCTGGGCATCCCTGGCCTGGAGGGCCTGCACAGGTGGATTTCCATCCCCTTCTTCACCTCCTACATCATCGCCCTGTTGAGGAACAGCCTGCTCGTCGGCATCATCCTCAGCAGATGCAGCCTCAGGAGCAGGTTTATAGTTGAATAAATATAGGTGGTTTTTTTTTTTCACCTGCAACAGAATTTAAGGACTGGAAGATAAGCTGGTAGAGCTAGAAGAAATTGGAATATGATAGAAGGAAAAGTTGGGGTCAACAATGTACACAAGTCACGGTATGAATATTCAGTGTTGGGGAGAATGTTTCCTCTGCAGAAAGTCAGTCTTTTGAGAAGAAATATTATAGGGAAAAGTGTTACATAGCTTCTTAGAAAGGTGGCCACTCCAATTTTCCCAATGAGTGCGTGTGTGAGAATAGCAGTGTATCTCAGATGGCAGCAGATGGGGACGTAGTGGTCAAAGGCCATCACCAGCAAGATCCCTGACTCGCAGACAAACGTTGACGTGATAAAGAATACCTGAGCAACACAGCGATCTAGGGAGATCTTCCTGGCGTTCGACCAGAAGATGGCCAAGGCCTGAGGGACCGTGCAGGTGGAGATGACAACGTCTGTCCCAGCCAGCATGCATCTTCTGGTTAAACGTCAGGAAGATCTCCCTAGATCGCTGTAGTATTCTTCTCAAATAGATATATTCCTTCTCAAAAGACTGACTTTCTGCAGAGGAAACATTCTCCCCAACACTGCTTGTAAGCACATTGTCTTGGCCTGTGTGTCCTGTGATGACATATGAGTCAGCATCTGGTATGGGATTTTTGTCCTAGTGTCAACCTTGGTCATTGATGTTGTGCTAATCTTTGTGTCCTATGTGTTGATTCTCCGTGCTGTCTTCCGCATCCCGTCTTCCGCATCCTGTTTGTGGTGAGATGCTCGCCACAAAGCTCTCAACACCTGTGGCTCCCACGTCTGTGTCATCCTCTTCTTCTATGCGCCTGGCATCTTCTTGGTCCTCACTCAGCGGTTTGGACATCACATTGCGCCCTGCATCAATGTCTTGCTGGCCAACATCTATGTTCTGGCTCCCTATAGATGATGGGATAGTGTCAAGACTAAACAGATCCGGGACCAGGTTGTTCATGTGTTCTGTGCAAAGCAGAAATGAATGTGATAATTGCAGCTAATGCAAGCAGAAATCATTAGCTTCAGGATCTGGGAGTGTACAGCTGAGAGCCACTTTAATGCTGCAGGTTTCGATGCTCCAGAGCAATGCTGTCGGGGCAACCTTGGTTGATGCTTCTCCCAAAGCTACAATCATTCTGTTTGTCTTTTGGGGGACTGGTGGGGTGGGGTAGAATGGGGCTAAATGTTCTTTTTCATAGAGTTGAGAACTAAAGCAGTTTACCTCTTTAAATTACTTGTTTATAAACTTAGACTGGCCACTGGCTATTAAGTATTGGAAATATTAGTTCTTCCTGAATAGTCACTGTGATATTCTTTCTGATGCGTTGCAGCCCTCTGAATGACTGTGCATGTTTGACTCCTCTTAGGCATATTTCTTCTGCCATTTTCTCCAAAGTGTTTTGCTTATTCCAGGTTTGTTACATATATATGGAATTATCAAATAATCACCTATATCTTATACTTTTTATAGAGGTGTACGGTTTATAAGTATTTCCTTCTGTTTTCCCAGATTCACAAAATGTAACAGAATTATTGTTGCTTTTGCTCATGATATTTTTCTTTATACTGTTTATCACTGCAAGTAAATATTTATATTTATCCACTGCGTGGTTAAAATACAGTTTGTCAGGAGTAATAGATGACACAGTAGTAGATGAAAATCATGGTGAAGCATTAAGAATTGATGTCTCAAAAGGAGAAGCTCCCCAGTTAATAACAGAACATGCAAGGGCTGGGTGCTGGTGCATTTGTTTGCATGCACACGTTTTCATGTACACAGTCCCAGGTTCGAGCTGCCACTCCCCACCTGCATGAGGGGAGCTTCATGAGTAGAGTGAAGCAGGTGTCTCTCTTTCTTACTGTATCTCTGTCTCCTGTCTCTCTCAGTTTTTCTCTGTCCTATCAAATAAAGAGCAAGAAAACAAAACGAAAAATTGTTTAAAAATATTTGTTAAAAATAATAGTATGTGCATTGTGTGTAATATAATAAAGATGTGAGAAATAAAAGCACTTAAGGCCTTATGTTTTTGGTGATGGAACTGTACTCCAACTGTGATTATAGGAGACAGAAATACATTATAGATGAGAAGTTTCAATATTATTCACTATGATATATATATATAATATACATATATATCACACATATGCACATACATTTTCTATAGATATACTAAAATATTAAGAATGGTAAACACCCAGATCCCTGCCCTACTAAAGAAAGATAGAAACAGATTGGAAGTATGGATCGACCTGCCAACGTCTATGTTCATTGGAGAAGCAATTACAGAAGCCAGACCTTCCACCTTCTGCACCCCATGATGACCTTGGGTCCGTACTCCCAGAGGGTTAAAGAATAGGAAAGCTGTCAAGAGAAGGGATTGGATATGGAGCTCTGGGGTACATTTCTACACTGTGTAGAAACGTACCCCTCTTATTTTATAGTCTTGTCAATATTTCCATTTTGTAAGTAAAAAAATAAAAAACAAAACAAAACAAAAAGAATGGTAAACATATTTCAAATATAAAAAACCAGATAATTTAAAAATTAATTTTAGTCTAAATTGATGACTCAAAGAATGTTATTTGTGTGATAAAACTGAGTGAAAGTATTAAGAAGAGAGATTGGGTCTTAGAAATGTAGTCAGCGTTAAAGTATCTGTCTTGCATGCTTAAGGTCTTGGCTTTGGTCCCCAGCACCACCGGAGAGAAGGACTGATTCAGGCAGGCGAACTCCACAGGTGCTGAGGCACTGCCTTTTCTTCTCGCTCTGTATTTATCTCATGCCTTCGGAAAAGCAAAAGCAAAAGTAAAGTAAAATAAAATAGGTCTGGTTGAGTGCATGTTACAGTGCACAAGGACCTGGGTTCAAGCCTCTAGTCCCCACCTGCGAGGGGAAAGCTTTGCGAGTGGTGAAGCAGTGTTGCAGATGTCTGTCTCTCTCTCCCTTCTCTATCACCCCCTTTCCTCTCAATTGCTGTTTTTGTCTCTATCCAATACATTAATAAAGATAATTAAAATAAAATAAAATAAGTTGGACCTAGGGCAGATTTCAGTGATAGAGCCCATGTGTGACAGCCCGTGTTAGAGCCCATGTGTGACAGCCCGTGTTAGAGCCCATGTGTGACAGCCCGTGTTAGAGCCCATGTGTGACAGCCCGTGTTAGAGCCCATGTGTGACAGCCCGTGTTAGAGCCCATGTGTGACAGCCCGTGTTAGAGCCCATGTGTGACAGCCCGTGTTAGAGCCCATGTGTGACAGCCCGTGTTAGAGCCCATGTGTGACAGCCCGTGTTAGAGCCCATGTGTGACAGCCCGTGTTAGAGCCCATGTGTGACAGCCCGTGTTAGAGCCCATGTATGACAGCCCGTGTTAGATCTCTGACACTCTTTCATTGTTCTCACCAGGACGTCCCTCCTCTGGGCTGCATTTTTCATAGAGGAAGGAAGACAGAGGAACAGCGGCACAGAGGGAAGGACGCCAAAGCTCTTTCAGTGCAGTGACTGACCTGGGTTATGTGCATGTCCCACGAGGCACACTATCCAGGTGAGCTATTTTGTCATTCCTCTGGCACTTAAAAATTTTTTTATTAGTGATTTAATAATGATCGACAAGATTGTGGGATGAGAGAGGTACATTTCTTTCTTTCTTTCTTTTTTTTTTTTTTTGCCTCCAGAGTTATTGCTGGGGCTCAGTGCTTGCACCATGAATCAACAGTTCCTAGAGGCCACCCTTTCCACCTTTTGTTGCCCTTGTTGTCATAGCCTTGTTGTGGTTATTATTGTTATTGCTGATGTCGTTCATTGTTGGATAGGACAGAGAGAAATGGAGATAGGAGGGGGAGAGAAAGATAGACGCCTGCAAACCTGCTTCAATGCCTGTGAAGCGACTCCCTTGTAGGTGGGGAACTGGGGGCTTGAACCGGGATCCTTATACCAGTCCTTGCGCTTTGTGCCACATGCACTTAACCTGCTGCGCCACCGCCCGACCCCCTAGAGGGGTACAATTTCATATAGTTCCCACCACCAGAGTTCCATATTCCCTCCCCTCCATTGAAAGGTTCCCTATTCTTTATCGCTCTGGGAGTATGGACCAAAGATCTTTATGGGGCGCAGAAGGTGGAAGGTCTGACTTCTGTAATTGCTTCTCTGCTGGACTTGGGTGTTGACAGGTCCTTGAGCACTGTAATGTGTGCGCTTAACCAGGTGCACCACCACCTGGCCCCTGGTCTTTCTTTCTTAGGAGTTACAGGAACATTTCATAATTGTCTTTTAGAATCTGTTGGCTTGGTGGCCCAGGAAGTGGCACAGTGGGTACATCATTAGACTGTCAAGTATGAGGGCCCACATTTGACCCCACATATTGCACATACTAGAGTGACGCTCCGGTTCCCCTTCTCATTAATAATAAATAAATAAAATCTCTGAAAAAAAATGCTGCCTTGGCTTAGTTCCCAGCATTTAGTGTAGCTTCTCTTTCCTGGACAGAAGTCCTCAGCCGGGGCCAAGGTGGATTCTTAGCCCAATCGACAAGTACTTCCAAGGCTAAAAAGGTTTTGGTACTTGTCAGCTTGCTTTGAGGCGCTTCTCCTTTCTCTTGAATGCTGGTCCCCCTAGTCTGTTATTTCTGATATGACATTTGCATCAGTTTGTCTTTTTCTTGTTGCCACAATAGAAACTTTTTTGTGCCATGTCCTACTGTATCCTACTCCTCCAATAAATTGGTTAATTAATATTTGTCTTAAAACATAATGATTTCTGCCATTCTCATCTGAATATAGAAAAATCTTCTTTTCTTTAATTATACTCTGTAATTCATTATTTTGGGATTTTTAAGGATTCACTAATTTGTATGAGCATCTGTATTACACAAAACACATCAATTGTACTCACCATTTTTAAAATTAAGCTTACATTGATGAGCCTATTACATTTTGATTCAACTTTCTGTTTTCCTCTTGTGGTATCTTATTTTCATTATGCAAACAAGATGAAGTCGATATTCAGTATCTTAATGGTTTTGTATGGCATGCTTACAAGTGCTAGATATTTCTTCATGCATACTAACAGTCTTGATTTCTAAGGATATCTAAAATTTCTAGGATTTTTGTTTTCTTCTCCCATGATCTTGTCAGGTTGAATCTAACCATTTCTGTGCTATTTGTTTACTGTCTACAGTGTTAGCCTATACTTTCGTTAGTGGTAGAGTGCTATACATTTTACATTCAAGAGCCTTTATTGCATAAATGTAATGCTCACATTTATGAGTTTTTTTTTTTTTTTTGGCCCCCAGGGTTATTGCTGGGGCTTGGTGCTGGCTCCTGGAAGCTATTTTTTTTCCATTTTATTGGATAGAACAGAGAGACGTTGAGAGAAGAGGGGGAGATAGAGAGGGAGAGAGGAAGACACAGCTGCAGATCTGCTTTACCACTTGTGTAGTGACTCCCCTGCAGGTGGGGATCGGGGCTGGAGCTGCAGGGTCCTTGCGCTTCGTACTACGTGTGCTTAACCGGTGTGCCGCCACTTGCCCCCTGAAGTTGTTCTCAGGACTCATTTTTAATATTTATTTATTTATTCCCTTTATTGTTGCCCTTGTTTTTTATTGTTGTAGTTATTATTATTACTGATGTTGTCATCGTTGGATAGGACAGAGAGAAATGGAGAGATGAGGGGAAGACAGAGGGGGAGAGAGAAAGACACCTGCAGACCTGCTTCGCCACTTGTGAAATGACTCCCCTGCAGGTGGGGAGCCCGGGGCTCGAACCGGGATCCTTATGCTTGTCCTTGCGCTTTCTGCCATCTGCGCTTAACTCACTGTGCTACCACCCGAGTCCCAGGACTCATTTTTATGTACTTATTTGTTTGCTCTCTAAAAGATATTTGCTGGCTAGTTCTTGCAATTTCTTAGCTCTGCTTTCCTGTCTTCAGTGTTTTTTTTTTTTTTCCTCTGCACACTCTCAAAAAATTTTCAAGAACTGAACAGGAAAAAAAAAAAACAACCTGTAAATCAAGTCTTCTGAGCTTAAAATTTTCACATATAGCCACACCACTTTAGATGCCAGTTCATGTCACCTGCTTTTCTCCTCTCTACACTCCACAGCTGCCCTGTTGTAGCCTTGATGCTCTTTTTTTTTTTTTTTTTTTTTAGGTATAGGCCCTTTACAGATTTATATTTTCTAGTTCCCTCAATACTCCCTCTGCTTAGTTTTTATTTCTTATTACATATTACAGTAGCTTCAACTTAGATGACCTCTTATCAATAAAAAGAAAAGCTTCTGCACAGCAAAAGAAACTACTCTAACAAAGAGACACCTTGCAGAATGGGAGAAGGAAAACATATGGGATCTAAAAGTGGACTGGCCTAGGTAGGGTGCAGACTTTGTTACAAATGTGACCTGAGCATCTTTATATGCCAAACACCAGACAAGAGGCTAATAACCAAAAGATAAAGAGTTTACTAAACTTGGCAAACAACAAAGGAAGAAAGAAACTCCATCCAAAGGTGGGGCAAAGATATGGACAGAATATTTATCAAAGACAAGATCCAGAAGGCCAACAGACGCATGAAAAAGTGCTCCAAGTCATTGACTGTCAGGGAAATGCAACTAAGGACAACAGTGAGATACCACTTTATTCCTACGAGGATGTCATACATTAGAAAGGACAACAACAAGTGCTGGAGAAGCTGCAGGGTAAAGGAACCATTCTGCACTACTAGTGGGAATATAAATTGGTTCGACCCCTGTGGAGAGCAGTCTGGAGAACTCTTAAGGCTAGAAGTGGACCTATCCTATGGCCCTGAAATTCCTCTCCTAGGATATAACCTAAGGAATCAAACACATTCTGTGTTTGAGATCTGCGTAGGCTTGGGGTATGGATTGACCAGCCAATCAATGCCCATGTCAAGCAGAGAAGCCATTACAGAAACCACAACTCCCACCTTCTGGACCCCAAAAATGATTTTGGTCCATATTCTCAGAGAGTTAAATGATGGAAGAAATAAACCAGAGTGCTCTGTACTCCTATTCCACCATGACCTTAAGCATTTGTCACTAGGAATCTTGTTTTTTTTTTTTTTTATGCCATCAAAGAAAGGGAAGTAAATCTGGAAAACGCCAGAGGTAGGCAGGCACAGTTTCTCTTATTTGAGACGGGAGAGGTGAAAAGGACAGACACCTGGTATAGTAATAGGTGTAGGAGTGACTTAGAGATGAAGTAAAGACAGTACCCTTGAAAAAAGTGGTAATGTAGATGTAAAGTCAGCCTGAATCAGTGACCTTGGGAGGACTAATGCAGTTTCCAATGGAGGGGATGAGGACACAGAACCTTGGGGGTGGGGATTATATGGAATTATACCCCTATTATCTTACAATTTTGTAAATAAATTTTAAATCACTAATAGAAAAAGAGAGATGATCATAGCATAACATTTTGTAATAGCTCACACTTGCAAGGAGCCTAGGAGTCCAACAGCAGATGAGTGGATAAGAAAGTTGTGGTATATATTGAACTTAACTATTAAGAATGATGAATTCTTCACCTCATCTTGGGTAGAGTTTGAAAGAATCATGTTAAGTGAGATAAAGCAAAAAAAGAGAAGGTTGAATATGGCATCATTTAACTCATGGACAGAATCTGAGAAATAAAAACAGAAAGGTTTCCCCTGGGATTAGGTTTGGTGTGTTGAACCAAAGTAAAGGAGGGCTTATGCATCCTGGTGCATGAAGGTGGAGGAGGACCTAGGCTGGGGATGAGAGTGTTTTGCAGAAAACTGAGAAATTTTTACACATGTATCAACAACTGTATTTACTGTAAACCATTAATCATCCCGATAAAAAAGGTTACAAAGCTTCTGAGATTAATTCATGATGTCTCAGGTTCTTTGCAAAAGGTTTCTTGTTCAGTCAAGCATGGCACTGCATTCTCAACTTGTTTCGACAGTGAAAGAGTCTGAGAACCAGTCTGCTGAAATCGCTCCAAAGACAGAACTCACTGTTATGTCCTAGTTAAGCTGATCTCTCCCACCTGCCCTTTCCATAGGCGACAGATGGCTGAAGATTTTGGAAGCTTAGTTTGCATACCACATGGATCACTACTTTGTGAAGAACATGTGGATCACCTGCTCTTTGATTTGCTTGGTCTTGATTCCATAGATGATAGGATTCAGCATAGGTGGAGCCAGGATACAAACATTTGTCAACAGAATGTGGACATGGGGCGGAATGTGGCGTCCAAATCGATGGGTAAGTGTTGTGAAGATCCCAGGCCCATAAAAGAGGGTGATGATGCAGACATGGGAGCCACAAGTGTTGAGGGCTTTGAGGCGAGCATCTCGGGATGGCATTCTGAAGACAGCCCGGAGAATCAACACATAGGAAACAAAAACAAGCATGACATCAAGAACAACTGTAGACATTAGGACTGAAAACCCATACCAGATGTTCACTCTAATGCTATTACAGGCATATCTAGCCAGACCAATGTGTTCACAAAAGGTGTGTGGAATAATATTATTCTGGCAGAAAGTCAATCTTTTCAGAAGAAATATGATGGGAAAAATTGTACCATAACTTCTCAGAAAGACAGCCACCCCAGCTTTCCCAATGAGTGAGCGTGTGAGAATAGTGGTGTATCTCAGTGGGGAACAGATGGCGACGTAGCGGTCAAAGGCCATCACCAGCAAGATCCCTGACTCAAAGATGAAGGTGGAATGGATGAAGAACAGCTGAGCAATACAGCAGTTCAGGGAGATCTCCCTAGAACGTGACCAGAAGATGGCCAAGGCCTGAGGGACCGTGCAGGTGGAGATGACAATGTCTGCCCCAGCCAGCATGCAGAGGAACAGGTACATGGGCTCGTGGAGGCTGCGTCTGCTGAGGATGATGCCGACGAGCAGGCTGTTCCCCAGCAGGGCGATGACATAGGAGGTGAAGAAGGGGATGGAGATCCACCTGTGCAGGCCCTCCAGGCCGGGGATGCCCAGCAAGAGGAAGACAGTGTGGCTCACTCCGGTGTGGTTGATGGTGGCCATTGCTGCATGACTTGCCCTTGCACCTTACTTGCTATTTAGAGAAGACAAGACAAATCCTTTTAAATAACCCATAAAAGCATTTCATTAAATCTCACTTGTTGTAAATTTAACTTAAAAAGGGGTTATGGTGTGGGGGCTGCTGTGGCGCGTAAAAGGATTCACAGGGGGGAGTTGGGGACTGGTTTAAAGAATACAAAGTTTATTAGCATGAAACAGGTAAAAGGCAAAAGAAGCACTTATCATCAAGAGTTAAGAGTACGCTAGGTCTATAAAGTCTGAGTATAGTTATCAAAAGTTTAGTCCTATAAGATAAACAATTATCAGCTCTGGTGAAGGTTGCTCATGGCTGTAGAGGGGTCTAAAAGTTTACCGGCTAGCAGAGTCACATGTGTTCAGTTCCCAGGAGAGGTAGCCACGATTGGATACCTGGTGCACCTCCGCCGAGATGCTTCTGACCAGGAGAAGAAGAAGCCAAGGAGAGCGACTTCCAGATGGCTGTACTTTTACGTCTACCCAGCCCACCCACAATGCTTTGCACACCAGCACAGCCTGGATCCGCCCACAGTCCCCCATGTGCCTGCGCAGACCACTGCATACTGTCTCCAAGGCTGACGTCAGCACTGTGTCGGGGCTTCCATCCATGGTCACCAGTATATTGCGTCACCACAACTTGTGAAGTTAACATAATCTGTACATTTCATACTGTCCAGCTAGTTAGAGCATGTCAGTAATTGGACATGTACACAGATACAAAGATAGAACTTTCCAGCCATGCAATTATTTGTACTGACTTCAATTATGTGAAAGAAATTTGTATGTATTCATTTTCAAACCAGGATTAAGGATGATGAAATTACTGTGCATGTCAGAGAATACTTTAATATGGTACTTGAGCCTGACCTTGAACCTGACTGGTTTATCACTATGTGAAGAATGTGAAGCACAGGGAATCAGCGTAAGGAAAAGCTACGCACAGATCACTGTGCTCTATGCCCATAGGGCGGGAGGTCCAAAGGGGTATGCAGGTAAATTGTCCTGAGTTTGAATGCCTTGATCACAATATTGGCTCTTGTGTTTTACACCAGTGGCAGCCAGCAGTGTCTAGAAGTGAGCGGTTTAGAATAATTCTAGAATGGCTGCCTGAGGAGATTTGCTGGAAAAATGACTAAGTGATTAAACTGCTAGGAAGCCAGCCATGTTCTGTGAACAGATGGATCTGAACATAGTACAGTCACAGAGGCAGTGAGCCAGTACTTCGTGTGCGCTGCGTCATGTCGGGAAGACAGAGATGGGGAGAGAAAGACAGAAACCTGCAGACCTGCTTCACCACTTGTGAAGCGACCCCTCTGCAGGTGGGGAGCCGGGGGCTCAAACCACGATCCTTTCGTCGGTCCTTGTGCTTTGCGCCACGTGCGCTTAACCCGCTGGCACTACCTTCCGACCCCCCATACCAGAGATTTTAAGCACATCTATTGAGGCACTGGACTATGTTCTTTATGAAAATAGATACTCTCTCTAGGATATAAACATTACCTCCAGTTCACACCCATGGATAGCAAGACTCAGGATATGAGCCATTTGCAAAGAGAGTTCTATAACCAATATGAATAGAAATGAATTAAAAATATCATTCGCCATGCACATTACGCTTCTGTGTGAAGAGGGTCAAAGAGTCTTTAAGAGGTAGCATAGATGGACCACCCTATGTGCCTGAGATGAGGCATGCACCTTAGGGATGTAGGGTTAGAAAGGACTGAAAGTGTAAGAAGAAACGCATCATTGCTGGAGTGGAGTCGGTAGTGCCGCAAGACGATATGGAGATGTTTTCCGGTGGCCAAAAATAAAATGTCATCTCATCATCTATTTCCTAGTATAGTTTTCTTCATGGGGTAGCTGAATCTCTCAGCAAGCATAGTTTGAACTGTGACTATTTTTCAGGCATTTTGCCCATTTCTGGGGTCCATATTGGGCTTAGGTTTGAAAGAATTGTGATGATGTCAACAAAGCTATGTATATAACTGGCTGATGAGTTTAGAGGTCACCTTCTGAGAAGAAGAGCGCTACCCAACCCCACTCTGTCCATATGTAGAAACTGAGTCAATTAATAAAATGCCATATTTATGGACTTTATATGGTATCAGATGAAGTTTTAGTTTATAATGTCTAAGTAGAGTGACTGAGATATATTTTATGCACACTGACATTAATTCTTCTACTATCCCTCTCTCTCTTTGGGCCCCAGATTTCTCTCTCTCTCTCCCTCCCTCCCTCTCTCTATCTCTCTTTCTGCCTCCAGGGTTATCATTGGTGTTCAGTGCCTGCACTATGAATCCACTGCTCCTGGTGGCTACTTTTTCATTTTATTGGTCAGGGCAGAGAAATAGAGATAGGCTAGGGGACATAGAGAGGGATCTAGAAAGAGGGAACACTTGCAGACCTGCTTTTCCATTTGTGAAGCAATCACTCTGCAGGCGGGGAGCCGGGGACTTGAACCCCGGTCCTCGCGCAGGCTCCTGCACTTAGCACTATGTGCGCTCAACCGGGTGTGCCACCGCCTGGCCCCTGATTGTTCTTTCCCTGGTGAGATGTTTGCTCCTTGTTTTCCTATCTGCAGTTACTCTGACTGCTTCCCCAAACCCCTCTCCAGTGTCTGGCTTGGAGCAGGTGGCCCTAGTTCCCGGCCAGCTTAGCTTCTCTTTGGTGTTTTGCAGAGAGGGGTCTGTCTGTTGTCTAAGCCAATTTGCTTTCTCATCTCTGGCGTGGTCGGTGCCGCATTTGCCATTAGTTAGAGTGCGCGTCTGTATTCCCCAGCCGTCAGTCATTTCTGTCCAGCCCATCCATATACTCTTGTTTCCATTCTCAGCGTTTGCTCTGAGCAGTCAGACTTGTGCCTCTGTTCTTTACCACTCTGTTCTTTGTCCGCTAATATAGTAGCATTTCCAGAAGCTCCATCCTCACCTGATTGAACCCACCTTAGCCCAGTCTTTACCTTGACACAGGAATGTCTCCACCTACAGAAGTCTGGCTCCCCACTAGTCCTTACTGCATCTTCAGGAACAGACGTGAGAGCTACAGTTAAGTCTAGTTTGTTAAGTGTCCAGAGTTGGGCTGTTTATCCTCTTCTGTGAAAGCCCTTGAGGGAAGCACCTCTAGCAGTTCTCTAGAGACTGCGCGGCCTTGGAGACGTTGCCCATCTGTCTCCTGGCCCTCTCTCTCTTCCTTGGCTCAAAGCACTCTGAATCAGAAGCTTTTTCTCCTCCTCAATTCTTGCCGAAGACTCATTTTAATGAACATTAAACCCGGTTCCAAAGGAAAATAACTCCTTATAATTAATGTTGTGTAAAGTTTTGTTACTTGTTCAAGGGACTGTGCTGAAGTTATATTAATCACCCTATTTTTTTTGTAAGTTCCAATTTTACAGTTAAAATTGTATATAAGTATATGCTTGACAGTAGAAAATGCTTGAATTTTGATTACTTTGGACACAAATGGATTTAAATATTACTGTTGTTGTTGTTGCTATCATTATTTTAACCAGCGCAGTGCTCTACTCTGTCTTATGGTAGTATTGGGGATTGAACCTGGGACCTCAGAACTTCAGGCATGAAATTCTTTTGTAGAATTATTATGCTGTCTTCCCAGCCCTATTCCATTTCCCAACTTTCTTGGTTGAATTGAAGAGTTTTATCAGATTGGGCTTCAAAACAGCTCACCTGGATAGTGTGATGCTGTGTCACACATTGGAGTCAGGTTTGAACCGGGAGGAGGTTTAGGTGTTGTGGCTTCGCCTCTCTCTGCCTGCCTATCTCTTTGCAGCCAAAGCCCATCAGCCCTAAGAGCTGAAGCCTTGGTGACAACAAATTTTTTTTTTACACTGTCTTAAGTTTTTCAGTTTGATTATGATACCTTCAAACATAGGACCTTTTGTTTTTTTTCCTCTTTGATGTTCATTGAATGTTTTAGTCTGTAAATTCACAATTTTTACTTAATTTGGACACTTTAATGTACACATCTAACTTTTTTGCTGTCTCCTTTTCTCTCTCATTTCAATTTGGATCCCAATTATACATATATTAGTCCTCTGACATTGTGCCAGTGGTACCTCACGTGTTCTTTAATTTTTTTTTCTTATTTAGTTGGAGAATCCCACTAATAAATCTGTTGGTTAATTTTTTTTTGCCTCCAGGGTTATCATTGGCGTTAGGTGCCAGTGGTACCAATTAATTGCTTCTTGTGGTCATTTTTCCATTTTATTGGATAAAACTGAGAGAAATTGAGAGAGGAGGTGAGGAAGAGAGGGTGAGAGAAAGATAAACACCTGCAGACCTGCTTTGCTGCTTGTGAAGTGCCCTCCTTACAGTTAGGGAAGCTGGGGGCTCGAAGGGGGAATCCTTATGTGGGTCTTTGTGCTTTGTACTATGTGTGTTTAACTGGGTGCAACACCTCTTCGCCCCCTTGGTTAATGTCTAGAAGTAAAAATATCTTGTTCAAATAGTGCATTTGTAGTTTGAGTAGATAATGAAGTTTCCCTCCATATCGGTTGTCCTATACTCATGGCTACTCCCAATGAATGAGATGTATTTTTTTGTTTCTGATATCTTGATAGAAAAGAATGTTGTCAGGTATTTGAAGCTTTGACAGTTTAATAGTTCATCAAATGTGGCTGACCATCAGCAAAATGGCTGCCAACAGCTCTTCCTCCCAGATCCTGAGGGGCAGTCTGTTCTATGGCTGCAAGAATCTGGGCTGACCACCAGAATAGGGTTGATGGTATTGTGTGAATTCCAGTATGACTGCTTTAAAAGATCTTAGAGAAGAGAGAGAAAGAACCAGACATCATTCTGGTGGTACATGTGCTGCCTGGGATTGAACTTGGGACTTCATGCTTAGAGTCCAATGCTTATCCATTGCACCACCTCCCAGACCACTGCACAATTCATGCTTTATTCCTGTGTTGTCATGCTCTGCTCTTCCGCCGCTTCTGAGTTCTATTTGTTGATTCATGTTCTTTTTTTCCCTTAAGACTTATTTATTTATTCATTATGAAAGAGGCAGAGTGACATATATATGGAGTGGAGGGGTGGGGGGACCAGGGCAGTGCTCAGCTCTGGCTTTAATGTGGTGACTTGGGTTGAACCTGGGACGTCTGGGGCTTTAGGGATACAAGTTGGCGCTTTAACAGATGGTGCTGTCTGCCTGGCCCTTTCTTGTTGATTATTCTGTGGGAAATACCCTTTCTCCTTTAAGAACTATATATAAAAAGGTTTCAGTAACATACACACACACACACACACACACACACATATACTTTGACCCTCATAAGCTTTGAAAATTCTCAAATTCAATGCTTGACAAGAACAGTGCTTCATCACTCAGCTTGGCACCGGGGAGCTGGGGGCAGGGGTGTGGGAGAAGGGCACTCATGAGCAGGGCAGGAGCAGTGGCACAGCCAGCAGTGGGTAGGGGGCTCTCAGCCATGGCAGGGCGGGCAGAGAGCTGTGCCGCAGGCTACTGAGGCTGCCCCTGGCAGGCTGGAACCACTTGTGCAGGCAGTGCCCGCTTCAGATCCTCTTGCACAGTGTAACTGGGCTGGGGAAGAAGTAGGGGCAGGGTGGCAGACAGCTGAACCACAGGCGTGGCGGCTCAGAGGCGTCCCGTCCTCCACCAGCAGCCATGCTCGAGGTTTGGCCCTCAGAATCCTCATGGTGCCTTCTGGAACCACTGAGTGACAGCACTGCGGCCGCCATGTAGCACTTCTCTGAGTCCAGTATGTTCACCAGAGAGACTCGACTTAACATACATTGCCAGACAGTCACCATACTACATTTTGGCAACATCCATCATCTCATGAAGGCTTTAAAAAGTGTTTTTCATTTTATTTCTCTTGATGAGAACTTTTAAGGTTTTTTTTTTTTTTTTTCCTCTCCAGGGTTATCACTGTGACCCAGTGCTAGCACTACGAATTCACTGCTCCTGGAGGCCATTTTTCCATTTTTTAAAAATAGGATAGGACAGAGAGGAATTGAGAGAGGCGGGGAAGACAGAGAGGGGGAGAGAAAGAGAGTCACCGCCTGTGAAGTGACTCCCCTGCAGGTGGGGAGCCGGGGGCTCGAACAGGGATCCTTGTGCTTTGTGCTATGTGCGCTTAAGCTGGTGTGCTACCATCCGACCCCCAGAACTTTTAGGGTTTATTCTCTCAGTAGTTTTCAAATGTGTCCCCCAGCAGTGTTAGCAGTAGCCAACATGTTGTACATTCCACCCCCAATACTTTTGTTTTTATGATTGGAAATGTGTACTTTTGACCACCTCCGTCTCAAATGTGTACTTTTGACCACCTCCGTCTCATGTCCCAACCCAACTCTCCCCATGGTCTGCATACTTTGTTTCATATGGAATCTGAATGTGTTTGCATATGCTTGTTGTGATGGAAGCAGCTCTCTAACTGCAGCTCTGTCAGTGGTTCTGGGTGAGGGGCTTTCGTACTCCCTGCCCAGGTACTTGATAACGTTTAGAGATATTTTTAGTTGTCAAAGCTGATATTCAGTGAGGTAGAGTCAGGGGAGCATGGGACAACCTCTCTACATCCGTCCCAACAGAGGATCATCTTAAAAAAAAATCAGGGGGCCGGGTGGTGGTATACCTGGTTGAATGCACATGTTACAGTGTGCAAGGACCCGGGTTTGAGCCCCTGATCCCCACCTGCAGGGGGGAAGCTTCACGAGTGGTGAAGCGGTGCTGCAGGTGTCTCTCTGTCTCTCTCCCTCTCTATCAGCCACTTCCCTCTCAATTTCTGGCTATTTCTAGTATATGTGCTGCCGAAGCGAGCACAATTTCTGGCTATTTCTAATCAATCAATAAATAATGATAACAACAACAACAAAAACTTAAAAAAAAGATTTTTCTTTAAAAAAAAAAAAAGTCGGTATTGCCAAGGTTGAAACCTGGCTGGTGGTCAAGGAGATTAATTACATGTTAGAGCCACCTGGGGGTGCTTCTACACTCCCCTGATTTCCCACATCCTCCCCCGACCAACTCAGTGAGGAGCACCAGTACTTGGTCCAGGTGATTTTAATGTTGTCTAGTAAAGACTCAGAACCACCTATTGGCTGGCGTAGTAGGGCTGTTCCACAGTTGGCGGGGAGGCTTGCCTTCACCCAGAGTCCAGAGGCCCACAGGCCAATCTTGGGTGTCCTTCCTTCATTCTTTCTTTCCTCCCTCCCTCCCTCCCTCCCTCCCTCCCTCCCTCCCTCCCTCCCTCTCTCTCTCTCTCTCTCTCTCTTTCTTTCTTTCCTTCTTTTTCCCCACCCCCCCTTTTCTCTTATTTCCAAAGCATCGCTCAGCTCTGGTTTCTGGTTGTGCCAGAGAGTGTACCTGGCAGTTGGGAGCCTCGGACATGGAAGTCTTTCTAAGGAAACCATTCTGCTGTGTTTCCTGCTCCACAGTCCAAGCTTGGAACCTGGACCAGTGGAAGGATCCCTGTTGGAGATTTCATTTGTCCCTGCTGTCCACAGGCTGCGAGGAAGCTCTCACCAGAGGGAAGTAAGTAGAAGCTCTTGTGTCTGTGTTTCTGTTTTGCCTTTTAAGTCGTTCGTTATTGATTGTTTTTAAACCACAGTATTTTTAAAGAATTTTCTCAGACTTTCAGGAGGGTTTTGAGTTTCTCAAGATAAACTCTTTATAAGGAAAAGAAAACATTTGGCAGGGATGACTAGAAGTGATTCCATGTGTGATTTTTTTTTTGTTACCACTGTTACGGTTAAGTGCTGCACTTCCACACTTTTGGGCCACAAGCCCAGATTCTTAATGGCTGGGGGCTCAGGAGAGACAGTGGCAACCAGCGTACTGAGAGGACTAGCAGAGCTGGACAGTAGCTGTGCTAGAACTTCCTCCCCCCCCTCCTCGTCCTCCTCCTGTTTCTCCTTATTAATTTTGCCTTCAGGGTTCTTGTTGGGCTTGGTGCTGGCACTATGAATCCACTGCTCCTGGCCACTTTTTTTTTTTTTCTGTTTTATTGGATAGGACAGAGAAATTGAGAGAGGAGGGGGAGACAAAGAGGGAGAGAAAGACACCTGCAGATCAGCTTCACTTGGGAAGCATCCCCCCTGCTTCAGGTGGGGAGCCGGGGGCTCAAACTGGGATCCTTGTGCTTAGTACTATGTGCGCTCAACCAGCTGCACCATTGCCCAGCCCCTACTGCAACCTACTTACAAGGGTGCCCCAGAGGCAGCCATCTGGGGAACAGATGGCATTTTCCCTCAAATCCCAAAGAGAGACGTAAGTGTCACAGCCTGGAGGCTGAAGAAGAGTGACATACTCATGGCATTTAACAGGTGCTTTCTCTCTACACCAGAGGTTCTCTGTGGAGATAGCATCAAGGACAGCGGGAAAGCCAGGTGCTGCTGTTAACATGTGTGGCACCATTAGCTGGTCTGTAGTTTTAGGCTGCAGTACAGTGTCTGCCAGTAGTAGGTGCCCTTGGTCTTTTTTTTTTTTTTTTGACCTGTGTTAAGTTTTATTCTTTCTGTGGCTTTACGCTTTTTCCTTCTCTCCTCCAGCTCTCCCTCCCCATGTCCCTTTCTATTTTTCAGTTTTTAAAGATTAAAATTATTTTTAATATTTCTTTTTCTTTTTCTTGCCCTTGTTTTTTTTCCTTTCTTTTTCTTTTTTATTTATTTAAAAAAGGAGACATTAACAAAACCATAGGATAAGAGGGCTACAACTCCACACAATTCCCATCACCTGATCTCCATATCCCACCCCCTCCCCTGATAGCTTTCCCATTCTTTATCCCTCTGGGAGCATGGACCCAGGGTCATTGTGGGTTGCAGAAGGTGGAAGGTCTGGCTTCTGTAATTGCTTCCCCACTGAACATGGGCATTGACTGGTTGATCCACACTACCAGCCTGTCTCTCTCTTTCCCTAGTAGGGTGGGGCTCTGGGGAAACGGGGCTCCAGCACTCATTGGTGAGGTCATCTGTCCAGGGAAGTCTGGTCAGCATCTTGCTGACATCTGGAACCTGGTGGTTGAAAAGAGAGTTAACATACAAAGCCAAACAAATTATTGAACAATCATGGACCTAAAGGCTGGAATAGTGCAGATGAAGTGTTGGGAGGTACTCACTGTAGACTACTGTGTACTTTTGCTTTCAGGTATATATTTTTCCCTAGTTTATAGATACGTGTGAACATATGCTCTATCTCAGGGTACCTGGTCTATATCTAGGTTTTGGGATTTTATAGGAAGTGAACTGCCTGGAATGGAATTAGAGAATACTATGAAAAGAAAGGTCTCACCTGAGTAATGAAGCTGAAGGGTTATCATTGCACACCTGAAGTCTCTGGACACAGTCTGAAGTGAAGCATGCTGAGGTGGTAATTGTTGTTCTGATTAGGTTGTGATCAGCGGATGCAATATTATTTGGTATGAGTTGAGAGAAGCATGCGGGAAAGTGTGCCCCACCCTAAGGTTCCAGGACTGGAAGAAATATAGGCTCTGTAGTGGAAATGTGCGGTTCCTGCTGTCTTAGGGTTCAAGAAGACAATAGATAGTTGTTATAATCACATTGTTTGGTAATTGGGTTAACTTTGAAAAAATCCCTTTGTTAGGATTTGCTGTATCATACCCAACATCACCATAATTTATGTCCTTTGACATTATTTGTATATAGATGTGCCACCGGTTGCTTCTGTTCTCCGTGGTCTAGGCTTTTGACAGAATCAGCATATCAAAGACTCAGCCTGTGTATTAAAAAGACTCAGTCTGTGCTTTAAAAAGTTTGAGATATACAATCAACTTTTCCCCTCTCATATTAATTAAATAGTGATTTATATGATTACAAATTAATAGGAGTGTACATAAACATCATTGCCACCACCAAAAGACTGTCCCTTCCCTTCCCCCCCCTCGCCACCCTGGGAAGCCAAATATCCACCCTCACCCTCACTCAGGGTATTTACTTTGGTGCCGTACTCCAGATTTAGTCAGATCCTGCTTTTAGTTTCCCTTTCTGTTCTTCTTTCTCAACTTCTGTTGATGAGTGGGATCATCCTATACTTATCTTTATCTTTCTGACTTAGCTCATTTAACATAATTCCTTCTAGCTCTGTCCAAGATGGGTCAGAGAAGGTGGGTTCATTGTTCTAGTATTCCATTGTGTATATATACCACAGCTTTCCCAGCCACTCATCTTTTGTTGGGCACCTGGGTTGCTTCCAGGTTTTAGCTATTATGAATTGTGCTGCTATGAACAGAGGTCTACAAATATCTTTTTGGTTGGGTGTTATGGAGTCCTTGGGGTATATCCCCAAGAGAGAAATTACTGGGTCATATGGTAGGTCCATGTCTAGCCTTGTGAGAGTTCTCCAGACTGCTCTCCACAGAGGCTGGACCAGTTTACATTCCCACCAGCAGTGCAGAGGGTTCTTTTGTCCTCACAGCCTCTCCAGCATTTGCTGCTGCTGTCCTTTTTGATGTATGCCATTCTCACAGGGGTAAGGTGGTTTCTCAATGTTGTCTTTATTTGCATTTCTCTGACAATCAGCGACCTGGAGCAGTTTTTTCATGTGTTTGTTAGCCTTTTGGATCTCTTCTGTAGTGAATGTTCTGTTCATATCCTCTGCCCATTTTTGGATATTTTGGGGTCATTTGCTTTTTTCGTTGCTAAGTTTGCTGAGCTCTTTGTATATTTTGGTGATTATTCTCTTGTCTGATGTATGGCGTGTGAAGATCTCCCATTCTGTGAGGGGTCTCCTTGTTTGTGTGATAGTTTCTTTGGCTGTGCAGAAGATTTTTAATTTGATATAGTCCCATTGATGGTCTTTTAAAAAATTATTTATAAAATTAAAAAATAGAAAATATCAATAGAACCATAAGATAAGAGGGGTAAAACTCCACACATTTCCCACCACCAGAGTTCTGTATCCCATCCCCTCCACTGGAAGCTTTCCTATTCTTTATCTCTGTGGGAGTATGGGCCCAGGGTCATTATGGGGTGCAGAAGGTGGAAGGTCTGGTCTGTAATTGCTTCTCTGCTGAACATGGGTGCTGGCAGGTGGATCCATACTCCCAGCCTGTCTCTCTCTTTCCCTAGTGAGGCAGGACTCTGTAGGTATGGGATTCCAGGGTACATTGGTGAGGTCATCTGCCCTATTTTGCCATGAGGACAGAACCCCTTTGGCTTATTCTAGGCTTTGCTGTGTACTGATCACCATTCTTAGTGATTCATTCCTGTTTCAACTAAAGAATTTCTCTTCCTCCCCTCCAGAATTAAATCTGTTTACCATTGGGGTTTGACCACTTCTCACTTGGCTATTCAGTTTCCAAGTCTAGCTCTCCCTTCCCGTTTCCTCTCCCTGTATATATATGCATGGTGCACACGCCCTGTTACGCTCACCCATTTATTCAGGGTAGAAATAACCAGGTTTCACAATGGTCAAAGCGGAGAGAAAGCTCTAGGCAGCAGAGTGTCCTCCCTGTTGCTGCAGTCACAGGGCCTCACACCCTGGGAAGGACCCGTTATATTCCTGCAGTCACTTGATTTTCTTCAGTACTTGACCAAAAAAGACCAACTAAATAGGCTCCACAGAACAATAGCCGTTAGGAACAAGAATCAAATAGTTTTTGATTTCTCCTGCCTCATTGCTTTTACCATAATATTTCCACGTCTCCAGTGGTGGCATGTCCCTGCTTCTGGCTGCATGATATTCCTGTGGTAACATTCCTGAGGTAACGTTCTTATGTTAACGTTCCTGAGTACAGTTTCCTAAAAATAAAATGTGGGGGTGAGAATAGAACCTCCAGGGAGAGGCAGGTGAATTTATGTGTCCACTTTGCCCTGAGTTCTGAGACAGTCTCTGAGTACGTGTGGGGGTGCTGGCAGCCATTGCGTGTGCTCTTACTTCACGGTGTCCTGAGTCTCTGGACTGCTCACGCCCTGAGTCTGCATCAGGCTCTTCCCCCGGGATGCAGGTGGGACGATCGAAGTGGACACACACAGAGGGCAGAGCTGTCTCCAGCGTTTGGCTCTAAAGTATGAAATATTCCTTTTACAGCAGGTCTGCACATGGTGAACATGTGCACTCTACTGGGTGTTGTACCTTCTGACTCCCTAAAGTGGTCCTAGCGCTTTTTTAAAAAATATATATTTTTATTATTTAATTATATTTCATGAGTACTTCTCAGTTATGGCTTGTGGTACTGGGGATTGAAGCTGGGACCTCAGAGCCTCAGGCATGCAGTCTTTTCGCATAGTCATTATGCTATAGCCCCAGCCTGGTATAGTCCATTTTAAAAGTTTTTTTTTTTTTTAGGGGGGCCAGGCAGTGGCGCGCCTGGTTAAGCACTGACTTTACAGTGCACAAGGACCCAAGTTCAAGCCCCTGGTCCCCACCTGCAGGGGGATAGCTTCATGAGTGGTGAAGCAGGGCTGCAGGTGTTTTTCTGTTTCTCCCTCTCTCTGTCTCCCTACCCTCTCAGTTTATTATTAAAAAATGCATATTTATAGAAAAAAGTTTTTTTAGTTAAAGCAACATTTAGTTACAGCATTGTGTTTCTAGTGGGCATCGTGAACAACGACATGTATGCATACCACGCCAAGCTCTCCACTAACAGGCCAGCATCCAGTACTTCTTGAAAGCAGCACAGTGATTCCTCAGGAGGGAATACTAGGGTAAGAGTGAGAGCTTGCGAGTATATATGGAGGCTCACAGATGCTTACACAGACAGGTTGAGGCTAGAGGTCAGTTAGCCAGGGATGCCCCAGAGGACCAGGTAGTGAGAGAAAGGTAGTTGGAAATAGAAATAATGACTTAGCCCACGGGGACTGTGGGTAATTTGGTGGAATCAAAACCCGGGGGCTGTAGGGCCAAGGGATAAAAGTAACTTTCTGAGAATTGATGGCCATAACCCCCGCTGTAGCCAATCTACAACTCTCTAAGAGCCCCCGAGTCACTGGTGGCATTTTTGCTTCAAAAGACTTGGTTTGAGACTGCTGACTGGTTTTGCCATAGTTGAGGTGTGAGACTCTTGGAATAGAGGGACTAAGAAAAAGGATTCCTTTCAGACCCAAGGTAAGGAAACTAATTCGGAACACTTCTTATATGGAAGATAGGAACTTAGCTTTCATACATGTACCTTTGCCCTAAAACAAATGCTCAGTACACACATGCACAGACGCAGTTCCCTTTTTTTGATATTTTATTATGTCATAATTTTAAGCTACTTATGTTAAAATCACAATGATTAGTATATAGTGATCCATCACATTTGTTTACTTGTGTTTTTTTTTTTTTCTTCCTTGGAGTAAATAATTGTCTCCCTTTTGGCTTGATTACCTTTTTGTCACCCATACTTCCACGAGAAACATGAATTCTATTTTAAAATAAGATTTACTTGTTTTATTTTGAGGCTTTCTTTAATATGTCCTCTGGCCTTTTCATCTAGTCTAGACTAAGGATACTCGAGCTTTCTTCACGGTTGTCATCTTCCTGCATTGCCCGAGGACGTCCCTCTCCTCCCTAGTCTGTGTCCACCCCCTTCTGTGTTGTACCACTTTATTTTAACTTCCTTGTTGTAATTTGTTTCTCTACTGTTGGTTCATTTTATCACTTTTTCCTGGTATTTACCGACCAGTGGCTTCCTGTGACAAAATTAGTGGGATGTCAATATTTCAGATCTTTGAAGATCTTAAATAGTTTTTCTACTTTTACAAATATTTCACTTATTTTATTGTAAAATTCTGAATTGGAGAAATTGGACTGACTGTCTCTCCATAAACAAATCTTATGCATACATACATAGAACCTATAATCATATTTTAGTGCTTCTGTCTTAAAGCCAGGATCACCAGAGATGCCTAGAAAAGTTTTATTTCGTTCAATTTTATTTCACTTTTTATTTGACCCTTTGCTGTTTGTCTAGTATTTTGGTGCCAGCTCTGCCTGTAGTCTCTTAGAAGTTAGAAATCTCTGGTTTTCTACTGAACAAGAAAGAGAGAGGGAAACTCCAGCACAAAGCTTTGTTTAGTATGGCAGGGGCTGTTGTCACACCGGAGTTGTGTGTATGACAAAGTGAGAGCGCTATTCAGGTGAGCTATCTTGCTGGTCCTCTAACTGTTCTTTCTTTTTTTTTTTCTCCTGGCAGCTACTTTTTCCCCATTTTATTGGATAGGACCATGAGAAATTGAGAGGGGAAGACAGAGAGAGATAGAGAGATAGGAGGGAGATAGCATAATAGTTATGCAAAAAAGGCTCTCATACCAGAGGTTCCAAAGTCCCAGCTTCAGTCCCCTGCACCACCATAATTCAGAGCTGAGCAGTGCTCTCACTAAAGAGAGAGAGAGAGAGAGAGAGAAAGAGAGAGAGAGAGACCTGCAGACCTTCTTCAGGGCTTATGAAGTGACCCCCACTGCAGGTGGGGAGCCAGACGCTCAAACCTGGATCCTCGCAGGAGTCCTTGCTCTTCAGACTGTGTGTACTTAACCCCGTGTGCCACCTCCCGGCCCTCTGCAATTATCTCCTACACTTATTATGTTGATGATTTTTGTTACTTTATAGACTTTTAGCATGGTAAGTAGGAGGAAACAGTGGTAAATACAAGCATCTAACTCAGTCTTTTTAATCAGCACTCAAGGAATGCATTTATATATGTATTTCTCTGTCACTATTAGGTGAAGTGAGAGCCCACATTAGCCTGGCCCAGGAATGCCTAGCTTCAACCATACCGGGGTTAACCATGTCGTCTTCTATCTGCTGGGCATTCCAGGTCGAGAAGACCTGCATATGTGGATTTCCATCCCATTCTTCATCTCCTATGTCTTGGCCCTCCTTGGAAATGGTCTGCTCATCTTCATAATTCTCACCAAGAACACACTCCACGAACCTATGTATCTCTTTCTCTGTATGCTGGCTGGAGTGGACATTGTCTTTGCTACAACCACAGAGCCCAAGGCACTGGCCATTTTCTGGTGCAACAGCAGAGAAATTTCTTTGAATGGCTGTATTGCCCAGATCTACTTCCTACATTCTTTCTTCATTTCCGAGTCAGGAATCTTGCTAGCCATGGCATTAGACAGGTACATCGCCATATGCTACCCACTCAGGTACGCCATGATCCTCACTCACTCTCTGATAGGGAAGATTGGTGTGGCTATGTTCTTACGAGCACACTGTACAATTTTCCCCCTGATATTTCTCCTGAAGAGGCTAACTTTTTGCAAAAACAACATCCTCCCGCATACGTTCTGTGAACACATTGGCTTGGCCAAGTATGCCTGTGATGACATCAGGGTAAATATCTGGTATGGATTCTTTGTCCTCATGTCAACAGTGATCCTAGACATTGTCCTCATTTTTGTGTCCTATGTGTTGATTCTCCGTGCCATCTTCCACATCCCTTCTCAAGATGCTCGCCACAAAGCTCTCAACACCTGTGGCTCTCACGTCTGTGTCATCTTCCTCTTCTATGGGCCTGGGGTCTTCTCAGTCCTCACCCAGCGCTTTGGACGCCATATCCCAATATACATCCACATCTTGCTGGCCAATGTCAGCATGCTGGCGCCACCTATGCTGAACCCCATTATTTATGGGGTCAAGACAAAGCAGATACGAGATCAAGTGGTATATTTGTTATTTCCAAAGCTGAAATGACTTTTGGAAACAGAGACGGCTTCTGAGAAGTTTGGGTCCTTCTGTTACCTGTGCTTTGGCACTAGTGAGCAAGAGAACGTGAACTGAATTTCTCAGGAAAATGACTCAGTGAGCTACAGACCTCTGTGTTGAGACTTGCTTCTCAGTCATTCTGAAGCCAGCATGTGTGGGTTGATTGAGAGCCACTAGCCTGTTACCTAGAGGCTGAGCTGGTTGCTTTTGTGGAATCATGACTAACTGAAAAGTTGAACTCAAATTTGGAAATAGTCCATGGTATGTTGATAACATGACTGATGAAGAGTCACTTTTCTGTCTTGAGCTATGCCAAGTTCTGAGATGTCTCGCCACCTCCTTGGAGACACCTGTGTAGATCTGCCATCCCATTCATACACTTTCTCAAAATGTGATGGGCATTAAGAGGGAACTATAATCCTAACTTTGACACTTTGGGAGTTGTTTCTCAAAGATTTCCGCACCACTACCCCTTTAGTTTGGTATAGAACAAATTCAGGCTTCTTTTCAACAACAGTTCCCATATGACTTTCCTGTGACCTTTGCTTCTGTTTCAAGCAGCCATTAGCTCAAATTTCTCCCTACTTAGTGGTGTTTTTAAGTGTGCTGGTGCATTTTGCCTATGTGACTCACTTACCTGGAATGACAGCTCCTCTCCTTGACCTTTTCTGTATCCCCTTTTTCTGTCTTCAAGGTTCAATTTGGGGTCACCTACTCAATAAAGACACTTCTAACTGCTTCATCTCAGGGTGAGGTACTGCCACCTATGAGACAATTTTATTTATTTGTAAATTTATTATAAATTTAATTACTGATAAATAGCGGCTTACAAGAATAGAAGATCACAAGAGTATAATTCCTCCCACCAGCAAAGTTCTGTGCCCTCTTCACAACCCCCCCATACTACTGTTGTTTTTACAGACAGTTTAACCACTTCCCCCCCAAGTTCATGCAATTAAATGATTTATATTCCACATATGAGCAAAGCTGCCTCGGACAATTTTAAGAAATGGACTCTTATTGAGGAAATATTCAGCAAAACTGTTGTCTGGGTTACAGTTTCACGTCTCCTTCAGACTTGTGTGAGACACCCCCCCACCTCCCCGGTGCTCCCTCCTCCATGCTGGTCACCAGGTCCTCTTTCCCTGGGAGCTCCCTCCCTCCACTAGCGGACCCCTGTTTTCAGGGGCTTATACATATTTTGCCCTGAATGTTTCCTTACTTTGTTTCCCAAATTCCACACACGAGTTGAAATTATTTGATACTTATCTCCTTCTGATGTGTTTTTTTAAAAAAAATTTTATTTATTTATTTTCTCATTTGTTGCCCTTGTTGTTTAACATTGTTGGGGTTATTGATGTTGTCGTTGCTGGATAGGATAGAGAGAAATAGAGAGAGGAGGGGAAAACAGAGAGGGGGGAGAGAAAGACAGACACCTGTAGACCTGCTTGACCACTTGTGAAGAGACTCCCTTGCAGGTTGGGAGCTGGAGACTCGAACCGGGATCCTTATGCTGGTCCATGCACTTTGCACCACATGCACTTATCCCACTGAGCTACCGCCTGACTCCTCAGCTCTGTTTTAACACTTAGTTTTCTAACCTTAGGGACTTGTGTGTAAAAGATCTGCCTATTGTTGGTACAATAAACATTGAATGACTTCAACCTTAAGCAGAATTGCCCTGTTATGGGTTTGGAGATTTAAGTTTCTCTGGCACAGGAGAGAACTGCACTAGGGAATTATTAAAATTATTATTAATTATCTCATCTATGAAGTGCCAAATTTTATCAGATCATAGCTAGATTTTATCAAACAAGTGTGCTCTTTAAAAAAATCTGTCATATTACAGGGTAACATGATTTTCTCACAGTCTTTTTGTTTGAATTTAGTTAATGGACATGTTAAATAACTTTACTGCTTTTGGCATTTAGGTATTGGGCATTGTGTTTGTGGACTAATAGTAAACATTATTGAATGTGCTAACCTTGTTTCAGATCTTATTTAGTCTTCATATCAGATTTGTAGTTAATTCTATTTCCAGTTTACAGACGTGTAGTTTGAATGAGGAAATCAATAGCTTCCCCTTGGTGTTGGTATTTATTGAAAGTATGCTCTTAAGTTATAAAATCCGTAGTTTCCTTTGTTTGACTTCCCATTTTACCCAAAGAAAGAAATGTCTTCAAAACCATCATTTTCTTTTGCTTTATGCTTTTTAAAAATCTTGTTTGTTTTTGTTTTCATGTTATTTTGGTCATTCTAAAGTGTCTTATTTTTAGTTTTTCTTCTAGTTTCATTTTGATACTCATTTATTTTTTCTTCATCTTATTTGCTTGGGGGGGTGGTTAATAGTTTGCAGTATAGTCTCAAATAGAGAAATCAGAGTCTATTCAACAAATGGTGTTGAAAAAAATGCACTGAAACATGAAGAAGAATGGAACTGGATAACCATATTTCATCATACACAAAAGTAGACTCCAGATGAATTAGAGATTTAGATGTTAGACCAGAAACCATCAAATACTTAGAGGAATACTTAGTAGGCAGAATTCTCTTTTATGCAAGTTTTAGAAATATCTTCACCAGTTAAAATTCAAATGCAGAAATTAACTCATGGGACTACATCAAACTGAACAACTTCTGCACAGCAAAAGGATTCACCACCAGAACAGAGAGTCCCCTCACATAATGGGAGAAACTCTTTATGTGTTATACATTGAGCAGAGGGCTAACAACCACAGTACACAAAGGACTCATCCATATTCATTTAAATTTTTAATTATTTCTTTATTGGGTAGAGACAGAGAAATCAAGATTGAGGAGGAGAGAGAGAGGGGAGAGATCAAGAGAGACACCTGCAACACTGATTTACTGCTCATGAAGTTTGCTCCTGCAGGTAGGGACTGGAGGTTTGAGTCCTGGTTTTTGTGCACTGAAATATATGTGATTAACTGAGTACTCCACATCCTAGTCCTTTTGAGTTCATTTTTATATTTATCTTTATTTTCAAGAACTATATTAACAAAACCAGGCAGCAAACAAACAAACAAACAAACCTCTCAACATTACAGGAAACTAGCTCAATGTTGAAGAAGTCAGGATTTGCATCCCTAAGGCCCTAGAAGCCCAAGGTTCAGTTTCCAGCACGGCTCTAGGCCAGGGTGAGAGGTGCTCAGCTCTCTCAAAATAAAGTAAGAAAACTATCAGAACAAGATATAATTGTTAAATTTTATTTATTTTGTTTAGGCTTTTACATGACCGCATTTTTTTCCCTACAGATGCTACATTGTTCACTTGTTTCTGTCACACTATAGATGACATTTGTTTTGCAATAAAATTTGGCACTGATTTTCCAATAGATGGAGTATGACTTAGGGGACAGGAGAATGAGCTTATTAACTGCATCACTCAAATCTTGTGTGTAAATGCCAGTGACAAGTTATTCAGCAGTTTTTATGAAGAGTTTTTACAGAGTATTATTTTTCCAGTTTCTCGTAACTCCTGTAAACTTCCCTCTAGAATAGTAGATATTTAAAATAAGACAGTTTTGACATTGTTAGTATATTACTTAACAGGCTGTTGGAAAAGTCTTGATGTAGTTTGCTATGCAAAAACATGTCATGACTTTTTTTTTTCACAATCTAGTATTTGACTATGACCCTAGCTGCATAATTTTATTTATTTATTTATTTATTACCTTTTACTTATTTATTTTTAACCAAAACATTCATTTTGTTTTTGGTATACCTTGATTTATAAGGTTATACATGTTTTTTCCCCCTAATGTTTGTTATTGATTGACTCTCAAAGGTGTGCCTGTAGAGTAGCAGTACCTGCATTTCTCTCTGATAACTAGCAAAAGCAATGAAAATCACCTGAAAGCTCAACAAACTGTGACCAGGATTTCTTCAGAAATGCACTAAGCCACAGGTGAATACAGACACATGTGGCTTGTGGGTGCAGAGTGGGTGAGGGAGTGATTCCCAGGACCAAGAGCCATTCCTCAGGGATGGTTGACACCAATTTGCGTGATTGGCGGCTGAGCCACACCACTTCTGAGTTTAAGCAACAAAGAACTGTTAAAAAGAAAAAAAAAAAAATCACCTAAGAACTTACCAATTTACAAACGTGACTTCTTGAATGTCCCTTGTTATTGCCCCACAGAGGCTGTCACAGCAGCAGGGAGACCTTGTTTTGACCTCAGGGACATTGACCCGGGTTGGTGACTCAGGATAAAGTTTCCCCTCTTCCAACAAGATATATAAACAGAGAACTCAAACACCTTAGCACAGTGCCTCCTACTGGCAAAATAATGAAAGAACACTCAATGCAGAAACTGAGAAATACATAGACAATAATAACTACGACAATAAAACAACAATGGCAACAGAAGGGAATAAATAAATATTTTTTTTTAAAAAAGAATGTACCTTATAGACAAATAACATACTTTGTAAACATAGATGCAAAGGTAACAATCAGTAGGATTTCTAATAACAAGTATCAGGAAGTCTGGGACACAAAATTACTACAACATAGAATGGTCTCACCCATAAAAGGGTAAGCCAGAAAAATGTATTCAGATATTTTTTTTATATTATTTTTTTATTAGATAAAGACAGAGAGAAGTTGAGAACAGTGGGAGAGATAGACACCTGCAGCCCTGCTTCACCACTTTTAAAGCTCTCCCTCTCCTCTCCCCACAGGTGGGGACCAGGGGCTTGAGCCTGGGTCCTTGTGCTCTGTAATGTGTGCACTTAACCAGGTGCGCCACTGCCTGGCCCCAAGAATGTATTCCGATCTTTATCTTTGTTTTGTCTGAACGATGTTATGAAATGTGTAAGCTTTACAAATAAATACTCCTTGAAGCTTAGGATTGAGGGGCTCACAATTGACAGTGTCCTAGCTGGGGGCGTCCTATGTGTGTATTCGCACCGCTTCTGGTCAACTGCATGGTTGACTTCTTGTGGTTACTTTCTCTCCAGCCTGGGGCGCGTCTAATCTCGGGGCCCTGGCAACTGGCTAAGGTTCTCCTTCTGCATATTTACTACAATTTTGTACTTTAATTTTGTGCAAATCCCAACAGTACTTTATTTTTGGTGGAACCAGGGCCTCACACATGCCATGATTGTACTGCTGCTGGACTGATTTTTTCATTCATTGAGACAGAGAGAGATGGGAGAGACAGGGGAGAAAGATATGAAGGGGGAGGTGGACACTGAAGGAATGAGGGACGTATATACATTGAGAAACCAAGGGAGGCAGACACCGGAGCACCAGAGCTTCGCCTGCTGCTGTGGTACCCCCAGGTGGTGCCCGGGTTTGAGTCTGGGTCACAGATATGGCAAAGGATTCAACATTACTCAGCACACTAACTTTCTGGCCCCTCTATCTAGTATTTCTTTAAGTATGTATTAGGTTCCTGGGCTCTTCTTGTGAGAATCTAGGTTGGTAATCATTTTAGTGGCACCATTCTGCAACCCATATGACTATCCAAATATGCGACTGATATGGTTAAATATAATTTTGGGATATACTAGGTAGAGTGGAGAAAACGAGTAAAAAGATTTACCGAAACTTGTTGTAATGAAGACATGGAATCTTAACGAAGAACTTCATCGGGTAGGCTGGTTCAGCTGTTTTGATGAAGTAAAATGTGGACACAGCTAACCTACGATTGAACAACTGTGGCTAGAAAGAGGGAAGTAGAGGATATAATTATGGGAATTATGTGGAGTGGGTAGAAATTCAACTATGGCAAGCAAATGACATTAAGAGGTCAAGGGGAAGAATTAGTTTTCCACATTGACGCTGAAGGGCTGACAGCGATACCCAGGGCAGTGAGTCACATACATTTGCTGGTGAAGGAGTCCCCCAACAGAAGACTTTCAGACAGCTTTGGACTAGGAGGGGGGAGTAGGAGGAGGTAGATAATCGGAGTCACAAGTACCATTAGCTTCTAAAAGAAAGTGAATGAGTGTCAGTGTGGAACAAAATGTTGCAAGTGTTTACAAAACATGTGTTGTTGTTGTTGTTGTTCAGGAGAGAGAACCAGAGTATCACTCTGACATATGTGAGCCTGGAGCTTGAACTTGGGAATGTCTCATGGCAACAAACATTTTCAAAAACACATAGCTCCTTGAATGTAGCTGCATCTGTCTCCAGTCCTGGTATTCCGTAGACATTTGCAGCCGGGCTGGGGAGACAGTGTAAAGTCATGCAAAAAGACTTTTGTGCTCGAGGATCTGAGGTCTCAGGTTCAGTCCCCACAAGCGCCACAAGCCAGAGATGAGGGGTGCTGTAGAAAACGAGTAATGACACACCCATCCAAAAAGATCTGTGTACACATATGTTCTTGGCTGCACAATTTGTAATCACCAAAAACCTGGAAGCAACCCAGGTGTCCAACAGCAGATGAGTGGCTGAGCAAGTTGTGGTCTATATATACAATGGAGTACTACTCGGCTGTTAAAAATGGTGACTTCACCATTTTCAGCTGATCTTGGATGGACCTTGAAAAATTCGTGTAAAGTGAAATAAGTCAGAAACAGAAGGATGAATATGGGATGGTCTCACTCTCAGGCAGAAGCTGAAAAACAAGATCAGAAAAGAAACACAAGTAGAACCTGAAATGGAATTGGCATATCACCAATTGGAGAATACAGATCCAAGAAGGATGACAGAGGACCTAGTGGGGGTTGCATTGTTATATGGAAAACTGGGAAATTTTATGCATGTACAAACTATAGTATTTACTGCTGAATGTAAAACATTACTTCCCCAATAAAGAAATAAAAAAAAAAGGAAAGGGAAAAAAGAAAAAAAAACGAGTAATGAATGAAGAAATATGTGAAACCTGTGAATTTTTCTATTGTCACTGGATATTTATATGGCTTCCATTTTTCTCTCTGAAAATAACCTAGGATAAAGATATTTATATAGAGACTTGTATATGTGCTCTGGGTTATTTTATTATTTTATTTAGATATTTGATATTCAAGAGAAGCGCACACTATGCTAATGTTTCTATTCTCCATGCAGTTTGTTATTGATAAATTCTATACTTTAATAATGATAATAATTTATTTATTAATTTTTTTAAAATAAAAATATTTTTTTATTTCTTTCTTGGGGAATTAATTTTTTACATTCAACAGTAAATACAATAGTTTGTACATGCATAACATTCCCCAGATTCCCATTTAACAGTACAACCCCCACTATGTCATTCAGCATCTTTCATGGACCTGTATTCTCCCCATCTACCCACCCACCCCAGAGTCTTTTACTTTGGTGTAATACTCCAATTCCATTTCAGGTTCGACTTGTGTTTTCTTTTCTAATCTTGTTTTTCAACTTTGGCCTGAGAGTGAGATCATCCCGTATTCATCCTTCTGTTTCTGACTTATTTCACTCAACATGATTTTTTCAAGGTCCATCCAAGATCGGCTGAAAACGGTGAAGCCACCATTTTTTACAGCTGAGTAGTAATCCATTGTGTATATAGACCACAACTTGCTCAGCCACTCATCTGTTGTTGGACACCTGGGTTGCTTCCAGGTTTTGGCTATTACAAATTGTGCTGCCAAGAACATATGTATACACAGATCTTTTTGGATGGATGTGTTGGGTTATTTATTAATTTTTAAAAGAATTATCTTTGTTAGTTTTTATTGGATAGAGACATGAAGACATTGAGAGGGGAGGGGAGACAGAGAAGGAGAGAGAAAGAGAGACACCTGCAGCCCTGCTTTACTATTTGTGAAGCTTTTCCCCAGCAGGTAGGGACCGGGGGCTTGAACTGGGGTCCTTGCACATTGCAACATATGCGCTCAACCAGGTGCGCCACCACCTGGCACCCCTCCTACTTTAGTAATTATTTACAGCTCTTTCTTTTTTGTGAAAACTTCAGGCCTTTTCATTGGCTATCTACTCTGTGCTAAGAATTTTGTCAAACAGAAGTGGACAAAACAAGCATCTTTACTGGAATTTGTGCCACAGATTGAAAGTAGTCAAAGAAAATGTAAAAACCAAAATTCTCCAAGTACTTCTGTCCATTAATATCTCAGTGCTATTTACTTAGATCTTGTGGGATCCTTTGATATTTTCAATATATAGACCTACTTGCGGGTCATTTTTGCTTCCGAATATTTCCCGTGGAGGTGGCACAGTGCTAGTGCACAGGACGTGCATTTCTGAGGCTCCAGGTTCTGTTCCTGGCATTGCAGATACTAGAGCAGAGCTCTGGCCTCTCCTTCCCTCCCTCTCTCTCGATCTCAGGAAAGAAAACTAACAATTCCTATGAAATTCCCATGTTGTAGGATTAAATGACATGTCACATGTATAGTACCATTTCAACAGTATGAAAATCCCCAAGTAGGGGGAGAAGAAAGTTTAGAGGATCATCAATAAAAAACGTTCCAGTGATGGGATCAAAGTAGCAGTTTTCTCTAGATGAATACAAATATGATGTAACTGAATGTGATTTCAGCCAACATTTTGTTACATTGCTTTGTCAACATAGCACTTAGAACATGAACATGCAGCCCCTTTGGGAGACTATGTTCACAGTCCTTAGAAAAATAAGGTGGGATCACCTTTGATCTGGCAATACCACTCTTAGGTGTTTATCCAGTGGACACTCAAAACACTAATTGAAACCTACATAGGCACCCTGTATAGCTGGAATGTTCAGTAGCCAAAGAATAGAGGCATCCCATTTGGGCTCATCAACAGATGACTGATTAAAGTTAGGGGATGTGTATTCCATGGCATACTACTCTGCAGTCAAAAAAGACGATATTGTGTCCTTGGGGACAAAATGGATGGAACTGGAGGTGATTATGCTTAGCAAAATAAGGAAAGAGATGAAACACAACTATCAGGTAGTTTCACTCATATGTGGAAATTAGAGAGCTGATACACATTAACTTGAAAAACACACAGATATACAATATATGCCATACACGCACACACATACACGCACAAACACACACACACACACACACACACACACACACACACACACACACACACAGAAAAAAAAACAGAAGCCAGCAAAGTGTATCTAAGCCTGTGAGGTCTATGGTGGTTATCTTTGGGAGGGAGGAGTGTGGGGATGTAGAAGCCTGGTGGTGGGTGTGGTGTTGAACTCTACATTGTCATCTTAAACAGTCTTATAACCTGCTATTAATCACAAATAAAAATTAAGAAAATACATGTTGGTTGAATGGTTGGCAAATGAATATGTAGGTTTTTGAGAAAATCTCTTGGATGCCAGCTCTGACAGTGCTCTGTATCTCCTGGAGTCCGGCCTGAAGGGGCTGGGCTCCCCATGGCTGTCCCTAGGCATTTTCATCCTCGGCTTCCCCTCTCCGCTGCAAAATCTGTCTCCTCACTCCCCCTTCTCTCTAAAGCTCACGCAGCCCACTAGCTGTAAAGGAGCTCTCAGGGGAGAAGAAAGTCATGTGAATAGGTCCAGGGTCCCTGAAGATGCTTGGAGAAAGCAATAATTTGCTTTGCAGTTTCTCCTCCAGCTTAGTTCCCTGCCCCCTCCACTCAGGCTGTGACTAGTGGGACCATTCTTCCTTCTAGGCAGGGGGCATGGCTTCAGCCTGTGGTTCCTGGTGGCTGTGATGGTCGGTGTAAGGTAAGGAGAGGTATGGAGTGGCCCTGACCACATAGCTTGGTACTTTTAGGAGAAAAATAAACAAGACATTACAGAAGATATTCCACCCTTTACTGTCAAATAGGCTTTGTGTTAGATAGTCTTGCCCAAATGTCTTTGTTATTTTATTTTTTAAAAGAATTCTTACTACTTTTTTTGCCTTCAGGGTTACTGTTGGGGATTGCACCTGGCACTACAAATCCACTGCTCCTGGTGGCCATTTTTGCAATTAAAAAAAAAATTGGATAAACAGAAATTTAAAGAGGAGGGGGATATAGGGGGAGAGAAAGATAGACTTGCTGTACCACTTGTGAAGTGACCCCCCTGCAAGTGGGGAGCGGGGGCTTGAACTGGGATCCTTGCGTGGGTCCTTGCACTTAGTACTATGTTGCTTAACTGGGTGTGCCACTGCCTGGCCCCCCAAATTATTTTGCTTTGAAGAGAGAATGAGAGACACCAGTACACTGCTCAGCTCTGGCATATGGTGGTTCTGGGAATTGGACCTGTCACCCTTGGAACCTTAGGCATCCAAGTCTGACGACTGCTGCTGGCCTGTCTCCCCAGCCTCCTGGAATTATTATGATTATTGTTGTTGTTGTCTTTTATTACCACCAGGGCTCAGTGCCTGCAGGATGAATTCACCACACCCAGCAGCCATTTTTTCATTTTTCTTTCTTTTTATTTGATAGGACAGAGAGAAACTGAGAGTGGAGGGAGATGTAGAGAGAGAGGCAGAGAGAGATACCACCACCCGTGCAGCTTCCTCCTTACAGGTGGAGACCAGAGGCTTGAACCCAGGTCCTTGCACATATAAAGTGTGCTCTCAGCTGAGTGCACCGCTGCTCTGTCCCTACCTGATGTTACTTTATATCATGCCTTTTTTTCCCTATGGTTACCCTGAATCATTATACCTTTCCTTCAAATACCATGTGACTTTATATTTCTCTGACTTTGTTCATATTCTCCCTCCTCACATGTCTTTACATGACTAGTTCTTCTTTGATGTTCAGTTTAGGGTAGTACTTCTAGGAAAACGTTTCTGTACTTTGAGAAAGTGCTTCCTGTTTCCAGTTTACATATATGTGCATATGTATATATATAAATTAGTTAGTGATTTAATGATTAACAAGATTGTTGGCTCACAGGCGTACAATTCCATACAATTCTTATCACCAGAGTTCTGTATCTTATCCCCTTTATCAGAAGGTTCCCTATTCATTATCCCTCTGGAAATACGAACTGAAATTCTTTATGGGGTGCAGAAGGTGGAAGTCTGGCTTCTGTTTTTGCTTTTCCACTGAATATGGGTGTTGGCGGGTTGGTACATCATCTTAGTCTGTTTCTTTTTTTTTTTTTTTTAATTTTATTGATTAATTATACTCAGTAAATCTGTTGGATAAGAGGAGTACAATTTAACATAATTCCTACCACCAGAGTTCCACATCCCATCCTCAATCCATTGGAAGCTTTCCTATTCATTTATTTATTTTTATTTATAATGGCAATATTGAAAAGACCATAGGATAAGAGGGGCCCAATTCCACACAGTTCCCACCACCAGATCTCCATATCCCATTCCCTCCCTTGAAAGAAGCTTTCCTATTCTTTATCCCTCTGTGAGCATAGACCCAGGGCCATTGTGGGGTGCCGTAGGTGGGAAGTCTGGCTTTTATAATTGCTTCTCTGCTGAACATGGGTATTGTCAGGCTGATCCATAGTCCCAGCCTGTCTCTCTCTTTCCCTAGTGGTGCAGGGCTCCCCTCTGGGACTTCTCTAGGTAGATGGCCTCAACAGTGTGTCCTGGAACTCTGTCTCTCTAGAGCCCTGCCCCATTAGGGAAAGACAGAAATAGGCTGGGAGTATGGATTGACCTGTCAGTGTCCATGTCCAGCAAGAAGCAGTTATAGAAACCAGACCTTCCACCTTCTGAACTCCATAATGATTCTGGTTTCAGTGCTTATATTGTAACTTTTTCCCCTATATTACTCATCATATCTTTTTAAAAAAATTTTATTTATTTGTTCCCTTTTGTTGCCCTTGTTGTTTTATTGTTGTAGTTATTATTATTGTTGTCGTTGTTGGATAGGACAGAGAGAAATGGAGAGAGGAGGGGAAGACAGAGGGGGGGAGAGAAAGACAGACACCTGCAGACCTGCTTCACCACTTGTGAAGCGACTCCCCTGCAGGTGGAGAGCCGGGGTTCGAACTGGGATCCTTATGCCGGTCCTTGTGCTTTGCGCCATACTCATCATATCTTATAGAGATTTTGCCCAACTATCTCTCTCTCCTCCAGGAACCATAGTAGGTGGGTGCTTGCACAATTTTTTAAATTGGGGGACAAATGCTTTACAGTTGACAGTAAAGACAGTAGTTTGTACCTGCATAAAATTTCCCAGTTTTCCACCTAACAATACAACCCCCGCTAGGTCCTCATCTGCCATCATTTCCCAGGACTTGAACCCTGCCCCCCCACCCCAGAGTCTTTTACTTTGGTGCAATACACCAACTCCCGTCCATGTTCTGCTTAGTGTTTTCCCTTCTGATCTTGTCTTTCAACTTCCGTCTATGAGGGAGATCATCCCATATTCATCCTTCTATTTCTGACTTAGTCTCACTTAACATGATTCCTTTAAGCTCTGTCCAAGAAGGGGTGAAATCATCCTTTTAAATAGCTGAATAGTATTCCATTGTGTGTATAGACCACGGCTTACTCAGCCTGTTGTTGGACACCTGGCTTGCTTCCAGGTTTGGGTTATTACAAATGCACAGTTGTTAACTAGATCATGTTTCCTCTGAGCTACATATAATCTTCTTAGCTGAGTATAGCAACCTGAGGCCCAGACCTCTAGCTAGATGTAATCCAGAAACTTCCTCACTTCAGTTTTGAGGCAATAAGTGTCCCTATGAGCAGAGAGGTCATTTTCCTGAGGTCAGACCACAAGTGAATTGAACAGCAAGGAATTTTAGTGCAGCTTTCTGACCAGGATCCTTTCCACTTCCCACTCAGTGAAAATGACCTGTTCTTGCCCCCTCTACTCAGACGCCATGCACCTTTTGGGAAAGAGAGAAGTTACCATCAAATTCTGCATAGCAGCACTCAGGTGACGTGCCCAGGGCATGGCAACCTCCAACCACACTGGCAGCAGCCACTCGCTCTTCATTCTGCTGGGCATCCCTGGCCTAGAAGACCAGCACACATGGATCTCGCTCCCATTCTTCATCTCCTACCTTGTCGCCATCCTTGGGAACAGCACGCTCATCTTGGTCGTCGTCGCTGAGCGTAGCTTCCATGAGCCCATGTACCTCTTCCTCTGTATGCTGGCGGTGAGCGACCTCATCCTGTCCACAACCACTGTGCCCAAGGCCCTGGCCATATTCTGGTTCCATGCCGGCGAGATCTCTCTCAACGGTTGTGTCACCCAGATCTTCTTCATCCACGCCACCTTCATAGCTGAGTCGGGCATTCTGTTGGCCATGGCATTTGACCGTTATGTGGCCATCTGTAACCCACTGCGCTATAGCTCCGTGCTGAGTCACACAGTGATCCTAAGGGTTGGCCTGGCTGTGGTCCTGAGAAGCTTCTCTCTAATACTCCCAGATGTGTTCCTGGTGAAGAGGCTGCCTTTCTGCCGTAGCAACGAGCTGCCACACACCTACTGTGAGCACATGGCCGTGGCCAGATTTGCTTGTGCGGACATTCGGGTCAATGTGTGGTACGGCTTGTCTGTTCTTCTCTCTACTGTGGTGCTAGATGCCTTGCTCATCTTAGTGTCCTACACCCTCATCCTCTATGCAGTCTTCCACCTCCCCTCCCGAGGAGCTCGGCAAAAAGCCCTGGGCACATGTGGCTCCCATCTTGGGGTCATTTCCATGTTCTACTTGCCTGGCATTTTTACGGTCATCACCCAGCGGTTTGGGCGTCACGTTCCTCTGCACACTCACATCCTCCTGGCCAACGTCTGCATGCTAGCCCCTCCCATGCTGAACCCTGTCATTTACGGGGTCAAGACCAAGCAGATTCGAGAGCGTGTAGTCAATACTTTATCTTCCCAGTGGAGAAAATGCTGACTCAGTGTGGCTGCTTGGACCACAACTTGACAACTTTAGTGTCTTGTCATTTTCTTTGCCTGCTTTGTTAACACTTGACACCTAACATTAATACCGATGGTGATTAATGTGTCTTGTCCTGATTTTGAAAGATAGAGTGCTGTGGAGCTTGAGAAGGGTAGTGAGTAGAAAATAGGATGGCGGCTGGGCGGCGGTGCGCCTGGTTGAGTGCACATGTTATAATGTGCAAGGACCTGGGTTCAAACCCCTGTCTCCACCTGCAGGGGGCGGGGGGGGGAGAGCTTTACAAGTGGTGAAGCAGGGGTGCAGGTGTCTCTGTTTCTCTCTCTCTCGGTCTCTCTTCCTTCTTGATTCTCTCTGTCACTACCCAATAAATCAATAAAACATTAAAAGGAAATGGTGTGAAGTTTCTGTTAAGAATTAGATTTTAATTCTGATTTTGCAACTAATGTGTTTGACCTTAGGGAAGTTCATTTTTCTCTTAGAGAGTCTGCTTCGTTCATGTATAGGATTCTAGAAAATTACAAGCGTTCGGATCAGACTAGATCATATTAAACAAAGAGAAGTTTCGTTGCAGGGGCCAGGCACACATTACAGTGTGCAAGGAGCTAGGTTTAAGTCCCTGGTCCCCACCTGCAGGGGAAAAGCCTCATGAGTGGTGAAGTGGGGCTGCAGGTATCTCTCTCCCTCTCTATCTCCCCTCTCTCAATTTCTTTCTCTTAAAAAACAAAATAAATAGGGAGCTGGGTGGTAGCGCAGTGGTTAAGCACAGGTGGTGCAAAGCACAAGGTCCAGCGTAAGGATCCCGATTCGAGCCCCCGGCTCTCCACCAGCAGGGGAGTCGCTTCACAGGCGGTAAGCAGGTCTGCAGGTGTCTGTCTTTCTCTCCCCCTCTCTGTCTTCCCCTCCTCTCTCCATTTCTCTCTGTCCTATCCAACAACAATGACAATAATGACTACACAGTAAAACAACAAGGGCAACAAAAGGGAATAAATAAATATTAAAAAAATAAAATAAATAAAAAAGTATTGTTGCAATGAACTTATTCAGGACACTGCAATTAAAACATCTAGCCAGAATATGTATTAACATAAATCATATACACTTTCTATCATCAAACAATACTTGTTTATTTACTTACTTTTTTAATTAAAATTTTTAAATATTTATTCACTTTTGTTGTCCTTGTTGTATTGTTGTTATTGATGTTGTCACTGTTGGACAGGACAGAGAGAAATGGAGAGAAGAGGGGAAGACAGAGAGAGGGAGAGAGACACCTGCAGAGCCGGGGTTACTTACTTATTATGGCACTGTGTGTACCTAGGGTCTTGCACATATATGATATTACCAATGAGTGGGTTCTGGGTTGATTTTGTCATTATTATTATAGTGAGGGTAAGAGAGAAGGAAAAAGGAGAAAGAGACACCACAATACCCTTCCACCTTCCAGAAAGCCCCTGCCTCCCTCTCTGGTGCTGTCCATGGTGCTCCCAGGTCGTGGCAGATTTTGAACTTGGGACTTTGTGCAGAAGACACTCTACTGCACGAGCTCTTTCCTGGTCCCCAGTAGCTTATTTTGAATCATAAATGGAACCCTTCAAATTGAATTGTGAGTCCAGAAATAAATCTCAGCAGATGTAGTCAAAGTATTTTTGACAAGCGTGAAGAGTATACATGGGGGGAGGCAGAGAGAAAGTTCACTGGGCAGGACACCTGCCTTGCTATGTGAACAGCCCAGGTTTGGTTCCTGTACCGCTGGGCAGCATGTGGTGGCACTGGAGGGGAATCTCCAGTGCTGTGTTCTCTCCTTTCTCTCTATCTGAATGAAAAAAAAAATGTCCAGCCAAGAAGGGTCAAATGGCAAATGCACGAAACTCTGGCTCCATAATAGTCCAGCCAATTCAAATAAAAGACAACCAATCAGTCTATCTCCCAAAGAATATCCACTAAGGGAAAGGGAATTCCTGAAATGTGTTGTTAGGGTAGCTGGATAGCTCTGTGCAAAAGAATGAAGTTGAATCTTCAGCTTATCACACACAAAGTTAACTCAAAAATAGACCACAGGCTTAAATATAAAACCTTAAGATGTGAAAGCCCAGGTAGTCGGGCAGTAGCACAGCGGGTTAAGCGCGCGTGGTGCAAAGTGCAAGGACGGGCTTAAGGATCCCAGTTTGAGCCCCCGGCTCCCCACCTGCAGGGGAGTCGCTTCACAGGCGGTGAAGCAGGTCTGCAGGTGTCTGTCTTTCTCTCCCCCTCTCTGTCTTCCCCTCCTCTCTCCATTTCTCTCTGTCCTATCTAACAATGACGTCAATAACAACAACAATAATAACTACAACAACAATAAAAAACGAGGGGGCTGGGTGGTGGCGCACCTGGTTCAGCACACACATTACAGTGAGCAAGGACCTGGGTTTGAGCCCTGGTCCCCATCTGCAGGGGTAAAGATTTGCAAGTGGTGAAGCAGGGCTGCAGCTGTCTGCCTCTCTCTCTCTCTCTAGCCCCCTTCTCTCTTGATTTCTGGCTTTCTCTATCCAATAAATAAAGATAATAAAAATTAACAACAAAAAAGTAATACATCTTTAAAAATGTTTTAAAAAAACCATCAATGACAACAAAAAGGGAAAAATAAATAAATTAATTAATTTAAAAAAAAGATGTAAAAGCCCTTGATGTTATTGAAAAACAATCCCTTAATAGTGGTCTGGGAAATTATTTTTTGGAGATAACACTGAAAATACAGGTAACAGAAGCCAGATAACCAGAGTAAGACATTTATTAACAGCAAAGAAAGCAATTAAGAAAATTACAGGTAGCCATGTTCTGGGTGGTGGCGCAATGGATAAGGCACTGGGCTCTCAAGCATGAGGTCGTTAGTTCAATCCTTGGCAGCACATATACTAGAGTGATGACTAGTTCTTTCTTGCTCTCTCTCTCTCTCCCCCCTATCATTTCTCATGAATAAATAAAATCTTAAAAAAAAAGAAAATAAAGTTACAGGTAGCCTATAGAGTGGAAGGGAATACTTATGAGACTGAGACAGCAAAAGACTTTTATGCCTGAGGCTCTGAGGGCCCAGGTTCAGTCCCCAGCATACCAGAAGCCAGACCTGAGCTGTGCTCTGGTGTCTCCCTCTCTGTGTCTCTCATAAATAAATAAAATGTTAATGAAGAAACTATTTCCAAACCATATATCTAGTAAGGGGTTAATATTTACACTGTATAAGAAATCTTACAATTCCATAGAAAAAAGTGACCTGATAAAAACTGGGCAAAGGACCTGAATAACCATTCTTTATAGAAGACCTATAAATCATCAGTCAATGCATCGCTGATCATCAGTAACTGCAAGTCCAAATCCTAGTGCACTGTTACTGGAATCTGTCTAGTGGCTGTTTACTTAAAGACAAGCTGTGCCAGATCCAGGAGAGGATGTTAAGATCAAGGCTGGTGACAGTATAAATTAGTATAGCCACGAGGCAAAACCTCAGACAGAAAATTTCCTCCCCCAATAAAATCGTTATCATATGATTCAGCAATTCCATTATATATAATTTGCTAGCCAGATACAAAGGGAAAACAGTGTTTTCATAGTAGACCTTGATGACATAAATAATGCAAGTAGATTTCTCAAGATATCCAAGTACTCTCTCATGTAAATGTGTCAGTCACTATTAACACAAGCCCCAAAGTCTGAGTAACTTCACCTATCTATATGTAGTACCAATTCAGTTTTGTTTCAGTCAAAAGGAACACATTGCTATGTGTTTTAAAATAATATGTTGATTTTCAAAGTCCTTTGCTTTATAACAGCATGCACATTTACTAACTGCCATTAAAATGGAAACGATCACTTATTGGCAAGTTGTTTATTAGAAAAAAGTACATAAGCACATAATCAGAGAGAGAGAGAGAGAGAGGGAGAGGGAGAGGGAGAGGGAGAGGAGAAAGAGGCTTGAGAAGCCATAGTGACTGTGTGCACACAAAGGAGAGGTTGTTAAGAAGGTAATTCTCCATCTGCCCCCCCCCTGGGGGTAGTAGTGGTCTCTGAGGCTTTCTGGCCAATCCATAAAATCTCAGGTCCTTGGGACTCATCACTGATAATAGTTCAAGTGTGACTTCTGTCATTCTAGCCTGTGAGAACTCTAGTTAAAGCAGGTGAGTGAGTTTTCTTTTGTTGTGGGATAAAAATTTCAGCCAAGAAGACCCACCTTATTCATGCACTTGAGGTAGATGGTTGAGAATGTGTGGACAGTGGCATAATGGTAAGTCGAGTCAGGCACAAAGAATTCTGTGTTGGTGGGAGGGTGCAGGGGAAGCGGGAGGGGCTGCATTTATATCCGCACTTGTGTGTTCATGCTTTGCCAAGTCCACATACAGTGGCAGAATGTTGTACCCTGCACTAGACCTTGCTGGGGTTCCATACACTGCAAATACGGGCAAACTTTATACATCAGGACGATGCATGTAGATCTGTGCTCTCATTTCGTGGATGTGCACGTGAGCCAGCTCACCACTGACCCACGGTCGTAAACAGTCGTTATCTCAGGAGTCTGGCAACTGGTACCTGAGAAACGCTGGTGGAAGACTCTGGGCACAAGGATGCTCTGTCACTCCGAGGGTTTCAAACACCCTTTAGTCTCTGGAGAAGGCCTGCGCTGGCCTCTGACCCGACTAGGGGAAATCCCCGTGGCATTAACGAAGCTTATTCATGGATGCCCTACCTGCTCTGATCCCTCAGCCTGCCGATCTAGTACTTTCTGTTGGTTCCTTTGCCAGACTTTTGGAGGAGTTATACTTTGGGGTGTGTGTGTGTGTGTGTGTGTGTGTGTGTGTGTGTGTGTGTGTGTGTGCTGAGATCTGGGATAGCTCTGTGCGCATGTGTCACACGCACATGCAGTGAAGCATTACCAGGAAGTCGGGTGTGCTTCTTTGTTATGTATTATTTTCATTTTATTTCTTTTACCTGCTTTGTGTCTAAGGGCAGATTAAGTGTTGTAATCGGTTGATAATTACATTTAGGTAAACAGCCTGAATGTTTGATCTTACATGCAGGGAATTAAGGCTTAGAACTGTTAGAGAAGACACCTAGCTCTTGTTTTTCTTTTAATTTTTTTTATTATATTTATTGGCTAGGGACAGCCAGAAATCAAGAGGTAAGGGGGTGACAGAGAGGGAGAGAGACAGAGAGACACCTGCAGCCCTGCTTCACCACTCATAAAGCTTTCCCCCTGCAGGTGGGGACTGGGGGCTAGAACCTGGGTCCTTGTGCGTTGTAATACATGTGCTTAACCAGGTGCACCACCACCCAGCCCCAGCTCTTGTTTCTCTAACTGAGCTGAACATGCGCGAAAGTTCAGAAAAGTATTTCAGAGAACTTAAAAACAAAAGACCACATTCTTTTTAAAATTTATTTTACTTATTTATTTATTTTTATTTATTATGTTTTGTTGCCCTTGTTTTTTTTTATTGTTGTAGTTATTGATTTCATTGTTGGATAGGACAGAGAGAAATGGAGAGAGGAGGGGAAGACAGAGAGGGGGAGAGAAAGATAGACACCTGCAGACCTGCTTCACCGCCTGTGAAGCGACTCCCCTGCAGGTGGGGAGCCGGGGGCTAGAACCGGGATCCTTATGCCGGTCCCTGCGCTTTGCACCACCTGCGCTTAACCCGCTGCGCTACAGCCCAACTCCCAGAACACATTCTTTTATCATGTTATTTGGGGGTTAGTGGTTACAGTGCAGTTGTTGACCATCAGTAAACTTTCTCGTCTCCCACTGATGTGTCTGCAAAACACTGTCAACAACTTAGACCCTTTCCCACCATCATGCACCGAAACCCCAACATCCTCTCCGTCTTCTTTTTACCCAGAGTCCTCTTCTTGGCTGTAGTGAAGCACAGCTGCCCCTACTTTTACACTGGGCTCTCCTTTTCTGGCTTCCTTTCTGAACTTCCATCTGTAAGTGAGACCATCCAGGTTATGAGGAGAACCGTTTTCTTTACTGAGAGGAGTGCCATGCACTTAAGGCTTTTTCCCTTTCTGTTGATTGCCTGACTTTCTGGATTTTAGTATTTAACCACATACAAGGTTCTGTGTGGGTTTGGTAAGATTCTATAAAGAGAGCACACTTGAATATGGTGGTATTATTTTTTCCTTTTTAAAGAGGTTTATTTGTTGATTTGTACCAAATCACTCAGGTGGCATGTAGATGTATTGAAACGTGAAATAAAGTAGTTTTCTCCTGAAGTCCCTGTCTTTATTTGGTTGTGTGGTTGGTTTGCTTTGTTACCAAGTGAAAACAAGTGTGCTTCTGTCCTTGAGGTGAGTGCTTTGATGATTAGAGGACTCTGCTCACGGGATCAGAGGGCAGCAAGGAGCAGTCACAGTCACAGGAGAACCCCTGAGTGGGGGTGTTCTTCTCAGGAGCACAACAAAGAGGTGCAGGATGTGAGATTCTACAGGTCTGAAGGTGTCTGCGTGAAGACTGGGACTGGGCATGAAGCATTTGCGAGGCTGTTTTTAGATCTGATTGAGTCTATTGGCCGTTTCTCATAACTTCCCCTGGAGACCAGACACCAGTCTCTGAGCTCCTTAGTGCCTCTGCTCTATCTCTTAAAAATGTTCTCTTCATCCCCCAAAGTATATGCTGTGCATCCTATCTTTAAGGAGTGCATCTCTCTCTCTCTCTAACTTGATTATCATTTATGTTGCTTCATTTTGCTAACACAGTCCTCCTGAGCCCTTCTCAGAGTGATGCAAATAACGGTCCATGAACCTTCAGGGGCTTTTTATCTACTTTTTTTTTTCTTCCCTCTCTTCCAGCAGTGCTACTAAAAGAAAGATTTTGTGCTCACTGCTGGAAAGACCAAATAGTCAAAAGTCAAGGATTGGAGGTATGAGGGAGAGCATCAAAGTTATGCATAAGACTTTCTGAGGTTCTGAGACCAAAGGCCTCAATCTGAGAGCTGAGCAGTGCACATGGCAAAAAAGTAAAAACAAAACAAAACAAAAAAAGCAGCAAGCAAGGGCACGTATAAGAAAAAGACCTTTTAATCAGGTGTATTGAAACCGCAGGTGATAGACTCATGTATGAAAGGCCACCTTAACCTCTCAGGCAGTGAGTAGGACTTTTAGACTAAGGAGAGTTAATATGGGTGGAGAAATTCTCCATGTGGGGGGTGGGGGGTAGTACACTTGGTTAAGTGTGCATTGTGGTAAGCACAGTGACTGGCACAAGGATCCAGGTTCGAGTCCCTCATGAGCAGTGAAGCAGGTCTGCAGGTGTCTTTTTTTCTCCCTATCCCCCACCTCCTTTCTCAGTTTCTCTGTCTTATCCAACAAAAACAGAAAAAAAAAAAAAGGTCTCTAGAGTAGTGACTTCATAATACAGGCACTGAACCCCAGGAAAAAACATCTCCATGTCCAGCTCTGTTAGAGAAGGACACCTGAGAAGTAGCTACAGGTTTTTGCACTGGAGTGCCTGCTGTGCTCTGGTCCATATGACCTCAAGGTAACACAGGGATTATCTTCACTGATTTCACCAAAATACAGCTTTGAGGCTCCTCACAGACCCCCACTAGAATTCCCCACAGTATTCTCTTAGGTTTAGTTCTGAAAGGTCTTTTTGCCCTTGATCCATTTATAAATGATACAAGCATTTTAATAACTCAAGAAATCTTAAAATTCTAAATACATTTCTTAGAGTTAATGACAAGACTCCTGAGACTCTCAATTCTGATTTGGAAACTCAGTGAAGACACTGTTTCTCTCACTGTGTTGTTTGAAGCCCATGGCTTATTCACGGGGAACCCTAAGTGACATTTTTATGATAGTCCTTGAACATAAAGATAAAAAAGGCACACTCACACACGTATCCGTAAACTACTGCAAAATATATACCTGAAAGCAGAAGTACACTAGAGTTTGCAGTGAGTATCCCCCTAACACTTCCTCTCCACTATTCCAAACTTTGGGTCCATGATTGCTCAACAACTTGTTTGGCTTCGTATGTTAACTCTCTTTTCAGTCACCAGGTTCCAGATGTCATCAGGATGCCGGCCAGGCTTCCCTGGACTGAAGACCCCACCAATGTGTCCTGGAGCTCAGCTTCCCCAGAGACCCACCCTACTAGGGAAAGAGAGAGGCAGACTGGGAGTATGGACCGACCAGTCAACGCCCATGTTCAGCCGGGAAGCAATTACAGAAGCCAGACCTTCTACCTTCTGCAACCCACAATGACCCTGGGTCCATGCTCCCAGAGGGATAGAGAATGGGAAAGCTATCAGGGGAGGGGGTGGGATATGGAGAATGGGTGGTGGGAATTGTGTGGAGTTGTACCCCTCCTACCCTATGGTTTTGTTAATTAATCCTTTCTTAAATAAAAAAAAAAAAAAGGCATACTCAGGATGGACCTGGATCAGGTAGTTGCCCGCCAGAGACCATCTTTGAGCTTAATCTATGTTTCCTCTGTCTTGGTGACTAGCAAGTGAGGCAAGACTTCTGGAACTATGACGATGCCCTTAAACCGCACAGGTGTCAGCCACACCATCTTCCGCTTGCTGGGGATCCCTGGGTTCCAGGACCTGCATCTGTGGATCTCTCTTCCCTTCTTCATTTCCTACATTATCTCCCTGCTTGGGAATGGCCTGCTCCTCTTCATCATCCTCTCACGGCGCAGCCTCCACGAGCCCATGTATCTCTTCATCTCCATGTTGTCTGGAGCTGACATTTTTCTCTCCACATGCATTGTCCCTCAGGCCTTGGCCATCTTCTGGTTCCAAGCTGGGGAGATCTCCCTGGATCGCTGCCTAACTCAGATCATTTTTATCTCTGCAACATTCATCTCCGAGTCAGGGATCTTGCTGGTGATGGCCTTTGACCGCTACATCGCCATCTGCTCCCCACTGAGATACACTGCTATTCTCACACACGCACTCATTGGGAAAATCGGGGTGGCCATCTTTCTGAGAAGTTATTGTACTGTGTTGCCTGTGATATATCTTTTGAAAAGACTGACTTTCTGTAAAAGTAACATCCTTCCAAACACCGCTTGCAAGGACATCATGTTAGCCCACCTCTCCTGTAACGACATCCGAATAAACATCTGGTATGGCTTCTTTATCCTCATGTTAACGTTGGTCTTAGACATTGTGCTAATTTTTATCTCCTATCTGTTTATTCTCCGTGCCGTCTTCCGCATCCCCTCCCGAGACGCTCGAGCAAAAACCCTCAACACCTGCGGCTCCCACATCTGTGTCATTCTTCATTTCTACGGGCCGGGGATCTTCTCAATCCTCACTCAGCGTTTTGGCCGCCACGTCGCACTCAGCGTTCAGGTCGTGCTGGGCAACGTGTACATTCTCATCCCGCCCATGTTAAACCCCGTCATCTATGGCGTTAAGACCAAACAGATCCGGGAACAGCTGGTCCATTTGTTAATTCCAAAGCACAAGTGACTAAACTGGAAACGCACCTTGTCCTTTGCCCGGTAATTCTCACCACGCCTGAGGTGAGAATGCTCAGTGTTTTGTCCTGGGATGTGGAGGGTGTCGTGTTGTCTTAGAGCAATTGTCAGCAGTGTGTCGATGTTTTTTTTTTTTTTTTTTTTTGTCCCAAAGCCTTTAATAAGTCATCAGAGATCCGTGTGCCTTACTGAGCATCTTCAGCCATAGGATTTGGAGATGGGCAAGTTCCCTGCCCCTCTCCTAGGCTGCAGGACAGAATGCAGTCGCTGGAGGCCCTGGTCTCTGCCCAGAAGCTGCCAGCTGCCCTTCACTGGTGTGTGCACTTACTTCACTCTTCTAAGCAGACATTTTCTTCAGTCAGTGACTCCTATGTCATATCTGTATCAAAATATTTATTCTTTTAGATCAATTATAGAATTTACATCTTACACTTGATATATTAGCCATACATTTTTAACATAAATTCAAAGGAGGTATAATTATTTCCTTCTGTTTTTCAGAACACAAAACATAGAAAGTCATTTATTAATGCCAGTGATCATTGTTTATTCATTATTATTTTTAATTTAACTTATTTTTGGATACAGAGAAATTGAGAGGGGAGAGAGAGAGAAAGAGAGACACCTGCAGCTCTACTTCACCACTCATGAAGCTTTCACCCTGCAACTGGGGACCAGTTATTATTTTTATTAAAGAATTTATATATTTATGAGAAAGACAGAGAGAGAAAGAATCAGACATCACTCTGGTACCTGTGCTGCCAGGGATTGAATTCAGGACCTCATGGTTGAGAGTCCAGCGCTTTATCCACTGCATCACCTCCTGGACCACAGTTATTAGTTTTTAACTCAAGTACTGTTTAGTCTGACTTATGGTAGTGTTAGGGGATTGAACCTGGGACTTTGGAGCCTAAAGCACAAAAGCCTTCTTTTGCCTGATCATTATGCTATTTCCACCAAACCAGTGATGTTTTCCTATCACTAATCACATGGAACATATATTCAACATGAGACCAGATACTCATGTGCAATGCACATAAGTGCATAGACTTAGCAAGTATCAAGTAGAAACACAGCTATTCAAGGCCTGCCATCTAAGTGGCACACATAGTCAGATGAGTCCTAGCACATCCATATTTTGACATATAAAGGAGCAGTAAGAAATCATGATTTGGGCTTTTTTAGGGTCTGTCAATAGAAACACACATGTATTTGTGTGAGAGAAGTTTCAGACTGTCAGCTACATATGATGTAGTTTTTTTTTTTTTTTTTTTTTTAGTATTCACATCAATCTTTGTTGAAACCAACTAAGTAGTGAATCCATTTGGATGGTTACAAGTCTCACATATGTGATTTTTATAATTTAGTCTGAATTGTCTAATGTAGACAAACACATCATCTCAAAGAGGTGTAAATGAAGTTTTTCTTTCTTCTTCTTTTTTTTTTTTTAAAACAAAAGTGTGTCTTCTTTTTGTAAAGGACTGTTCATGTGTTAGAATTTCATGTTGACCGGGATCATTTTTTTTTCAGTACTAAAACGTTTCCTCAAGTGCTTCTCTGCTTCTGAGAAAGTTGGTCAGAAGCCTGGTCCAAGTGTAAGGTGTGCATGTTGGTAATGAGAGGACAGCAAACTTGATGTCACTATGGTCATGGAAGGCGTACAGAACACTGCCCTCCTTTCAGTAGTGTGCTAGTTGTAGTTAAGGCAGGTGGCCTACAAGTGACCATAGCACTAAGACTGGACATGTGGATGTTGAAAAAATAATCCTAGAAATGCACTAGAACAAACAGTGAATGAGACAGAGTGAAGCCTCATTTGTTTAGGAAGCCCCTCTGAAACCCTATAAGCCATATAGAGGTGTAAGCAAAGGTCTAGAGAGGATGCACAACTGGAGTCAGTCTCTCTGTCTCTCATGCACACACACCTGGAGAGGATGAGAAAGCACACCTTGGCTGTCCAGATGCATTGGAGGGCATCAGAGGCACACAGAGCTGAAAGCTGGCATCGAAGGTCACTGGACATAACCCCTCAGTGACCTCCCCCTCCATCTCTTCACTGGCATCCAGCCTGACACATCTAAAAGACCAAAGTGGCTCAGCATTTGTGGGAAACTGAGGCAGACTCAGAGACTGAGATGAGGGGGACTCCAAGAGGGGGTGTTGTGACCAGAGAGCCATCAAGAAGCAGCAGGTGTCTTAGCCAGTGGGCAGAGGGTGAGAGGGGCCGCATTTCTTCCCGAGTCATTGAAGCCAGCGTTAAAGAAGGGACGCACAAGGTCGGTGAAGGCACACCCAGAGAAGGAGTAGATGAGGGAGCTGCACTTTGTGATGCTGTAGAAGGAGACGGTGCGGGCCTCAATGTCCAGGAAGATGCCCACCTGGCGGGGGGGCTCCAGGAGGGAGAGGGTTTTCTGGGGAGAGGTGCCGACCGCGTATATCCCATTCCATAGCCAGATGGTCCAGAAGCCATTCTTAGGGCTAAGAGTAAAGCTTCCCCTCCTCTTCACAGAGTCTCTACAAACCCCCAGGTCCCAGGCGTACTTTCCTGTCACATCCACTTCCCAGTACCATTTTCCAGAGTTAAAGTACTGGGCTCCCAGGACCATGGGGAACTCTTCAAACCTCTCCTGGCTTTCAGGAACTTTCTGTGGAAAAATCCCAAGCCTCACTTGTCTGCGGTCCTTTGAGACAATGAGCCACCGGTTGGCTGTGTGTGGATCCAGAGTGACGTGCACTGCAGAGAGAAGAGTAGCCAGGCCAGGGAGGATGGGGTGGTGGTTGGTGTCTGCTCTTGGTGGAGACAGCGATACCGTCTGTGTGAGCGAGACCCTCGACCAGCTAGAGCTCTCGTGTTTTTGAGGGACGCACCTTCCCTACCCCGTGACTGCCTCAGCTACTCCATTCTGCCTGCTGCCCCCAGTTCTGGCGTGTTCTGCTCCCTCTTCCCACCCTTACCTCCCACTCCTGGCACAAGATCTCACCTCCAAATGCCCTCAGCCTCTTCTCCACCCCTGGCAGCTGGATCACAGTCAGTTTGGGAGGGACGATCTCAGGATTCTCCAGCTTCCAGGATGCACACCTAGGGGAGAGAGAGGGAGAGGTTCCGTACCCACAGCCCCACCTCCCAAGCCCTAATCCTGTAACCTCATCTGCAGATCACTATTAATTTGGTGCGAATCTGCAAACGCCTGTTGTGTTAGGACATCAGAGCTGTATAGTTCCTGTCCAGGGGGTCCCCGGCCACATGCGCCTCTGTAGTATGTGGACAGTCTGTCCCTGCAAGGACAAGGTCACCATGTACATTTTCGGTTCCTGTTTATCACCAAGGCATCCATAAGTGCTGAACCACTGGGTGAAGGGACCCTGGAATGCTCCCTGGGTGAGGGTCTCAGTCGTGGCTCTGGGAGAGCCTCCTAACTAACTGGCTGGAGTTTTTGAAAGGGGCCTTTGCAGGCTGTATTATACTCAGAACTCCCCTCCCCCCAAGTTTGTTGTCTGTTGGGCCTTCACGTTGTGACAGTGCTACAGTCCAGTGTCTAGGGTCAACAGAGCAGCTAAGTCCATGAGCGAACCTGAGAAGTGTTGGGCATTACGCGAGCTCCCCCCTGCGTCATTGCTTAACGCTGTGGTCTATTTACAGAATCATTGTTTTGCCTGAGACCCACTCTGCCTGCAGGGCATTGGTTTAATCCCCACTGGTTAGATGGAAGCTGGCTACCTTCGTGCTCTTTTCTCCTCTCCACCCCCTCTCCTACCCATTTCCTTTTCTGGCCTGCCACTTCCGATTTGGAAGGTATCAAGGCAGTTCTTTTCTGATCAATAAAGGCAGAATTGCATTGTGTTCCTGTTCAGCCACATGTTCCAGAGTCTGTCTCTCTGGTGGCGCTAGCCTGGCAGAGAAGCACAATTATTTGATGGACGCCTGTGTCTTTAAGAGGAGGAAGATAGAAAACTTCATGCTTTTAACTCACCCACAGTTCCCACAGGCACACACACTTACTGCTCCATTTTCTTACCTCTCCAGAATAATTTTCACTTCCTAAGGGGGGAAAAAAAGACAGGCAGTCAGTTCTGGAGTCAATGATTTATCACAAAGATTGGCTTTCCTGTGGGTGCTCTAATTGCCCATAAGCCCCTGCTCTGCCCATCATTCTCTGGCCCAAAGGCAGTGACAGGGGCCCATTGGCCAAGTCAGGATGTGCAGAAATGTGCAGGGTGGTGGTTCTGGCTCTGGTGGGTGTGGCTGACACTGTTTCTCGGGCACGGGTCACTCGAGGATACTGTTTTTCAGGGGTTGGGAGCCCATGCCTGGGAACCAGAAGACTTGAGGCATAGTGAGAAAGCTTGACTCAGTGTTGGGCAAAAGCATCATCTAGAGAAAGGGAGGAGAGTCATTTTCGTCAGTGCTTGCTGGAAACCAGAAAGAAATGGCTTCCTGACCATCTCTGAAAGGCTTGGTAAAAAAGAAACTAGAGTGTGGTCCGGAATGTGGCACAGTGGATAAGGCTTTGGACTCTCAAGCATGAGGTCCTGAGTTCAGTTCCCGGCAGTACATATACCAGAGTAATGTCGGGTTCTTTCTCTCTCTCCTATCATTTCTCATGAATAAATAAAATCTTAAGGGAGTCGGGTGGTAGTACAGCAGGTTAAGCACACATGGCGCAAAGTGCAAGGACTGGAGTAAGGATCCTGATTCTGGTTCGAGCCCCCAGCTCCCCACCTGCAGGGAAAGTGCTTCACAGGTGGTGAAGCAGGTCTGCAGGTGTCTCTCTTTCGCTCTGTCTCTGTCTTCCCCTCCTTTCTCCATTTCTCTCTGTCCTATCCAACAACAATGACATCAATAACAACAATAATAACTACAACTACAATGAAAAACAAGAAGGGCAACAAAAGGGAAAATAAATAAATATAAAAAAAGAAATGAAAAAAAAAGAAGACACTAGACTGTTAGAGCAGAAGAGACTTTTGAAACTATCTGGCCCACACTTTCCTAAAGTGAGACAAATGTGTCTCTCGTGATAGTGAATTCCAACACTTAATGACATTTTTGCAGAGCTGGGGCTCTTCACAAGTATGATTTCACTCACTCATTCATTTGGACCACACACCACTAAACTTGCCCAGCTAGCATAACTCTGCATGGAGGGGCAGGTGCTCTACTTGGTGAATGATCCAGGTGATCCTATGTGATGATTTTAAGTAGAACACACATAGTAAGTTTTTTTTAATGATCTTTATTTATTTGATAGAGACAGCCAGAAATCAAGAGGAAGGGGGAGATAGGGAGGGAAAGAGACAGAGAGATACCTACTGCCCTGCTGCACTGCTTGTGAAGCTTCCTCCCTGTAGGTGGGGACCAGGGGCTTGAACCTGGGTCCTTGCGCACTGTAACATGTGCGCTCAACCTGGTGCGCCACCAGGTGTGTCACCACACATAGTAAGTTTTAAAAATAGCTTATAATTATTTTAATTTTAACTCTACCTCTTAGCAATAATATGCTCACTAACACGGTGAGGATCAGAGATTATTTTGCTTGTAACTCAGTACTTCCTGGACCTACCTCTGAAAGGACAAGAAAAAGGACAAACTCAGTCAGTAAAAGGTAGGAGATAAAAATCAGAGATGAAGTTAATGATACAGGGACTAAACAGACACTAGAACAGATAAAGTTGACAAATCTTAGAGTCAGACTTACCAAGAAATACTCAAATCAGAAATAAAAGAGGGCGTGTCACACCCGCAAACCACCAATATATACAAAGGATCACAGAAGAGTCCTGTGAACAGTCACACAACAAACAAACAACAGCAAAATAAAACAAACTATACAGCAGACAAACCTAGAAGAAATGGAGACAATCCTAGAGTCACACCAACTTTCTAGACAGAATCAGGAGGAAGTAAGAAATCTGAATAGACCAATAAGCGCTAGAGAGACAATAATTAATCAGACCTCATAGAACTAAATGTCTAGGGCCAGACAGCTTCACTAGTAAGTTCTGCTTAACATTCAAAGATATATTACTTGGACTTCTAAAACACGTCCAACAAATCAAAGATGAGAGGAGACATATTCATTGTACAAAGCCATCTAATATCCTGACCAGAAGCAGCAGATAAGCATTTCTCTCTCTAACACACACACACACACACACACACACACACACACACACACACACACACACACACAGAGAGAGAGAGAGAGAGAGAGAGAGAGACTTTGTAAGCAAGCATTCCTGACGAACATAGAGAAATCTTCAGTGTTTGCAAACGGTATGTTAAAGGAGCCATCCGCTGGGTGGTAGCACACTGGATTAAGTGCATGTAGTGTGAAGAGCAAGGACAGGTGCAAGGAAACTGGTTCAAGTCCCTGGCTCCCCCCTGCAGGGGAGGGTCACTTAACAAGCAGTGAAGCAGGTCTGCAGGTGTCTGTCTTTCTCTCCCCCTCTCTGTCTTCCCCTCCTCTCTCCGTTTCTCTCTGTCCTGTCCAACAATAGTAGCAACAACAACAATGGAGAAAGATGCCACCGGGAGCAGTGGATTCGTAGTGCAGGCGCCCACTGAGCTCCAGCCATAACCTCAGAGGCAAACAACCACCACCACAACCACAGCAACCATCCACTATGATCAAGTAAACGCGTTCCAGGGATGCAAAGATTGTTTAGCACTCCCACACTATTGGGGTAGACCACACCAGCCAATTGAAGACTGAAAATTCTATGTTCACCCCAGTAGATGCAGAAAAAGCATTCCACAAAATTCAGGATTCACTTGTGATGGGCACTCTCCATAGAGTGGGTAGAAAGGGAGTGACCCCCAGCACAGTGCAGCTGTGAACAGCTGCACACCTGTCCCCTGACATCAGCACTGAGACCAGGGTGCCCACTCATGCCACTTGGGTTCCAGAGGGTATCGGAGAGAGCTGGTGGCCAAGCTGGGGGCGGGGCTCCTTTCTGAATCTATTTGATTTGATTTATTTAATTTTTTAAAATTATATGTATTTATTTTCCCTTTTACTGCCCTTGTGTTTCTATTGTTGCTGTTGTTATTGATGTTGTCGTTGTTGGACAGGACAGAGAGAAATGGAGAGAGGAGGGGAAGACAGAGAGGGGGAAAGACAGAGACCTGCAGACCTGCTTCACTGCCTGTGAAGCGACTCCCCTGCAGGTGGGGAGCTGGGGGGCTCCAACCGGGATCCTTACGCCGGTCCTTGTGCTTTGCGCGCCACGTGCGCTTAACCGCTGTGCTACCGCCCGACTCCCAATTTATTTAATTTTTAATCAGAGCACTGCTCAGTTTTAGTTTATGGTGGTGGGGAATTGAACCTGGGACTTTGGAGCCTGAAAGTCTCTTTGCATAGCCATTATGCTATCTATCCTACCCCCACCCCCTTTCTGAATCTTCATTTTGGCGGTTTTAGTTGGAGCCTATTTCGGAAAGCCTTCTCCTGCGCAAGCACTCAAGGCCTCTGGGGATTCTCTCATTTAGTCCTCACAAATGTCATCACCCCAGACATTTAACACATGGGAGGTCAGGCACGTTCTCAAGGCTACCGAGGTGGCATAATCAGGGCAGCATTCCTAAAGACACCTCTTTCTTTCATTTGCTGCATGGGATGGCGCTGTCCCTTTCCAAACCCTGGAGCTAAGACACTCATGGTTCCCCGGCATTTTCTGAAATCAGGCAGGCTGAGCTTCTGTTGCTCTCAGGGTAGCTCCAGAAAGCTCCAGCTTTCCCCAGGTTGTCCTGACTTTGTGAGGGAGGAAGCCCCTCTGTAGGACTCACCAGGAGCAGCTCCAGTGCTGAGGCCCGGATCCTCCGCTCCACCTCTGATTTCAGCTCCAGCAGGGCCTGCAGCTGCTGGGCCAGGCTGGCTTCTGCCTGCCCCAGGGCCCTCAGGTGCTCCTTCTCCTGCTTTTCCAGCTCCTGCAGATGCTTCTGTTCCTCCTTAGTCATGGTATCTCCCTGCTTCAGGAACTCGGCATGGATCTTCTCTTTGCGCCCCTCCACTTCCCTCTGTGGCATCAGGGGAGAGCAACTTTTTACCCAAATCTCCCTGCTCTGGGAAAGCTTGGCTGTGGAACTGGTACCAGAAAGGTCTATTTTCCACCCTGTAGCTGCATCACTCTGTCTGGGCCCAGCTCTGATGCACACTAGTCCCCAGCCCCTGCAGCCTCACAGAAAGGGGTTCACAGCACTTCTTTCAGTCCTGGGGCATGAGGCCTTGGGGATCTTCCCTTGCGCTCTGCTCTCCTGCTGGTGCTGGAGGGCCCTCCTGAGACCTGACAGCTCCCTTGCTCTCTTCCCCAGGATCTGAGGAACTCCCTCTGCTGGATCTTCTAAACCTCCCCCTCATGTCACCTGGAGGCTCCAGTGCTCCAAGCCTGGCTGTCACTTCTGTATGGGCATCTCTCCTGACAGGATCTTTAGGGGAGGGCTCACCCTCTCAGCACCTTTCCCTAGACTATTGTTCTCTCTTGATTAGGCCCGCTGTCTAACTCCCATCTCTCAAGAGTGCAGAGAACGGGCATCCCGTCTGCCCCGCAGGTAGGCAGGACTCTGGGTAGGGCTTTCTGGAGCCCGGGGTGCTGGCGCTGCCTCCCAGGTGTGACCTGCCTTCCAGTCTTCTCTCTTCATTGCAACATCTGCTTGCAGCATCTCCGCCAGTTGCTGCTTTTTACTTAGTTCCTCTAAAGCATCCAGGAGCTTCTCCTAAGGAGAAAGATCACAGGTTAGTGCCCCAAGATTAAGAGGTGCTGTGAGGAGGCTCGAGTTGGCTCTCCCTCACACACAGACACACACACACACACACACACACACACACACACACACACACACTGAAATGTGAGAGAGAGTGTGAAAAGGGCCATAACACTGAAGCTTTCTCCACTATGACTGGAGCCAGGCTAGACTCTGGCCTGTGTCTGTGGCAAAGGAACCCACTACCCAAGTGAGCTGTCCCCAGCCCAGATCATGGTGCTCCTCAGAGTGTGGTCCTCCCCTCCTCTGAACTCAGGATTTACGATTCTGTGGATGCGAAGATTTAAGGGGGAAAACACCCTGATTTTCTTGTAAGAGTTGAGAAATAGGGGACCATAAAGGACACATTTAAAAAATATAATCATTTTCGGAGCCAGGCGGTGGTGCACCTGGCTGAGCGCACACACTACAGCGCACAAGGACCCAGGTTCAAGCCCCTGGTCCCCACCTGCAGGGAAAAGCTTTGTGAGTGGTGAAGTAGGGCTGCAGGTGTCTGTCTCTCTCCTTCTCCATCTCACTCTTCTCTCTCCATTTCTGGATGTTTCTATGCAATAAATAAAGATAATTAAAAAAGTAATCATTTCCTTTTTTTTTTTTTACTTATTTATTGCATTATTTTGGATAGAGTCAGACATTGATAGGGAAGTGGGGGGCAGGCAGAGAGGAAGACAGATAGAGACAGAGATAGAGACAGAGAGAGAGAGAGAGAGGCCTGCAGCACTGCTTCACCTCTTGTGTGGCTTCCCCACGCAGGTGGAGAATGGGGGCTTGAACCAGGTTCCTGGAGTTCTGCAATGTATGTGCCATACCAGGTGCATCACCACGCCACCCAATTCTTTTTATTTTACTTTTCAATTTACTGATGAGGAAAAGGGGGGAGAGACCTAGCAGAACCGGACGAAACCCTGGCACATAGGGGGCCTGGGCTCCAACTTGGGACCTCCCTGGCGCCACCTGCTGGGCAGTGACGAGCACAGTTCTCAGAGCTGTTTCTCATGGCATGTTCCCTGGCTCCTGGGGTGAGAAGGTTGGCCTGCGTTGGTGGCAACCACCTTGCATTAGACATGGAGAGTGGAGGATGGTCTTCTCTGCCTGCTCCTGCGCTCCACAGGTGGCCGTCGTCCCCAGGGCCGGCCCCAGGCCCTCCCCTCCCTGCGCGGCCCGGCCCTGGCAGGCCTCACCTGGTACTCCTGCCCGGCCCCGGCAGGCCTCACCTGGTACTCCTGCGCAGCCTCCTCAATGGGCACCATGCTGTGGTGCCGATGCTTCCGGGACTGGTGGCACACCCAGCACAGGGCCAGCCCGTCCTCCTCGCAGAACAGGAGGGCCTTCTCTCCGTGCACCTCGCAGCGCTGCCCCTGCGCGTCCCCCTCGGGGCTCCCCGCGGCATCTTGGCCCATTTGTTTGAGGTTGGCCACCATGTTGCCCAGCTGCAGGTTGGGGCGCAGGTTCCTGAGCAGGAAGGGGACTCGGCACATGGGGCAGTTGCTGCCCCCCGCTTTCCCGATCTCGGAGATGCAGCCCTTGCAGAAGTTGTGGCCACATTCGATGCTCACGGGCTCTTCCATGGGATACAGGCAGACGGGGCAGGTGACCTCCTCCCACATCTTAGCCAAGGGCATTGCTGACGCCATGGGCGTGGGGGATGGCCTGCGGGGGGATGGCGGGGTGAGAGAGACGGAGGGAAAGGGCAGTGTGAGATAAGAACCCTTGCGGAGGAAAACCAGAGCAGGCGAGAAGGCCAGACTGTCGTTAATGTTCGGGGGCCCAGCAGGCCGGGCTAGCTTCGCGGTGTTAGACAGAGACGACCAGAGACACACGGCTGGGCAGGGAAGCTGTATTTATTGATTCACTGAACAATGATCCATAAACTAACCCAAACTAATCACCACACAGATCGGTCCCTCCTCTTTATCCAAGAATTCTCACTACTAGCATAGGGGGCGGGGACAAAGAGGGCCCCAAACTAGCAAGGACCAAACCAATTCTCCTGGGGGGGGGGGGAGACCAAACATACCAACATACCAACAATTCCTCCTTTTCTTTTTAACTTTCAGCTTTCCCGAGAATGGGAGGGGGAGGAGTAATCATAGCACTCCAGGATAGGATAGTAACTCTGGGGAGAATGGGAGGGGGAGGAGTAACCATAGCAGTCCAAATATTGAGGGGATATAGACAGTGCCCTGAGGGCACAACATGGCGAAACAGGCACTCCGAGAATGTCCCAACTATAGCGGGAACTAGCAGTAGCCTGAGGGGACAAGATGGCAGATGTGACTGCATCTGCACAATTTCCCAGCATGCCCCCAGGGGTTTTACCATGCCGCGAAATCCTAGCAGTGCCCCTTCAACCAATCCTGCCCCCCACGTCACACCCCCCCCCCCAGGTAGTGGGGACTCCACGTGGCCTGTGCCACCCCCATCCAATAATAAAGATCTGTGTACCCCACTTGCTATGGATCTCTTCTCCGCCGAGCAGCCCGACACCTGGCCTTAACCGACACCAGGCCATCAGCTGGAATCATAAGAACTTCTCAGTCTGGGCCACTGATTCAGAGAGGAAACTCAGTGCCCCCCCCCCCCCGCCCCTGAGAGACAGAAATTGAGAAACTTTAGAGAGAGATGGTTTACCTCGGGCACCGGGCACCAGTCCTCACTGCAACCATGTGCCATAACCCTTCTCTTCAGCAGAGGAGGTGGTGATGCCCCTACAAGCCATCACTCAACAGCAGGATGGAGGGAGGGAGAGATGGAGAGAGAGAGACCCTTGGAAAACAGGTAGAACTAGGTGGGTTCACGTACATGGCAGACTGTTCCCCCTCTTTCCCTCTCCCCTTCCTTCCTTCCTCACAAGAAGATGGGGGGTGTTGTGGGGGATGGGGATGGGGCTTCACTCTAGCACGTGGTGTTGGGGGTTCTGAACTCAGGCCTTCAAACTTCTAAGCTCCGAGCCCTTTTCTAGCTCACACACAACCTCTGGGTAGAGACAGCAAAATGCAAGAAATGCACGTCCTCTCCGGATTTTGGGGACAAGCAGGACAGAGCTTTCTTCTTGCCCACTGCCACCTACTCCCCACTTTCCTATCCCCCAGAATAACCAGCCCCTCGCCCATCAGCAGGGGGACTTGTGGGGCTGGGAGACCCCAGGATTCCGGCACTGACCCCGAGTGGGTGCAGGCCAGGTGCACCCTGCTCAGACCACGGGGTCCCTGGGCCAAGGCGAGGGGCCTGCGAGAGTAAAGAGACTGAGGCCCAGGGCTGCACTGGGGAAGGGGTCCCCCAGGAAAGACGGGGATGGGGCTCACTCACCTAAGAAGGCTCGGAAAGCGGCAGCCGGCAGGAACAGCCTATTTCACTTTCAGTTTCCTCTAAGTGGCGAGTCCCAGTCGGGAAGGAACAGGGAGGAAGGGGGCGGAGCAGTGGGAGGGGAGGAGGGAGAGGGTGGGGCCGAGGGGGAGGTGGAGGAAGCCGGGGAGAAGCTGACACTCAGAGGCGCTGAAGCAAAAGTTCCCTGTGCTTGTGGCTTCTGCTGTGTCCTCCTCCTGCTCTAGGGACCTGGGATCTTCTGGGTCCGCACTCAGCCCTTTGGACGCCCAGGCATGCTGCGTGTTAATCTGGGCCGGGAAGGGCATGGAGACCCCCCCCCCCCATCTGCAGGGGGAGCTTGAGGAGCGGCAAGCAGGGCTGCAGGTGTCTCTCCTTGTCTCGTCCTCCTCCTCTGGACTTCGCTGTCCTAATTAATCACCTTTCCAAACTAGTGGCAAGCAGTCACGTAGACTTGGCTCATGCGATTTATATGTGTTAGAATGTTCAGATCTGTCAGTTCTGTTTGCTGCTGTGGTTTAGTAGCGGGTGTATTTGGGTACTTGTGATTTCTGCATGTGATTTCTGTAATTTAGTATGACTTGTCTAAGAGAGACTGGACACCACATCTCAAAGAGGTCTAAGTGAAAAGTGGTTTGGTTTTATTTTTAACAGAAGTCTCTCTTCGGGGAGTCGGGCTGTAGCGCAGCGGGTTAAGCGCATGTGGTGCAAAGCGCAAGGACCGGTGTAAGGATCCCGGTTTGAGCCTCCGGCTCCCCACCTGCAGGGGAGTCGCTTCACAGGCGGTGAAGCAGGTCTGCAGGTGTCTATCTTCTCTCCCCCTCTCTGTCTTCCCCTCCTCTCTCCGTTTCTCTCTGTCCTATCCAACAACGATGACAATAATAACTACAACAATAAAACAACAAGGGCAACAAAAGGGAATAAATAAAATAAAATATTTTTTAAAAAGTCTCTTCTTTTTTTTTAAATATGAGTTTCTTTTTAAAAATTTTTTATTAATTTTATTTTTGAGGGAGATGAAAACACACATACACACACACCAGAGCACTGCTCAGCTCTGGCTTATGGTGGGGCGGGGGATTGAACCTGGGACTTAGGAGCCTCAGGCCTGAGAGTCTATTTGCATAACCATTATGCTGTCTCCCCCACCCTCTTCTTTTTTTCTATTTATTATTTATGCCAGTGCACTGCTCAGCTCTGGCTTATGGTGGTGGGGATTGAACCTTGGACTTTGGAGCCTGTCTGCATAAGCATTATGCTATCTACCTCCTGCGCTTCTTTTTTCAAAAGGATTGTTTCAGATCTTCGAAGTTCATGTTGGCAGAGAGCACACCTTCATGCTTATGAAACTTTCCCCTGCAGGTGAGGACCAGGGGCTTGAAGCCAGGTCCTTGCACATGGTAACATGCAGGTAACCTGCTGTGTCACTGCCTCCACACCCGTTTGTTGTTTTTAGTCCAGGATTCTCCACAGTGAGACAAATTTATTACTGGTGAGACAGTGCAACAGGTTCCACTAATTAATTAAATTGTTTAATTTATTTTTGATTTAAGAAAGGATTAATTCACAAAACCATAGGATAGGAGGGGTACAATTCCACACAATTCCCACCACCCAATCTCCATATCCCACCCCCTCCCCTGATAGCTTTCCCACTCTCTATCCCTCTGGGAGCATGGACCCAGGGTCATTGTGAGATGCAGAAGGTGGAAGGTCTGGCTTCTGTAATTGCTTCCCCGCTTCTTCTTCTTCTTCTTCTAGCGTTTGCCAAGCATATTAAATCGAATCCCTGATGGTGAATCGAGCAGCTTCATCGACTGCTATATGTGTTTCTTGTAGGCAGATAACATCTGCCTGATGCTGTATCTCCAGTTGACCAATAAGAACGCGTATGGCAAAGGACAGCCCCTCAACATTAAGTTGGAGGACTCGAAGAGCAGGACCAACAGCTTGAAAGCTGTCAGGAGCTGCTTGTTGCTGTCTTTGAAAGTGACTGGGATCCATGTGGATTCAGTCGGCTAGGAAGGATCGTCAGTTTCCCCAATGAATGGGTACTCAGGAGATGCACCACGGGAAGGTCAATCCAATTGCTTCCCCGCTGAACATGGGCATTGACTGGTCGGTCCATACTCCCAGTCTGCCTCTCTCTTTCCCTAGTAGGTGGGTCTCTGGTGCCCTATAATTAAATTGGTGTAGATTTCACTGCTCCTGACCCATCATTTCATTCATTCATTCATTCATTCATTCATTCATTCATTCACCCAGCTGCCTAGTACTCCTATGTGGTGGAGCTTGAACTTGAGTCTTACATGCTTGGAACAAGTACCCTAGCTGGTGAGCGATCTCTCAGAGCCCATGAGGTGATTTTAAGTGGAACACACATTGGTAAGTTTGTAAAAGTTACTCTGATTTTGGGGGTGGGCAGCCTGCACAGTACCCACTGTCCTTTCACTCTCTTTCCTTTCTCCTCTGTACTTCCCTTCCCCCTCCTCCCTCCGTCTCCTCCCTCTCCCTCCCTCCCTCCCCCTCCTCCCTCTCCCTGCCCCTCCTCCCTCTCCCTGCCCCTCCTCCCTCTCCCTCCCTCCCTCTCTCCTCCCTCCCACCCTCCTCCCTCCCACCCTCCTCCCTCCCCCTCCTCCCTCCTTCCCTCTCCCTCCTTCCCCCTCCTCCCTCTCCCTCCCTCCCCCTCCTCCCTCTCCCTCCCTCCCCCTCCTCCCTCTCCCTCCCTCCCCCTCCTCCCTCTCCCTCCCTCCCCCCCTCCTCCCTCTCCCTCCCTCCCCCTCCTCCCTCTCCCTCCTTCCCCCTCCTCCCTCTCCCTCCTTCCCCCTCCTCCCTCTCCCTCCTCCCTCCCCCCACCTCCCACTCCTCCCTCCCTCTTCCCTCCCTCTCCCTTCCTCTCCCTCCCTGCTCCCCTCCCCTCCCCCTCCCTGTCCCCTCCCTCCCCCTCCCCCTCCTTCCTCCCCCTCCCTGTCCCCTCCCTCCCCTCTCCTTCCTTCCTCCCCTCTCCCTCCCTCCCCCCTCCTCCCCCCTCCCCCTCCTTCCTCCTCCCTCCTCCTCTCCCTCCCCCTCCCCCTCCTCCCTCTCCCTCCCCCTCGAAGGAAGCCTGTGTGTTCAGAGCCCTGAACTCCTCCCTGTGCTGAGCAGGACTGAAGCTTCAGGGCACAGACTCCAGTGGAAGCATCTTGGACTCTACAGGATGAACTCTTAGCTTTTCTGTACGCCTACATTCATCACAACAATAAAAAGTTTATTTCAAAATCTGCAGCTGAGTCCTGGGGCAGTTTGTGCGGGGTGGGGTGGGGCGGGGCTGGGGGGCTGGGCAGGTGCCTGAATCTGTTTGCTCAGGATCTTCTGGGAAGGAAGGCTTTTGGTGTTGGAAGCACTCACACATCTCTCTGACAGGCTCTTGGTGTTGGAAGCACTCACACATCTTGGTTTCCCGGCTGAGGCTGAGGCTTACTGCCAACAGCATTTGGAGAGAGCATCAGCTCCTTCCCCTGGTCATGGACATGCCTTGGCTTCTGCTGTGTCTCTGTCTCAAGCCGCCCTCTTGCGGTCCTCTGTCCCCAGGACAGTGCAGGTGCTCTGCACAGGGCACCTTGTATCCTCCCGGTGCCCGTCTGTCTGAAATACCAGGGGCCCTGAGGCTTTGCCCCATGTCCCTGAGCTGCTGGCCCAGCACTGGAGGGGAGGGGAGGGAGGGAGAGGAGGGGTGGTGACAGGAATCACCACTATGAGTCTCAGCAGACCTGTGATGTCCTGATGTCCTGTCTGGGATTATAAAGCCCCTGTTTTACTGACACAGCAACAGGTGCTGCTCACACACGGGAACAGATGAGAGGAGGCAGGGTCTCTGCAGCTGTGGTGAGTGTCCTGCGGGTGGACAGGTCTGGCAGGGGATGCGGTCAACTGAGAGGGGCTGTCTGAGCCTCCCTCTCTCTGGTGAGGATTCCTAAGGGCTGAGCATTCTGCAGATGAGCAGGCTTCCCTTCACCAACCCCTGCTTCCCCAGGCCCCCCTGCCACCCCTAAACAGAGGGAGTCTCACCTGTGTCCTGGGATTCTGGGACCAAGACAGGCAGAGGGGACAGACTGTGTGACAGCCTTCCTGTATACTCAGCCAAGTCGGGCACAACTTCCCTTCCTAGTTCTTCTGAACCTGTCACCTACTTCGCCCCCTCCAAAGCGCCAGTGTCCCCCCCCCCTTTTCCCTTGCAGGCCCCTCCCGTGCCCCAAATTCCATTGACAGGCTGACAGCAAAGGCTTGACATTTCAATTTATTTCTTCCTATTTACTTGTTTTGCCTCTAGGGTTATTGCTAGGGCTCAGTTCCAGCACTATGAATTCACTGCTCCTGGTGGCCTTTTTTTTTTTTTTTCATTTTATTGGATAGGACAGAAAGAAATAGAGAGAGAGAGAGAGACACCTGAAAACCTGCTTCACCACTTGTGAAGCATCTCCACTGCAGGTGGGGAGTGGGAGGCTCGAACCCTGGTCCTTGTGCTTAGTACTATGGAAGCTTAACCAAGGTGCTCCACTGCCAGCCTCTGTTTTTTATTTCCTCGAGAGAAAGAGAGGGGCCATTCAGTACCTTCCTTTTCTGTAAGGGATGCGATTTCTTAAATGTGTCCCACCCAGCCACAGCAGTGAGAGGAGCACTCTTGTCTCTGTTTTCTAGGTGAGGACACCAAGGTGTGGGGGTGGGCGCGTGAATTCAACAATCATGGAGTCCTGTTGACTCCAGATGTAACACTGAGACCTTTAGAGGAACTTGTGCTATGCCTGTGGGAGCTGTCACTGAGATTTCACTGTTAGTTTCCAGAATCCATGTCCTGTTACAGCAGTGACCTCTGAGCATCTGTGTGCATGGTGCAGGGAGGAGGGGCTCTCTGTGCCCCAGCCCCCAATTCCTTCCCGGGACACAGAAACAGACCAGACGATAGAAAGCAGAGGAGGTGTGAGCCGTTTCCGATTTCTGCTGGAACCTGCAGACCTTCCTGACTGCACACACACTGCGCTCCTCTCCAGCATCAGAGCTCCAGGCAGCACCCTGGGCTTGGGGAACACATGGCTCCCCAAGTCCTAAATAGTCTTTTGCAAGGCGAGTGCCCCCTCCCCACACACCCCCCTCCTTTATTTCTTTACTAACCTCTCTTGGCCCCAGAGCTGGGGCTTCTTCAGTCCCAGGACTCAGCCTGCAAATCCATCCCCCTGAGTGCTGGAGACTGAGTCCTGGTTGCCATAGAAACCCTGAGGGTAAAGGCTCTCTAATCTCCTCTGAACTGGGTCCTTTCTCCTCTGCCCTTTTGGGGACAGACTTCTCTGCCTGTGAAAGACACAGTCCTTTGCACTGTTGATTGTCCCTCACCTGGAAGATTTCAGAAGACAGAGTCCAGAGCTTTAACTCACCACCGCAGGCTAGAAGGGCCTGCTGTGTGTTCATTCTGTTTCTCCACCCCTTCCTTCTCTTCTCTCCAACTCACCCCCCCCCATAGTTATATTACTTCTTGGTTTCTCTCTCAGGAGATGACTTCTTTGAAGAAAGTTCCTTCTAAACACTGAGCCTGTAGTTAAACTCACACAGGATCTGACGGTAAACACACCCACCCACCAGAAGTTTCCTATGGGGAAGGTTCTAGGGTTGGTGCATAGAAGCTGGCAGGGGTGGCAAAGGAGACCCCCCTTCCCCTAAGCCTCGTCTTCAGTCTTCTAGGAGAAGCAACACTGGCAGGATTAACGTCCCCCTCCTCAGCCCACAGAGTACAGCTGCAAGTCTCTGACCCTCAGGTGCAAAAGGCCTGTGATATAACCAGTTACCTTCCAGCTGTGGTGCACGAGTTTTAGAGTCAAGTGGAGGGTGATTGAAGCCTCTCTCTCCCCCTTTTATCTCTCTCTCATTTACTGTTTATATTTTCCATGGATGAGTTAATAGTGGCTTACAGCATTCAGGGTCTCCAGAGGTACAGTTTCATACCTGCATTTGTGTGCGAACTGGCCCTGAGCTGTGTTCTGTGGGTGTGGCCTAGAGCTGCCTTGCCTTTCAGCTCTGGCTCCTCACCCACAGAAAGGAGGTAATGTCAGAGGGCGGGCGTAGCATAGCAGGTTAAGCAGTTAAGCACACGTGGCGCAAAGCACAGGGACCGGCATAAGGATCCCGGTTCGAGCCACCAGCTCCCCACCTGCAGGGGAATCGCTTCACAGGCAGTGAAGCAGGTCTGCAGGTGTCTGTCTTTCTCCCACCCCACCCCCGTCTCCCCCTCCTCTCTCCATTTCTCTCTGTCCTATCCAACAACTAACACATCAACAATAACATTAATAACCACAACAAGGCTACAACAACAAGGGCAACAAAAGGGGGGAAAATGGCCTCCAGGAACAGTGAATTCATGGTGCTGGCACTGAGCCCCAGCAATAACCCTGGAGGCAAAAAAAAGGTGATGTCACCGCAGGCATGGGGGAGGGGGACTCCATGAGATGGCGTGGGAAGCCCTAGAGTGTGTGGTTAGCTCTGCAATGATAAACACCGACTGTGTGCCAGCTTACAGTGTCTCCTGTGCCCACCAATACCAGTGAGGTGGGTAGTGCCGGCCTTGCTTTCCCTGCAGGACGAGGGCACAGCACTTCAGTAGGGTCTCAGCCAGCCCTGCAGCATCACAAGGGGGGGCAGCATCCTCTTTAGTGTCCAACTCTGTTCTCATGGGTCTTGGGGACCAGTGAGCTGTGACCCTTGCTTTCAGAGGGCGGCCCACCATCTGGAGAGCAGCCGGGCAAAGTGGGGGTGATGGAGGCAGAGAGGCCTGGTTGGGGTCAGCTGAGGATTCACCTGAGCGGGGGACCTCTCTCTAGCTCAGACTCTGCCCTAGGAGTGATTTAGTAGGGGCCCTGCCATCCCGAGCAGATGCAAAGGATCTAATCCCCGGGAAGTTGCAGATCTTATGAGGCAATGAAGCGTTATCTTCATGCCGGGTTGAAATTTAAAGCCAGAGCTGAACGGCCTGGGTGCACTGCCTGGTGCATGAACTTGGGGAAGTTATTTAGCTTCTGTGAACCCCAGCTTCCTTATGAAGTGGAGAGATGCCCCATGGATGCGGGAAACAGCCAGGAAACCCCATGATCCTCCTCACATAAGCTGCTTTATGAGGCGGTCTCTCAAGCATCTTAGTGCTTTGGGAAATGGCTGAGCAGGCCGCAGGTTACAGCCAGGTCACGGCAAAGGTCTTGCTTGCAGAGACCCAGGAATGAAACCAGTTTAGACCGACCCTGTCACAGCAGGAGCCAGGGGGGAGCATTATAGAAAGTTAAGGAAAGTAAGATCACCATACTTGCTTCCTCTCAAGCACTCACACAATCACTCTGTATGGAAACACAGAAGAGGTGTCAGAATGCCCAAGCAAGCAGGGCTGTTTGTGACCAAACCTCAAAAAAACTATCATGATTTCGTCTAGGTTGGCTTCACTAGGATCTGAAAGGAAGGGATCCGGTTAAAGGGTAGTTGATCCACATGGTTGCATACACACATTACAGTGCACAGAGACCCGGGTTCAAGCCCCTGGTTCCCCCCTGCAGGGGGAAGCTTCATGAGCAGTGAAGAAGGGCTGCAGGTCTCTCTCTGTCTCTGTCTATCTTCCCCTTCTCAATTTCTGGCTATCTCTATCCAATAAATAGATAATAAAAAATTAAGAGATTAACAAAGTTAGTTGATTCAGAGGTCCAGAGTGCCACAGAGTGAAAAGTAAGCCTAGCTTTGGATTTCCCTGGAGATTTCTTGGACAGTAGGAAAGGGAAGATGGTCTGGCAGGAGTTTGAGGCTGAGCTTTATTTATAGCCTGTGGGTCTGCAGGGCTTTGATTTACAAATGGAAACCACCTGGAAGATGCCTACTGAACTAGGGGTGCCCCTGCACCCCTGCAGAGGAGAGAAGCTGGCGAGGCGACAGAACCAGGACGTGATGTTTTTCGTGAGACGAGTTGAGCTGACACCCACACGCAGGCTCCTGGCTCACCACCACCAACCCCAGGCCCAGGGAGACTCATGCTTCTCCTCCTGACTCTCCAGGTGGTGCCCAGCAAGAGCGGTCAGCTTCATCATCTTGCTCTCGACTTCAGAGAACTTCAACCCCTCTGGTGCCATCCCAACCGCATTCATGGTAAGAGAGCTGAGAAAGATGTCAGAGGAAAGCTCCTTCTGAGTTCATGGCCACAGGGGCACCTCCAAGGCCGAGTCTTGAGATTGTGGGCAGGAAGTGGCCAGGGAGGCGAGGTCGGGGGGAGTGTGACAGAAGTAACAGCATCTGAGAGTCCATCTCGGACACTTCCTCTAGGCCAACTTGCCGGCACAGGGAAGATACTTGTCACTGCTGAACACACCCACACAGACCTATTTTGGGCCCCCAATGCATCTCCAAGGAAGAAATACAGAAAGTGGAGGCTTCATTGTAACACTGGAGGGAAAGCCACTTCTCGCCCTCTGAAGATGGTCTTGAAAATACATGGTTTGAACATGTCCATTCTGGTATATTTAATAGATTATATGCCAGACTAGAAAACGTACCCCTAAGGATATTGACAAGTGGAGTCTAAACTAAACTGTTTCTCACCTAGATTACAACAGAGTGCTAGTCTTTTTCTTTGTCCTGAGAAGAGATGTTAGAGGTGCTCTGGGGCACAGCTTTTATGATCAAAGGAGGCAGTTTGGGCCAAACAGAAGATAGAGACTGAGTGGCCAAAGCAGTAACATGAAATTTGCTCATTACCTCTTTAAAGAGATTATTAAATTACACCAAAAACTTAAAAAAGATCATTAAATTCATCAGACAATAGAAGGAAGTGGAGCTCAGAGGAATGAAGTTTCTTTCATGGACTAAGCGAGGGCTTGGGGGTGATTCTAGAAGAAGGACTTGGTGAATAAATGTCCCTTCCTCACAGGGTGGACAGTCCCCTCCTGGAATCACGATGTCTTCCTGCAACACCAGCACGTCTGGCCATTCCACCTTCCTGCTCACGGGCTTCCCAGGACTCGAAGCCTCTCACCACTGGGTTTCGATCCCCATCAACCTCATCTGTGTGGTTTCCATCCTGGGTAACAGCATGATCCTCTTCCTGATCCGCACAGACTCGGCCCTGCACGAACCCATGTACATCTTCCTGTCCATGTTGGCAGCCTCTGACCTGGGCCTCTGCGCCTCCACCTTCCCCACCATGGTGAGGCTCTTCTGGCTGGGGGCTCGAGAGCTGCCTTTCGACCTCTGCGCGGCTCAGATGTTCTTCATCCACGCCTTCACCTACGTGGAGTCCGGCGTGCTGCTGGCCATGGCCTTCGACCGGTTCGTGGCCATCCGGGAACCTCTGTACTACACCACCATTCTCACTCACTCCACTATGGCCAAAATGGGGGCTGCCATCTTGGGCAGGGCTGTCCTGCTCAACCTCCCCGGGCCCATCCTCCTGCGACGGCTCTTCTTCCCCCGGATCAGCGTCCTCTCTCACTGCTACTGCCTGCACTGTGACCTCGTGGGCCTGGCCTGCTCAGACATCAGGATCAACAGCCTGGTGGGCTTGGTCTCCATCCTCCTCTCCCTGGGCCTGGACTCGTCCCTCATCATGCTGTCCTACACCCTGATCCTGCAGACCGTGCTGAGCATCGCCTCGCCTGGCGAGCGACTCAAGGCCCTCAACACGTGCGTCTCGCATCTCTGCATCGTCCTCATCTTCTACCTGCCCAAGCTGGGGCTGTCTGTGCTGCACCGGGTGGAGAAGCAGGGCTACCCCGCTCTGGCCGTGCTCATGGCCAACCTGCACTTTCTGGTCCCGCCCTTCATGAACCCCATCGTCTACTGCGTCAGGTCGAAGCAGATCCGCCAGGGGCTGCTCAAGCGCTTCCAGCAGAAGAGGGTAGATACGTCCTAGAGCCGCTAGAGGGTCAGTTAGGAGGCAACCTGGATTTGGGGTGGAAAACTGATTTCTTGGGGCTTCTGAATCACTTAGCTCTTAAGGTTGAGCCCTTTGTGTATTACGTTGTGTGTGTGTTGTATGTGTTGTGTTGTGTGTGTGTGTATGTAGGGGTGGGTGGGGGAACTATCAATCTCTATATTTTTAATATGTGGGACTGAGACCTTGAGCAGCAGATACAATTTTCCCTTGGCAAATCCTTGTTGCCCTATGTGTTAGAGCCACCATGAGTGACCTCTGTTTATATGGGGCGGGGTTCATCACAGTAACTGATGGGGGGGGGTGTACGTCTCTGGGTGCAGACTGTTCACCTATTGGACATCCCTACTTCCATTTCATTTCTAAGGCTAAGGAAGAACTTTTTCCTCCTACTATAGGTCAGTAATATTCGACCTAAACAAGTTGGATTTACTTGAATACTGGCCTGCTGTTCCCAAACCCAACACTAAACAGTGCACAGACCAAGACACAGAAAAGGGGGTGGAGGCGGCAGGTGGGTGAAGGGTGGGGAACGTCATTTAGGACAACACTGCACAAGCAGGGTTTGCCCGGCCCTTTTTGTAGCCGAGGGCATGGTAGTTTTCTCTTGGTTCTTTTTATGTGCACCTCCCTCTTGAGTTAGAAGAAAAGTCTAGCATTGCCACATCAGGGGATGTTGCTCACGGGAGCTTCCAGATAGTGATAAAATGTCAATGGTAATAAAGGTGAAATAACCACTCACTCCCACTACCAGTGATCTGCTAGGATGTAAGTCAGGGACTCATGGACTGTTCTATTCACTCAGATATTTCCCCTCCAACAACAGTGACGGCCACCTCTAGGTCCTCAGTGTATACTGCTGAATACATGAGTGGGGGAGATTAGGAGCAATAGGTTATTGATACAGCAGGTGCCCAGGAAGGGAGAAGAATGGGAGATGTGAACACCTAGCGCCTGTTGGGGCAGCTAGCAGCGGCTGAAGTCACCTGGACTGAGCTGAGGATGGATGTCAGAGGCCTCGCCGTGGGGACAAGGTGTGTGTGATACCACGCCCCTGTGAATTAGATCTAAGTGTTTGTGGAGCTGTTTCCAGACACTTAGTGGGATTTTTCCCCCTCGAAACTGAAGAATTCTTTATCCTTAGCACTGCCCTTGGACTTCTCAAAGTCCTAAGCATCCACTGATGTCTTGAAGAATAGAAATGCTTCTGGTTGAAAACAAATGAGAAATTTTCTATGATTCACATTTATAGACAAAGCATTAGAAAGTTCCCAGCCTCTATGGCAATTCGGAAAACTGGAAGTTTGATGGATGCGGTCATTTCTGTGTAACATTATTATGAATCAGGGCCAGAGGGAATGAGAAACTAAGAAGGCAAAAATGGGGAGCTGCTGCCAACCCTGGGCTTGCCGTTTAGCTGGGACTCCCTAATATTATACTTAGATGACTGTGTTCACATTAGTTTGGAATGAGATGTGGGTTCCCAGAAGCTGAGAAATGTGTTTATCAGTAGCTAGCTGGCCATTGTCAACTTTGTGTGACTGCTGATGACAGATCTGCTCCATCAAAGCCTAAGAAGCAACGCACAAATCATGACATTGGAGCTCCCTTTTTAGAATGCTAAGTCCAATAGCAGGGAATTACAGACTTCAGTAAACTCAGTGTGGTCCCATTTGCGAAGGGATCATCATACCAAAAAAAAAAAAATCGTTTACTACGGAATAAGTATCTGTTGGGAACACAAATCTTGGAGTGAACAAGCAACTGTGTTATCAAGGCCCCACACCGATCGCAGCACGTGCACTTCCCTAAGGGCTCTACAGATGAAAATAGAGCAAAATGCTAAACTCAAGGAGAAGTATTTCAGGAAAACAAGGAGGCTTGGGCCATAAGACAGGATCTATACAGAGCCCCAAGGGTGCAAAACACTTATTTAGGGAGTTAGCAGAAAGAATTTGGCTACTAACCAATTTGTGACCTGTCTAGGTCTGAATCTGAAGCTTTCTCCCATCTTCACCCACAATCCCTGCCACCATAGCATGGTCATTTTTATCACTCGTCATTTCAGGCTGCTCTGATGGCAAGAACTGGGTGGGTCTGGTGTTCATGTCTACCGCTTCACCTCTAGGATGACATATTTAAATTTTTTTTTGTTTTACTTGTGTGTGTGTGCACGCATGCACGTGTTTTAATATATATATTTCCCTTTTGTTGCCCTTGTTATAGCCTTGTTGTGGTTATTATTGTTGTTGTTGATGTCATTCGTTGTTGGATAGGACAGAGAGAAATGGAGAGAGAAGGGGAAGACAGAGAGGGGGAGAGAAAGACACCTGCAGACCTGCTTCACTGCCTGTGAAGTGACACCCCTGCAGGTGAGGAGCCGGGGGCTCAAACTGGTATCCTTACGCCGGGCCTTGCACTTTGCACCATGTGCGTTTAACCTGCTGTGCTACCACCTGATGACATCTTAGCATATCCTACAGTGCCTTCCTCTGTTCCATGGACCCAGAAACGACCGAAGTACTGAGCTTGACATGGAGTGAGGGGGTACTAGCTACACTCCAGAAAGCTTTGCTGCTCACTCTCCTGGCTAAGAGATGACAAGGATAGGATCTACACTGACTATTTGATGTGCCTTTTTTAAAAAAAAAAAATATATATATATATATTCCAGTGGATGAGGTAGGTAGACAGTGAATGTAAACTAGGAAAATAAAAGGTTGGTGGCAGTGCAGAGTATAAAAGAAACACTTAGGAAATGAAACCTGCTGAATAAATGCTTAGATAAAAGAAAAAGAGGGAAGTGGGAATGCAGAAGCCTGTGGTCAGAGGGAAAATGCATATTTTTCCTGTAAGGAGCCTTGCACTTCTGTGTCTAAATACTTTGTTGAAAATACTTCTAAGTATCCAGTGCCTACTGTGGAAGTCACTCAGCATGGGACCCTCAGACCATGGCGGTTCTAATGGCTGTGGCAACTGACTTAAAGTAGAATCTAACCCCCCCTCAGTGCCTCAGATCTATACAATTGAGACCCAAAGATGATAAGCCTCAGCCGACGAGGCCTGAAGTTGTAGTCCATCCACTGCTTCTTTGCTCCACTCCCCCTTTTTTCTCTGTGAAGTTCTCTCCCCGAGCTCCTGTTGGTGGAGCACATCTGACCCTCACTTCCAGAGGGTCTCTGCTCAAATAAATTCATGAAATAAAAACAGACTGATTTGTGGATCTTAAGTTTCAGCTGTGGCCCCTAATGTTAATCAGGCTGCCACCCACATGTGCAGAAAGCACAATGGAAGGAAAAAAATAACACACATACACACACACACACAGTTCATCTCTGATCTATTTCCTCATTACGAAGTGGAGGTCATAGCTCAGAGATGGTGTAAGGATTCAGCTCTATAAAGCACTCAGTACAGCAGCAACTCTTTCCCTTCCTTCCTTCCTTCCTTCCTTCCTTCCTTCCTTCCTTCCTTCCTTCCTTCCTTCCTTCCTTTCTGCCTCCAGGGTTGTTGTTGGGGCTTGGTGCCTGCATTATGAATCCGCTGCTCCCAGAGGCCATTTTTCCCCATTTTATTAGATAGGACAGAGATAAATTGAGAGGGGAAGGGAAGATGGGGGAGAGAGAGAGAGAAAGAGAGAGAGGAGGAAGCAGACCTCCTGCGGGTAGGGAGCCAGGGTGAAGGAGAGAGAAGGAGCCTAATTTGAGGGAGATGTGAGGACTGCAGGTCAGCTGCATGTGTGAGAGGTGAAAGCATGAATGGGGACAAGGCTAGAGAGATGACACTACTGCCTGCCTCTAGGTCTTACTGCCATGCTGTAGGCCTTAGTGGGGTGTCATCTTGCTTTTTCTTCTGCTATTAAGAAATGGTGCTAGTTTGTGTTTTACTTTTGTTTTTGTAGTGATGCCAAAGAGGCAGGCATCTGAAATGTAGCCTAGCTTCTGAATTCTGGCTCTACTGCCAGCTACTTCTCTATCTTCCTCCCCCTGGGGCTCAGTTCCCTGTCTCTGAAATGGAAATAACCTCTGCCACACAAAACTGTCATGAGGGTTCAATGGGGGAAATATATATAGGACACTAAGACAAGAAAACACGGTGTGCATGTCCAACTGTTATCCATAGAAATAAATGCCTTCTGGCTGGGAGTATGGATTGACCTGTCAGCGCCCATGTTCAACGGGGAAGCAGTTACAGAAGCCAGACCTTTCACCTTCTGCACCCTACAATGACCCTGGGTCCATGCTCCCCGAGGGATAAAGAATAGGAAAGCTATCAGTGGAGGGGATGGGATATGGAGTTCTGGTGGTGGGATATGGAGTTCTGGTGGTGGGAATTGTGTGGAGTTATACCCTTCTTATCCTATGGTTTTGTCAGTGTTTCCTTTTTATAAATAAAATAAAATAAAGAAATGCCTCCTGGGTCCCAGACATCGAAGACAGTCACGTAGAACAGACGCTTTTGTCTTAGTCAATAAAAAATTCAGGAAACTCAGGACCTGTCTCCTGTCTTCAAATATAGGTGTGAGTTGTCAGATGTTCCAGCACCCAAATCTAGACAGATAACTTCACAATTCAACTAAATGCAATTATGTTCTAACTTACGTTATTATTATTTTTAGCTAGAGGCAGAGGCAGAGAGAGAGAGAAAAGGAGATCATATCACTGAGGCTTCCTTCAGTGTAGTGGGGCAGGCTTGAACCTGGGTCATGTGCATGGGCAAAGTCCTGTGAGCTAATTCACCCACCCCAACCTATATTTCTTAGTATTTTGCAAAAATCACATTTGATTATTGCATGCCTTCAGAAACCAATACTAATATTCTTTATCAAAGGAAGAAATGCAAATGATTTTTTTTAAAACCAGAGCACAGGTCAGTTTAGCTCTGGATTATAGAGGTGCTGGGGACTGACACACAGGTCTTTTGCATAACCATTATGCTATCTCCCAAGTACTCCCTAAGTGACTTTTCTAAAAGAGGTGGGAATTGCCTCCCATACTGCTCCACTCAAAGCCTCAGGCATGAATGTTTTTTTTTTTTTTTACATAGCCAATATGCCCTCTCCAGGTCCTGCTACACTTTTATGTTGGGTAGTATGCCACCTCCCCCTGGCTTCTGCTTAACCATATGCCTATATAGGGATTTACTGATCCAAAGCTTTGGTCTATTTACATAAATCACTTTTACATAAAGCACTCCAGGGCATTGGTGGTTTAGTGATAGGATTCTCGCCTGTTCCGCCCCCTCCTTGTCACACTCTGATTTTCACCAGTCACTTTTCTCTCCACCCTCTCTATATCACATCCTGTTTCCACCCTACTTGGAGAGTATAAAAACAGCTGCTCTTCTGATTAAAGACACTTGGAAATTGCTTTCTGGCTCCAAGAGTTCCAGAGTGTATCTCCTGCAGAAGTTGGTGCAGCACGAGTTCCTGATCCCTCTCCCACACAGCAGCCTAGATCAGCTCCAGTTGAGTTCTCTCCAACCCAGAGAGCACTAGCTCGGGAAGAAGTACCCTCAGGCTATCCCAGCACTTTTATGAAAAGCTTTTCCCTACTTTAAGCTTTTTTGTGTAAATTCTCATTAACAATGCGGTTTACTCCCTCCTTATTGCACCAACTCAGTTTGTGTACTCTTGCCCTGAGGGCTCTCTGGTCTTCAGAGGTTCCGGGAACTTCTCGTGGTCTCTCGAGGTTATATTCCTTGGCCCCAGGCTGCACAGCCTGCTGACAGAGCCGGTCCAGTCTCCAAACTGTTGAGACTCCCGGATCACAACCTCATACTTTAGCGGGCACTGCTGCTCAACTTGCTTCTTGCGGGGATGCCCCTCTTGCTCTGAGGAGTGAATAGCCTGGCATCTGTTTGGCCACCAACTCCTTTGCAATCTACAAACACAGGGAAAGTTAGCTTGTCATGGACTTTAAGACTTATTTTTTTATTTTTTTGCCTCCTGGATTATCACTGGGACTCAGTACCTGCACTATGAATTCACTGCTCCTGGAGGGCATTTTCACCATTTTTGTTGCCCTTGTAATTGCTGTTGTTGGATAGGACAGATAAATTGAGAGAGGAGGGGAAGACAGAGAGGGGGAGAGAAAGACAGACACCTGCAGACCTGCTTCATTGCCTGTGAAGCGACTCCCCTCCAGGTGGGGAGCTGGGGGCTCGAACTGGGATCCTTACACCGGTCCTTGTGCTTCACCCCATGTGCACTTAACGTGGTGCACTACCATCCAGCCCCCTTCTATTAATTTTGGATAGAGACAAAATTGAGATAGGAAGGGGATATAGAGGGAGAGAGATACCTGTAACACTGCTTCACCACTCATGAAGCCAGAAATATAGAGGGTAGAAGGAGACAGAGGGAGAGAGAGACAGAGACACTTGCAAACACTATTTCACCACTCACAAAGCTTTTCTCCTGCTGGTGGGGACTGGGCGCTTGAACCTGGGTTCAAGCTTGGTGACATGTACATTCACCTGGGTACACCCCTGCCCAGCTCCCATCATAGACTTTCCGTCAATGGAAAATAAATTACCCCTCTGCAGTGTCCTGTGTTGATATGGATTTGTTCAATAGGGTCCTCTGTCCTGCTGAGCAATCTGCAATTTGTCACAATTTGTCACAGCTCAGGAGCCACACCTTCTTGGTTTCTTTTCTCCACTCCTGGCAATATCTGACATTCTCCAACAGAATGTTATCACAGCCTCCAAAGCACTTAGGAGACAGTCACACATACAGAGAACCCAGGCTAAGAAAGTTGACTTATTTTGGAGAGCCTATTCTCAAGGGGACATATTGTCATTATAAAATTACAAAGTTAACTGGAAATTCATTCAGCCCCAAGAAAATACAAGGAATTGGTACACTGGCATTATCAACCATCCTAATGAAAACGAAAGGGGAAAATAAAAAAGTAACAAAAGGAGATTAAAAGTGCTAGAGATAAAAAAACTCGTTAACCTAGAGTCTCATAGACAAAGCAAAAATATAATTTTTAAGAGGTAAATTTCTTTCCAACCAATCTATACAAGAATATCAAAAGGAAAATTTTCATGCTGAAAATTACATGAAAATTCTAATTTTTGTTTTGTTTTGTTACCAGAGCACTGTTCAGCTCTGGCTTATTGTGGTGTGGGGAGTTGGTGTATTGCATCAAAGTAAAGGACTCTGGTGTGGGTGGGTGGGGAGAGTTCAGGTCCAAGCCTGGCAGAGGACCCAGTGGGCATTGTATTGTGGAAAAATAAATGTTATGCATGTACAAACTATTGTATTTACTGTCAACTGTAAAACATTAATCCCCCAATAAAGTTAAAAAATAAAAATTTATCCATGTGAAGAAAAAAAAACAGAAAATAGTAAATATATGTATAAAATATTTTCTTTTTATTGAATTAGTTTAAAATGACTTTGTTTATTATATATGAAATACATATATGCTTTATGTAGAACATGAACACAAAGGATGGCTAATTTATCAAGTCAAACTTGCCAAGCCTTAAGTTTTATATGAAAGGGTTAAGACATTAATTCTCAGGTGGTCATGTGTTTTGAGAATTTATGGGTAAATACTATAGTGACCTATACAAAACTGACAATGAATTATAACTAGAGGACAAGTTTAGAATGGTATTTCACTATATGTTCAATTGACTGATACACACAAAAACCAGGGGCAAATACAGAATAGCAAGGTGGAATTAAACCTATGAATATAATCATGTTCAATGTAAATGACTTAGATATTTCATTGATAAACAGGATTTCAGATTAGATATAGAAGTGAGGTCCCACTCCTTACTGCCTACAGTTAACTCAATATAAACTCAGAGGAATAAAAAAATATATCGGGGACTGGATGGTAGCACACTGGGTTAAGCACACATGGCACAAAGCACAAGGACCAGCATAAGTATCCTGGTTCAAGCTCCCAGCTCCCCACCTGCAGGGGAGTCACTTCAGAAATGGTGGAGCAGGTCTGCAGGTGTCTTTCTCTTCTGTTGATTTCTCAGTCCTACCCAACACCACCAACAATGGCAACAACAATAACAACTAGGGCAACAATAAGGGCAACAAAATGGGAAATTGGCCTCCAGAAGCCCGGAGGCAAAAATAAAAATAAAAAAAGGGGAGTTGGGCAGTAGCACAGTGGGTTAAGTGCAAATGGCACAAAGCACAAGGACCAGCATAAGGATCCCGGTTCAAGTCCCCAGCTCCCTACCTGTAAGGGAGTCACTTCACAAGCAGTGAAACAGGTCTGCAGGTGTTTATCTTTCTCTCTCCCCCGTCTTTCCCTCCTTTCCATTTCTCCCTGTCCTATCCAACAACGAAGATATCAATAACAGTAATAATAACTACAACAATAAAACAAGGGTAACAAAAGGAATAAATAAATATTAAAAAATTTAAAAGAAATTAATATATCTTAGGGGACCAGGCGGTGGCACACCTGGTTAAGTGCACACATTATAGTGTGCAAAGACCCAGGTTCAAGCCCTCTTGGTGCCTATGTGCAGGAGGAAAGCTTTGCAAGTGGTGAAGCAGGGCTGCAGGTGTCTGTCTCTTCTCTTTCCCCTCCCTTCTTAGTTTCTCTGTCTCAAATAAGAAAATAGATTGTGCAGTTTAAGCAGAACATTGGTCATAGTTATAATATAATGCCAGGAGCCATTTCTCTGCTTGATAGAAGCTAATCCTTGAAACAACAGAAGCCCTTGAGATAAGTTTCTAATTTCCGTAGGAAGGATGTTTGCCAGAAACTAAGTGACATACCATATAGTTATAGTGACATACCATATAGTTATAGTTTAACAGAAATAGTTGCAAGGGACCCTCCAGCATCTCTGCCTCCCCCTTCCCCCTATGCTCCCCCTTCCCCAAAGCCTTAAAATGCCTGTGAACACAATAAAATTTTGCAGCTTGATCAGAAACTTGTCTTGCTGTCGTTCTTTCGTGTCTCTTGTCCCTGTCATTCCAGATCTTTTAGGTTCCTAGCCCCTGTTCACCGCCCTGCTGGTCGGGGCAATATAAGACCAAAATCAACCTAGAAGTAGATTCTGGAACAGGATGGCAGATAGTAGGGATCGTATTGTTACATGGAAAACAAGGAATGTGCATTTACAAACTACTGTATTTACTGTCAACTGTGAAACAATCCAAACTAAAAAAAAAAAAAAACCCATCTAGGTCCCTACCTCAAAAAAGTAGATTATCCAAGATAATAAGGATATATTAAATTTGACCAAGCTTAACACCATTTGGATAAAACATGCAGTAATTGGTGAGGGGTATCCTAAAACATTGCAAATTTTCTTCCTAAGAGCAGAAATGTTGTGCTGGAGGTCACTAACCAGTCCCATAAAAATCAAAGAAACTATAGTCACAAGTGTTGGCAATAATTTTTGTAGAGATTAAATTGCGTTCATCTACACATGCTATTTTAGAATAAAAAAACAGACAGCTAGAACCACTGTGGAAGTATGGTGTGGGAGAACTTATTTTTTCATTTTAAGACTTATTAAAAAGTTAAGAAAATGTATTGGTAGGGCCTGGTGACTATCTGCTTGAGTACACATAACGGGTTGCATTGGATTGACCTTCCCGTGGTGCATCTCGTGAGTACCCATTCATTGGAGAAACTGACGATCCTTCCTAGCCAACTGAATCCACATGGATCCCAGTCACTTTCAAAGCCAGCAACAAGCAGCTCCTGACAGCTTTCAAGCTGTTGGCCCTGCTCTTTGAGTCCTCCAACTTAATGTTGAGGGGCTGTCCTTTGCCAAACGCGTTCTTATTGGTCAATTGGCGATACAGCTTCAGGCAGATGTTATTTGCCTACAAGAAACACATATAGCAGTCGATGAAGCTGCTCGATTCACCATCAGTGGATTAGATTTAATATGCTATAATCTCCATCCTAAACACGGCCGAGCCATCTACGCCAAATCGTGTCTTGCAGATGTTTACCATACGGCCTCTTCGACCTTCTATGACTCCATTACTATTGGAACTATTCAGCTCGTCAACGTATATAAGCCTCCCAGTGCCTCATGGGATAACGAGGTCCTGCCTAGCCCGAATCACCCAGCCGTTTACGTTGGAGACTTTAATAGTCATTACCAAGACTGGGGATATTCCTCCACTCGTGCTGACGGCTCTATCTTAGCTGACTGGGCTTCAGCGAATGACCTCTTCCTATTATACGATCCCAAACAGCCAGGCTCTTTTCACAGTGCTAGATGGAATAAAGACTCGTCGCCCGACCTGTGCTGGATTAGCACAGCCAACAGCCAAGCCTTTCCCGCTACGAGACACGTTCTCAAGATCTTCCCGCACAGTCATCACCGCCCAGCTATCATCCACATTGGTCTCCAGCTCCCACTGATTCTGTGCTCGGAGAAACTAAGATGGAACTTTCGGAAAGCAAACTGGCATCTGTTCAGTGATCTCACCAACATATCTATTCCTGCAATTCCAATTAACTCTATCCCCTCTGAAGATTCCTACAGGCGCTCTGCCAAGCTATCTTCAAAGCAGCTTCCCAAGCCATTCCTCGTGGGGGATGTGCTAACTATACGCCCTGTCTTGATGCTGAATGCAAGCAACTACTAAAGCAGTATGATGAGTCGGGCGACCCAGATATGGCTGACCATCTCATTGCCTCCCTGGATGCAGCACGCCAAGTCCGCTGGCAACAACTCATGGAAAGTCTGAACTTCACCCACTCAAGTAGGAAGGCCTGGAAGCTTCTTCATAGTCTGGGTGCCGGTAGCCAACCCCCTCCCGTCTCCCATCCTCCCGTATCTCCAAACTCAGTGGCCAGTCACCTAACTCAAGTTGGACGTGCTAAGATCGACCCAGTCTGGAAAAGAGAAATTTCCCATGAGTGGTCATCCCACGTCCGTTTATCTTGTACATCTCCAAAACTCTCTCCCTTTACACTGTCTGAACTGGAAGATGCTTTGAAGAGGGTTAAACCGGGAACGGCTGCTGGCTATGATAACATCACCCCAGAACTCATTCTTAACCCCGCGGCAAAGAAGTGGCTCACTTCATTTCTGTCCCACATCTTGGAATCTGAATCTATGCCCAAAATTTGGCGTTGTGCAAAGATAATTGCAGTTTTGAAACCAAAGAAAGACCCAACACTGGCCGCCAGCTATAGACCAATTTCTCTCCTCTCCGTGTGTTACAAACTCCTTGAGAGGCTGCTTCTGTCACGAATTTCTCCTCTTACAGAGAAATTCCTATTACCCGCCCAAGCTGGTTTCCGCCCAGGAAGATCTACCTGCGAACAAGCCCTGGCCCTCTCAACTTACATTGAAAATGGATTCCAGAAGAATTTAAAGACGGGTGCTGTCTTTGTTGATCTCACAGCAGCCTATGACACGGTCTGGCACCGTGGTCTCCTAGTCAAGATCTCAAGATGCCTTCCTCCATGGGTGGCCAACACTATATCGTTTCTTCTCCAAAACAGAAGATTCTGGGTGCATCTGGGTGACAAGTCTAGCAGATAGAGACTTGTCTCAAGTGGCCTCCCCCAGGGCTCTGTTCTGGCTCCTATGCTATTTAATATTTACATCAATACGATCTCAAACAGCCAGGCTCTTTTCACAGTGCTAGATGGAATAAAGACTCGTCGCCTGACCTGTGCTGGATTAGCACAGCCAACAGCCAAGCCTCTCCCAGAAACTTCTTCAAGGAAGTTCATCTACGCCGATGACATCTGCTGTGCAACTCAGGCATCCAAGTTTGACATCCTCGAGGAAACACTCACGAAAGACATGTCTCTGATATCTGATTACTGTAAAAAATGGCGACTAATCCCTAGCACTGAAAAACGGTATCATCTGTTTTCCATCTACACCATGCCTCGGCCTCACGTGAGCTTAATGTGCAGCTTGGCGATACGAGAATCCGGCATGAAGCCAAGCCAGTCTATCTTGGCGTTACTCTTGATCGCACTCTGTCATTTCACAAACATCTCATAAAAACTGCAGCAAAGGTGGGTGCGAGGAATAACATCATTGCAAGACTGGCCAGCTCCTCATGGGGCGTGAGCGCTTCCACACTACAATCATCATCTCTGGCATTATGCTATTCCACTGCAGAATACTGTGCCCCAGTATGGTTCCGTAGCCCCCATGTCCACTTGGTCGATTCCAAATTATATTCCTCCACGAGGATAATTTCTGGAACCATCCATTCCACCCCGGTTCCATGGCTGCCAGTTCTTAGCAACATCGCCCCGCCAGATATTCGTTGTGATGCGGCATCATCTAAGTTCATTTCCCACGTCTACGCTCGACCGGACTTCTCTGTTCCAGACTCTTGGAAACAGAGTTGGCAGTCAGCTGAGGTAAAGAACAAACACCTCATCACAGACCCCTGCAAGCGGCAACCCGGCTTTGACCTAGCACGTTATGATTGGGCCCTCCTCAATCGCTATCGAACAGGCCATGGCCGGTGCACCGCTATGTTCCTTCGCTGGGGAGCCAGAGATGACCCGGACTGCCCCTGCGGCTCCACACAGACTATGACCCACATAGTCAACGACTGCCACCTCTCCAGATTCAAAGGAGGTCTCGAAACTTTACATCAGGCTCAACCTGACGCTGTTGACTGGCTACGGAAGAAGGGCAAACGCTAGATGAAGAAGAAGTACACATAACAATGTAAAAGGACCTGGGTTCAAGCCCCTGTCCCTAGACTTTTGTTCTTTGCTTATTCCATAGCACAAATACAGTTTTTATGCTCTAGGTGTTTCTCCTCTCAGACTTACAGCTCACTGGGGGAGCAGCTTTTCCTTCCCTGTCTGCAGGGAGCCCTGACTGTGGGTGTGGTGTGGTGGTCACAGTTCCTCCTTGCCATCAGGGAGCTCCTGGAAGGTGGGGGGTCACGTCTGACAGTGGAATAAGCCTTCCTGGGAAGCCACCATCAATTTAATAACCATGCTAGACAGCACCCCCCCCCCCCAATATCTGTAACCATACAGACATCTCAGGTAGCAAACTGACCATCCTTCCATCCAACTTGTGCTAAGCCTCCTTAGCAAAGTAAGGACACTACACCAAGTGTGGGTTTCTGCCTCCCCACCAGGCTGGGGAGCCCCAGGGGTCCTGCCAGTTGCCCAGTGACCGAGAGGAGTAAAGCAGTGTCCTGGGGTGGACGTGGAAGAGCTTAGAATTGCACGGCGCCCCTCTTCAGCAGCCGGAGGGCCCCGTCCCTGATCTGCTTGGTTTTCATGCCGTAGATGATGGGGTTGAGCATGGGGGGCACCACAAGGCAGAGGTCAGCCAGGAGGATGTGGATGTGCCGGGGCACGTGCTGGCCGAAGCGCTGCGTGTAGAAGGAGAAAAGTCCGGGCGTGTAGAAGAGCAGGATGACCCCAGGTGGGAGCCACAGGTGCAAAAGGTCTTGGCACGGGCCTCCTTGGAGGACAGCCCCAACACGGCCCGGAGGATGAAGGTGTAGGAGATGGCGATGCAGATGGAGTCAGTGCCCACCACCAGTGTGGCGGCCGTGATGCTGTCGATGTTGTTGGGCCGTGTGCCCCCACAGGCTAGCTTCACCACAGCCATGTGCTCGCAGTAGGAGTGAGCCACCACCCCACTGCAGTAACTCAGCCTGGCCAGCAGGCAGGTGAGTGGGGTCATGAGCCCCAGGCCACGGAACACGGCGGCAGCCCCCAGCTTGCCCACTGCCTCTGGGGGCAGCAGAGACCCGTAGTGCAGAGGCCAGCAGATGGCCAGGTAACGGTCGAAAGCCATTGCCAGCAGGATCCCAGACTCCACAGCCGAAAAGCCGTGGATAAAGAACATCTGGGTGGCACAGGCCTCGAAGGTGATCTCGGCAGCGTTGGCCCAGAAGACTGCCAGCAGCTTAGGCCCGGTGGAGGTACAGAGTAGCAGGTCGATCGTGGACAGTATGTACAGGAACAGGTACATGGGCTGGTGCAGCGCAGGGTCTGCCTGCACCACCAGGAACACCGCCATGTTGCCGAGAACTGCTAGGGCATACATAGAGCAGAAGGGGAAGGCAATCCAGAAGTGCGAGGCCTCCAGGCTGGGGATTCCTATGAGCAGAAAGGAAGCTGGGTTCTGGTGGCTATAGTTGATGAACTGCATGGTCGAGGCAAGATGGGGCTCTGTGCAGAGCTTACCTCCTTGCTCTGAGGCCTAGGAAGGAAGCAACTTAGATTCCTCTTTTTGGTGTGGCTGACATTGAAATGGCAGTGGCCAACATCAGAGTTGGATTTCATAACACCTTCCAGCAGGAGAAGATTGTAGAGCACCTGGGAATACTGCAAGGTGGGACCAGTGTTATAGGCAGCAAAGAAACTGCTTTGTACTTATGTCTGGAATAATGACGTCTAGGCTGGGGGCTGGGAGGAGACAGGACGTAGAATTCACTCTACCATGAAGATAAGGGATTAGAGACTCAGTTTTCGTCTGTCTGTGAGCCTCCACTTGCCTAGATTTTACAGCTGATTTCTTCTGATCTCTATCTAGGGATAAGTTCTTCTTCTTAGTCTCTTTCAGACAGTTCATCCACTAACTATATTTAAACATTTTTTTATTGCCTCCAGGATTATTGCTGGAGCTCAAAGCCTACATGACATATCTACTGCTCCTGGTGGAACTCTCCCCCCCTTTTATTTGATAGAAAAGCACGAAGTAAGAAGGGAAGGGGCAATAGAGAGGGAGAGAGACAGACAACTACAGATCTGCTTCACCGTTCGTGAATCATCTCCCCTGGAGGTGGGGAGTGGGAGCTCAAATCTGGGTCCTTGCACATGGTAACATGTATGTTTACCCAGGTGCACCAGAGTGGTTCCTGAATTAAGGACTTTGTGACCCTTACCCTCTTTCTTTCATCTATCTTTCTTTCATTCATCTATCTCCCTTTGTTTCTTTTTTCCTTCCTTCCTTCCTTCCTTCCCTTCCATCTATCTTTCTTTCATTTGTCTTTCTTCCTTTCATCTTTCTTTCTCTTCTGTTTCTTTCCATTTCCTTTCTTTCAAAGAGAGGGAGGCAGAGACTCAGTGAAAAAGACCACAACACTCACTGAAGATTCCTTTGGTGCAGTGGGAGTCCAGGTTCAAATCTGGGTGACACATATGGCAAAGCAACACACCATCCAAGTGAGCTGTCTCACCAGTCCTGTGGCCCCTTAGCTCTCTCATTCTTGATGTCTTTATCATTTGATATTAGAAAGGCCCTATCAGGAATGCTAGTTAATCTCACTCATAGGTGAACCTTAGGAATCAACAAAAGGACCATCAGAGTGACAGACTAGATGTGATCTGTTGCAGCACACGAAGGACTCTGGGGGGGGGGGGAGCAGGAGAGGACTGGATGGGCACCAGGATCCCCCAGCAGGATGGTGCAGCTGATTTCATTTGGTGGTGGGAGTGGTGTTGTGAACATCCATTTTGAAAAGCTAAGAAAATGTACTCACCGTCAATTCCAAAATAAAGTGATTTGCATGTTAAAAAATTGGGAGGACCTTACCTAATATATGTAGGAGTAGGAGTCAAGTTCCAGAAGCAAGGCTGCACCATGAGGAAAGGAGAGCGGAGCTCATCCCCGAAGGTGCTCACGAGAGTCGTGAGCTCGTTGCCAAGAAGTCAGCTTTCATCAGGGGAAGGAAGGCCTAGGACAGCCCAATTCACATTACATTACATCACATCACATCACATTAATTGGATAGAGCAAATCAAGAGGGGAAGGGAGATAGGGAGAGGCATGCAGCACTGCTTCACCACTTTTGAAGCTTCCATCCTGCAGGTTGAGTCTGGGGACTTGAACCCAGGCCCTCCTTGCATATTGTAACGTATGCTCTCCTTGGTGTACCACCATCCAGCCCATCCTAATTCCAGCTCTAACTTACCCACTGTGTGGTCTCAGATACATGGCTCAACCTCCATCAACCTGCTTCTTTCCTTCTGTAGTTGCCCTTTTTATTTTTGGAAGTGTGGCCAGATGAGTGAGGAAATTCTTAGCATCTGTTACATCTTTGGCATGATTAGTGGTGTGAGTGTTATGGAGTTGAGCAGGTGGACTGAGACT